>NC_140517.1:34843857-35301008 GCF_964339955.1 Pipistrellus hanaki | reverse complement strand
TTTATAGCAGTGTGTAGGAAGGTGTTTGATAAAGTGGGCAAAGCTTATACTTGGACCAGAAGGAAGAATATAGGAAACTGCATGAAAACAAGGAAAAATCAAAGAAAATGACTCTAAACAAATGAGAACTCGTTTAGAACTGCGGAAAGAGATTGCCCAAGTCAGTTCTTAGTGTAGAAAAGGTAGCTAAGATCCGGGAAATCCTTAATTCGAGTTAAGATCACATGAAACACTGTATGAATTCTGTAATGTTTACTTAAAAGAGACTAGAGTGGTAAATGTGTGTTATACAAGGCAGAATACCATTGAAATAGAGAAAGAAACACATTCGGCGCTTTGGAATGCCTAACACTTCACTGAAATGTCGTACTACACTCTGTAACACAGTTGAGAGACAATGTTCCCGAGCTGTCTCCGTTCATTACAGTGTGTAGGAAGTGGTTTGATAAAGTGGGCAAAGATTATACTTGTACCACAAGGCAGAATATAAGAAACTCTATGAAAACATGGATAATTCAGAGAAAGTGACTGTAAACAGATGAGAACTCGTTGAGAACAGCTCAAAGAGATTGCCCAAGTCAGTTCTTAGTGTAGAAAATGTAGCTAAGATCCGGGAAATCCTTAATTCGAGTTAAGATCACATGAAACACTGTATGAATCCTGTATTGTTTACTTAAAAGAGACTAGAGTGGTAAATGTGTGTTATACAAGGCAGAATACCATTGAAATAGAGAAAGAAACACATTTGGCAGCTTTGGAAAGCCGTACACTTCACTGAAATGTAGGAATACACTCTGTAACACAGTTGAGAGACAATTTTCCCGAGCTGCCTCTGTTCATAACAGTGTGTAGGAAGTTGTTTGATAAAGTGGGCAAAGCTTATACTTGGACCAGAAGAAGAATATAGGAAACTACATGAAAACATGGATAATTCAGAGAAAATGACTTTAAACAGATGAGAACTCGTTTAGAACAGCTCAAAGAGATTCTCCAAGTCAGTTCTTAGTGTAGAAAAGGTAGCTAAGATCCGGAAAATCCTTAATTCGAGTTAAGATCACATGAAACACTGTATGAATTCTGTATTGTTTACTTATAAGAGACTAGAGAGGTAAATGTGTTTTATACAAGGCAGAATACCATTGAAATAGAGAAAGAAACACATTCGGCAGCTTTGGAAAGCCTTACACTTCACTGAAATGTAGGAATACACTCTGTAACACAGTTGAGAGACAATTTCCCGAGCTGCCTCTGTTCATAACAGTGTGTAGGAAGTTGTTTGATAAAGTGGGCAAAGCTTATACTTGGACCAGAAGGAAGAATATAGGAAACTACATGAAAACATGGATAATTCAGAGAAAATGACTGTAAACAGATGAGAACTCATTTAGAACAGCTCAAAAACATTCTCCAAATCAGTTCTTAGTGTAGAAAAGGAAGCTAAGATCCGGGAAATCCTTAATTCGAGTTAAGATCACATGAAACACTGTATGAATTCTGTATTGTTTACTTAAATGAGACTAGAGTGGTAAATGTGTGTTATACAAGGCAGAATACCATTGAAATAGAGAAAAAAACACATTCGGCGCTTTGGAAAGCCTTACACTTCACTGAAATGTCGTACTACACTCTGTAACACAGTTGAGAGACAATGTTGACGACCTGCCTCTTTTTAAAACAGTGTGTAGGAAGTTGTTTGATAAAGTGGGCAAAGCTTATACTTGGACCAGAAGGAAGAATATAGGAAACTGCATGAAAACAAGGAAAAATCAAAGAAAATGACTCTAAACAAATGAGAACTCGTTTAGAACTGCGGAAAGAGATTGCCCAAGTCAGTTCTTAGTGTAGAAAAGGTAGCTAAGATCCGGGAAATCCTTAATTCGAGTTAAGATCACATGAAACACTGTATGAATTCTGTAATGTTTACTTAAAAGAGACTAGAGTGGTAAATGTGTGTTATACAAGGCAGAATACCATTGAAATAGAGAAAGAAACACGTTAGGCAGCTTTGGAAGGCCTTGCACTTCACTGAAATGTAGTACTACACTCTATAACACAGTTGAGAGACAATGTTCCCGAGCTGTCTCCGTTCATTACAGTGTGTAGGAAGTGGTTTGATAAAGTGGGCAATGATTATACTTGTACCACAAGGCAGAATATAAGAAACTCTATGAAAACATGGATAATTCAGAGAAAGTGACTGTAAAAAGATGAGAACTCGTTTAGAACAGCTGAAAGAGATTGCCCAAGTCAGTTCTTAGTGTAGAAAATGTAGCTAAGATCCGGGAAATCCTTAATTCGAGTTAAGATCACATGAAACACTGTATGAATCCTGTATTGTTTACTTAAAAGAGACTAGAGTGGTAAATATGTGTTATACAAGGCAGAGTACCATTGAAATAGAGGAAGAAACACATTTGGCAGCTTTGGAAAGCCTTACACTTCTCTGAAATGTAGGAATACACTCTGTAACACAGTTGAGAGACAATGTTCCCAAGCTGCCTCTGTTCATAACAGTGTGTAGGAAGTTGTTTGATAATGTGGGCAAAGCTTATACTTGGACCAGAGGAAGAATATAGGAAACTACATGAAAACATGGATAATTCAGAGAAAATGACTGTAAACAGATGAGAACTCGTTTAGAACAGCTCAAAAACATTCTCCAAATCAGTTCTTAGTGTAGAAAAGGTAGCTAAGATCCGGGAAATCCTTAATTCGAGTTAAGATCACATGAAACACTGTATGAATTCTGTATTGTTTACTTAAAAGAGACTAGAGTGGTAAATGTGTGTTATACAAGGCAGAATACCATTGAAATAGAGAAAGAAACACATTCGGCGCTTTGGAAAGCCTAACACTTCACTGAAATGTCGTACTACGCTCTGTAACACAGTTGAGAGAAAATGTTCCCGAGCTGCCTCTGTTTATAGCAGTGTGTAGGAAGGTGTTTGATAAAGTGGGCAAAGCTTATACTTGGACCAGAAGGAAGAATATAGGAAACTGCACGAAAACATGGAAAAATCAGACAAAATGACTGTAAACAGATGAGAACGCGTTTAGAACTGCTGAAAGAGATTGCCCAAGTCCGTTCTTAGTGTAGAAAAGGTAGCTAAGATCCGGGAAATCCTTAATTCGAGTTAAGATCACATGAAACACTGTATGAATTCTGTATTGTTTATTTAAAAGAGACTAGAGTGGTAAATGTGTGTTATACAAGGCAGAATACCATTGAAATAGAGAAAAAAACACATTCGGCGCTTTGGAAAGCCTTACACTTCACTGAAATGTCGTACTACACTCTGTAACACAGTTGAGAGACAATGTTGACGACCTGCCTCTTTTTAAAACAGTGTGTAGGAAGTTGATTGATAAAGTGGGCAAAGCTTATACTTGGACCAGAAGGAAGAATATAGGAAACGGCATGAAAACAAGGAAAAATCAAAGAAAATGACTGTAAGCAAATGAGAACTCGTTTAGAACTGCGGAAAGAGATTGCCCAAGTCAGTTCTTAGTGTAGAAAAGGTAGCTAAGATCCGGGAAATCCTTAATTCGAGTTAAGATCTCATGAAACACTGTATGAATTCTGTAATGTTTTCTTAAAAGAGACTAGAGTGGTAAATGTGTGTTATACAAGGCAGAATACCATTGAAATAGAGAAAGAAACACATTCGGCGCTTTGGAATGCCTAACACTTCACTGAAATGTCGTACTACACTCTGTAAAACAGTTGAGAGACAATGTTGACGAGCTGCCTCTTTTTAAAACAGTGTGTAGGAAGTTGTTTGATAAAGTGGGCAAAGCCTATACTTGGACCAGAAGGAAGAATATAGGAAACTACATGAAAATATGGATAATTCAGAGAAAATGACTGTTAACAGATGAGAACTCGTTTAGAACAGCTCAAAGAGATTCTCCAAGTCAGTTCTTAGTGTAGAAAAGGTAGCTAAGATCCGGGAAATCCTTAATTCGAGTTAAGATCACATGAAACACTGTATGAATTCTGTAATGTTTACTTAAAAGAGACTAGAGTGGTAAATGTGTGTTATACAAGGCAGAATACCATTGAAATAGAGAAAGAAACACATTCGGCGCTTTGGAATGCCTAACACTTCACTGAAATGTCGTACTGCACTCTGTAACACAGTTGAGAGACAATGTTCCCGAGCTGTCTCCGTTCATTACAGTGTGTAGGAAGTGGTTTGATAAAGTGGGCAAAGATTATACTTGTACCACAAGGCAGAATATAAGAAACTCTATGAAAACATGGATAATTCAGAGAAAGTGACTGTAAACAGATGAGAACTCGTTGAGAACAGCTCAAAGAGATTGCCCAAGTCAGTTCTTAGTGTAGAAAATGTAGCTAAGATCCGGGAAATCCTTAATTCGAGTTAAGATCACATGAAACACTGTATGAATCCTGTATTGTTTACTTAAAAGAGACTAGAGTGGTAAATGTGTGTTATACAAGGCAGAATACCATTGAAATAGAGAAAGAAACACATTCGGCAGCTTTGGAAAGCCGTACACTTCACTGAAATGTAGGAATACACTCTGTAACACAGTTGAGAGACAATTTTCCCGAGCTGCCTCTGTTCATAACAGTGTGTAGGAAGTTGTTTGATAAAGTGGGCAAAGCTTATACTTGGACCAGAAGAAGAATATAGGAAACTACATGAAAACATGGATAATTCAGAGAAAATGACTTTAAACAGATGAGAACTCGTTTAGAACAGCTCAAAGAGATTCTCCAAGTCAGTTCTTAGTGTAGAAAAGGTAGCTAAGATCCGGAAAATCCTTAATTCGAGTTAAGATCACATGAAACACAGTATGAATTCTGTATTGTTTACTTAAAAGAGACTAGAGTGGTAAATGTGTTTTATACAAGGCAGAATACCATTGAAATAGATAAAGAAACACATTCGGCAGCTTTGGAAAGCCTTACACTTCACTGAAATGTAGGAATACACTCTGTAACACAGTTGAGAGACAATTTCCCGAGCTGCCTCTGTTCATAACAGTGTGTAGGAAGTTGTTTGATAAAGTGGGCAAAGCTTATACTTGGACCAGAAGGAAGAATATAGGAAACTACATGAAAACATGGATAATTCAGAGAAAATGACTGTAAACAGATGAGAACTCGTTTAGAACAGCTCAAAGAGATTCTCCAAGTCAGTTCTTAGTGTAGAAAAGGTAGCTAAGATCCGGAAAATCCTTAATTCGAGTTAAGATCACATGAAACACTGTATGAATTCTGTAATGTTTACTTAAAAGAGACTAGAGTGGTAAATGTGTGTTATACAAGGCAGAATACCATTGAAATAGAGAAAGAAACACATTCGGCGCTTTGGAATGCCTAACACTTCACTGAAATGTCCTACTACACTCTGTAACACAGTTGAGAGACAATGTTCCCGAGCTGTCTCCGTTCATTACAGTGTGTAGGAAGTGGTTTGATAAAGTGTGCAAAGATTATACTTGTACCACAAGGCAGAATATAAGAAACTCTATGAAAACATGGATAATTCAGAGAAAGTGACTGTAAACAGATGAGAACTCGTTGAGAACAGCTCAAAGAGATTGCCCAAGTCAGTTCTTAGTGTAGAAAATGTAGCTAAGATCCGGGAAATCCTTAATTCGAGTTAAGATCACATGAAACACTGTATGAATCCTGTATTGTTTACTTAAAAGAGACTAGAGTGGTAAATGTGTGTTATACAAGGCAGAATACCATTGAAATATCGAAAGAAACACATTCGGCAGCTTTGGAAAGCCTTACACTTCACTGAAATGTAGGAATACACTCTGTAACACAGTTGAGAGACAATTTTCCCGAGCTGCCTCTGTTCATAACAGTGTGTAGGAAGTTGTTTGATAAAGTGGGCAAATCTTATACTTGGACCAGAAGGAAGAATATAGGAAACTACATGAAAACATGGATAATTCAGAGAAAATGACTGTAAACAGATGAGAACTCGTTTAGAACAGCTCAAAGAGATTCTCCAAGTGAGTTCTTAGTGTAGAAAAGGTACCTAAGATCCGGAAAATCCTTAATTCGAGTTAAGATCACATGAAACACTGTATGAATTCTGTATTGTTTACTTATAAGAGACTAGAGTGGTAAATGTGTTTTATACAAGGCAGAATACCATTGAAATAGAGAAAGAAACACATTCGGCAGCTTTGGAAAGCCTTACACTTCACTGAAATGTAGGAATACACTCTGTAACACAGTTGAGAGACAATTTCCCGAGCTGCCTCTGTTCATAACAGTGTGTAGGAAGTTGTTTGATAAAGTGGGCAAAGCTTATACTTGGACCAGAAGGAAGAATATAGGAAACTACATGAAAACATGGATAATTCAGAGAAAATGACTGTAAACAGATGAGAACTCATTTAGAACAGCTCAAAAACATTCTCCAAATCAGTTCTTAGTGTAGAAAAGGTAGCTAAGATCCGGGAAATCCTTAATTCGAGTTAAGATCACATGAAACACTGTATGAATTCTGTATTGTTTACTTAAATGAGACTAGAGTGGTAAATGTGTGTTATACAAGGCAGAATACCATTGAAATAGAGAAAAAAACACATTCGGCGCTTTGGAAAGCCTTACACTTCACTGAAATGTCGTACTACACTCTGTAACACAGTTGAGAGACAATGTTGACGACCTGCCTCTTTTTAAAACAGTGTGTAGGAAGTTGTTTGATAAAGTGGGCAAAGCTTATACTTGGACCAGAAGGAAGAATATAGGAAACTGCATGAAAACAAGGAAAAATCAAAGAAAATGACTCTAAACAAATGAGAACTCGTTTAGAACTGCGGAAAGAGATTGCCCAAGTCAGTTCTTAGTGTAGAAAAGGTAGCTAAGATCCGGGAAATCCTTAATTCGAGTTAAGATCACATGAAACACTGTATGAATTCTGTAATGTTTACTTAAAAGAGACTAGAGTGGTAAATGTGTGTTATACAAGGCAGAATACCATTGAAATAGAGAAAGAAACACATTCGGCGCTTTGGAATGCCTAACACTTCACTGAAATGTCGTACTACACTCTGTAACACAGTTGAGAGACAATGTTCCCGAGCTGTCTCCGTTCATTACAGTGTGTAGGAAGTGGTTTGATAAAGTGGGCAAAGATTATACTTGTACCACAAGGCAGAATATAAGAAACTCTATGAAAACATGAATAATTCAGAGAAAGTGACTGTAAACAGATGAGAACTCGTTGAGAACAGCTCAAAGAGATTGCCCAAGTCAGTTCTTAGTGTAGAAAATGTAGCTAAGATCCGGGAAATCCTTAATTCGAGTTAAGATCACATGAAACACTGTATGAATCCTGTATTGTTTACTTAAAAGAGACTAGAGTGGTAAATGTGTGTTATACAAGGCAGAATACCATTGAAATAGAGAAAGGAACACATTCGGCAGCTTTGGAAAGCCTTACACTTCACTGAAATGTAGGAATACACTCTGTAACACAGTTGAGAGACAATTTTCCCGAGCTGCCTCTGTTCATAACAGTGTGTAGGAAGTTGTTTGATAAAGTGGGCAAAGCTTATACTTGGACCAGAAGAAGAATATAGGAAACTACATGAAAACATGGATAATTCAGAGAAAATGACTGTAAACAGATGAGAACTCGTTTAGAACAGCTCAAAGAGATTCTCCAAGTCAGTTCTTAGTGTAGAAAAGGTAGCTAAGATCCGGAAAATCCTTAATTCGAGTTAAGATCACATGAAACACAGTATGAATTCTGTATTGTTTACTTAAAAGAGACTAGAGTGGTAAATGTGTTTTATACAAGGCAGAATACCATTGAAATAGATAAAGAAACACATTCGGCAGCTTTGGAAAGCCTTACACTTCACTGAAATGTAGGAATACACTCTGTAACACAGTTGAGAGACAATTTCCCGAGCTGCCTCTGTTCATAACAGTGTGTAGGAAGTTGTTTGATAAAGTGGGCAAAGCTTATACTTGGACCAGAAGGAAGAATATAGGAAACTACATGAAAACATGGATAATTCAGAGAAAATGACTGTAAACAGATGAGAACTCGTTTAGAACAGCTCAAAGAGATTCTCCAAGTCAGTTCTTAGTGTAGAAAAGGTAGCTAAGATCCGGAAAATCCTTAATTCGAGTTAAGATCACATGAAACACTGTATGAATTCTGTATTGTTTACTTAAAAGAGACTAGAGTGGTAAATGTGTTTTATACAAGGCAGAATACCATTGAAATAGAGAAAGAAACACATTCGGCCCTTTGGAAAGCCTAACACTTCACTGAAATGTCGTACTACGCTCTGTAACACAGTTGAGAGACAATATTCCCGAGCTGCCTCTGTTTATAGCAGTGTGTAGGAAGGTGTTTGATAAAGTGGGCAAAGCTTATACTTGGACGAGAAGGAAGAATATAGGAAACTGCAGGAAAACATGGAAAAATCAGACAAAATGACTGTAAACAGATGAGAACTCATTTAGAACTGCGGAAAGATATTGCCCAAGTCAGTTCTTAGTGTAGAAAAGGTAGCTAAGATCCGGGAAATCCTTAATTCGAGTTAAGATCACATGAAACACTGTATGAATTCTGTAATGTTTACTTAAAAGAGACTAGAGTGGTAAATGTGTGTTATACAAGGCAGAATACCATTGAAATAGAGAAAGAAACACATTCGGCGCTTTGGAATGCCTAACACTTCACTGAAATGTCCTACTACACTCTGTAACACAGTTGAGAGACAATGTTCCCGAGCTGTCTCCGTTCATTACAGTGTGTAGGAAGTGGTTTGATAAAGTGTGCAAAGATTATACTTGTACCACAAGGCAGAATATAAGAAACTCTATGAAAACATGGATAATTCAGAGAAAGTGACTGTAAACAGATGAGAACTCGTTGAGAACAGCTCAAAGAGATTGCCCAAGTCAGTTCTTAGTGTAGAAAATGTAGCTAAGATCCGGGAAATCCTTAATTCGAGTTAAGATCACATGAAACACTGTATGAATCCTGTATTGTTTACTTAAAAGAGACTAGAGTGGTAAATGTGTGTTATACAAGGCAGAATACCATTGAAATATCGAAAGAAACACATTCGGCAGCTTTGGAAAGCCTTACACTTCACTGAAATGTAGGAATACACTCTGTAACACAGTTGAGAGACAATTTTCCCGAGCTGCCTCTGTTCATAACAGTGTGTAGGAAGTTGTTTGATAAAGTGGGCAAAGCTTATACTTGGACCAGAAGGAAGAATATAGGAAACTACATGAAAACATGGATAATTCAGAGAAAATGACTGTAAACAGATGAGAACTCGTTTAGAACAGCTCAAAGAGATTCTCCAAGTGAGTTCTTAGTGTAGAAAAGGTACCTAAGATCCGGAAAATCCATAATTCGAGTTAAGATCACATGAAACACTGTATGAATTCTGTATTGTTTACTTATAAGAGACTAGAGTGGTAAATGTGTTTTATACAAGGCAGAATACCATTGAAATAGAGAAAGAAACACATTCGGCAGCTTTGGAAAGCCTTACACTTCACTGAAATGTAGGAATACACTCTGTAACACAGTTGAGAGACAATTTCCCGAGCTGCCTCTGTTCATAACAGTGTGTAGGAAGTTGTTTGATAAAGTGGGCAAAGCTTATACTTGGACCAGAAGGAAGAATATAGGAAACTACATGAAAACATGGATAATTCAGAGAAAATGACTGTAAACAGATGAGAACTCATTTAGAACAGCTCAAAAACATTCTCCAAATCAGTTCTTAGTGTAGAAAAGGTAGCTAAGATCCGGGAAATCCTTAATTCGAGTTAAGATCACATGAAACACTGTATGAATTCTGTATTGTTTACTTAAATGAGACTAGAGTGGTAAATGTGTGTTATACAAGGCAGAATACCATTGAAATAGAGAAAAAAACACATTCGGCGCTTTGGAAAGCCTTACACTTCACTGAAATGTCGTACTACACTCTGTAACACAGTTGAGAGACAATGTTGACGACCTGCCTCTTTTTAAAACAGTGTGTAGGAAGTTGTTTGATAAAGTGGGCAAAGCTTATACTTGGACCAGAAGGAAGAATATAGGAAACTGCATGAAAACAAGGAAAAATCAAAGAAAATGACTCTAAACAAATGAGAACTCGTTTAGAACTGCGGAAAGAGATTGCCCAAGTCAGTTCTTAGTGTAGAAAAGGTAGCTAAGATCCGGGAAATCCTTAATTCGAGTTAAGATCACATGAAACACTGTATGAATTCTGTAATGTTTACTTAAAAGAGACTAGAGTGGTAAATGTGTGTTATACAAGGCAGAATACCATTGAAATAGAGAAAGAAACACATTCGGCGCTTTGGAATGCCTAACACTTCACTGAAATGTCGTACTACACTCTGTAACACAGTTGAGAGACAATGTTCCCGAGCTGTCTCCGTTCATTACAGTGTGTAGGAAGTGGTTTGATAAAGTGGGCAAAGATTATACTTGTACCACAAGGCAGAATATAAGAAACTCTATGAAAACATGGATAATTCAGAGAAAGTGACTGTAAACAGATGAGAACTCGTTGAGAACAGCTCAAAGAGATTGCCCAAGTCAGTTCTTAGTGTAGAAAATGTAGCTAAGATCCGGGAAATCCTTAATTCGAGTTAAGATCACATGAAACACTGTATGAATCCTGTATTGTTTACTTAAAAGAGACTAGAGTGGTAAATGTGTGTTATACAAGGCAGAATACCATTGAAATAGAGAAAGGAACACATTCGGCAGCTTTGGAAAGCCTTACACTTCACTGAAATGTAGGAATACACTCTGTAACACAGTTGAGAGACAATTTTCCCGAGCTGCCTCTGTTCATAACAGTGTGTAGGAAGTTGTTTGATAAAGTGGGCAAAGCTTATACTTGGACCAGAAGAAGAATATAGGAAACTACATGAAAACATGGATAATTCAGAGAAAATGACTGTAAACAGATGAGAACTCGTTTAGAACAGCTCAAAGAGATTCTCCAAGTCAGTTCTTAGTGTAGAAAAGGTAGCTAAGATCCGGAAAATCCTTAATTCGAGTTAAGATCACATGAAACACAGTATGAATTCTGTATTGTTTACTTAAAAGAGACTAGAGTGGTAAATGTGTTTTATACAAGGCAGAATACCATTGAAATAGATAAAGAAACACATTCGGCAGCTTTGGAAAGCCTTACACTTCACTGAAATGTAGGAATACACTCTGTAACACAGTTGAGAGACAATTTCCCGAGCTGCCTCTGTTCATAACAGTGTGTAGGAAGTTGTTTGATAAAGTGGGCAAAGCTTATACTTGGACCAGAAGGAAGAATATAGGAAACTACATGAAAACATGGATAATTCAGAGAAAATGACTGTAAACAGATGAGAACTCGTTTAGAACAGCTCAAAGAGATTCTCCAAGTCAGTTCTTAGTGTAGAAAAGGTAGCTAAGATCCGGAAAATCCTTAATTCGAGTTAAGATCACATGAAACACTGTATGAATTCTGTATTGTTTACTTAAAAGAGACTAGAGTGGTAAATGTGTTTTATACAAGGCAGAATACCATTGAAATAGAGAAAGAAACACATTCGGCGCTTTGGAATGCCTAACACTTCACTGAAATGTCGTACTACACTCTGTAACACAGTTGAGAGACAATGTTCCCGAGCTGTCTCCGTTCATTACAGTGTGTAGGAAGTGGTTTGATAAAGTGGGCAAAGATTATACTTGTACCACAAGGCAGAATATAAGAAACTCTATGAAAACATGGATAATTCAGAGAAAGTGACTGTAAACAGATGAGAACTCGTTGAGAACAGCTCAAAGAGATTGCCCAAGTCAGTTCTTAGTGTAGAAAATGTAGCTAAGATCCGGGAAATCCTTAATTCGAGTTAAGATCACATGAAACACTGTATGAATCCTGTATTGTTTACTTAAAAGAGACTAGAGTGGTAAATGTGTGTTATACAAGGCAGAATACCATTGAAATAGAGAAAGGAACACATTCGGCAGCTTTGGAAAGCCTTACACTTCACTGAAATGTAGGAATACACTCTGTAACACAGTTGAGAGACAATTTTCCCGAGCTGCCTCTGTTCATAACAGTGTGTAGGAAGTTGTTTGATAAAGTGGGCAAAGCTTATACTTGGACCAGAAGAAGAATATAGGAAACTACATGAAAACATGGATAATTCAGAGAAAATGACTGTAAACAGATGAGAACTCGTTTAGAACAGCTCAAAGAGATTCTCCAAGTCAGTTCTTAGTGTAGAAAAGGTAGCTAAGATCCGGAAAATCCTTAATTCGAGTTAAGATCACATGAAACACAGTATGAATTCTGTATTGTTTACTTAAAAGAGACTAGAGTGGTAAATGTGTTTTATACAAGGCAGAATACCATTGAAATAGATAAAGAAACACATTCGGCAGCTTTGGAAAGCCTTACACTTCACTGAAATGTAGGAATACACTCTGTAACACAGTTGAGAGACAATTTCCCGAGCTGCCTCTGTTCATAACAGTGTGTAGGAAGTTGTTTGATAAAGTGGGCAAAGCTTATACTTGGACGAGAAGGAAGAATATAGGAAACTGCAGGAAAACATGGAAAAATCAGACAAAATGACTGTAAACAGATGAGAACTCATTTAGAACTGCGGAAAGATATTGCCCAAGTCAGTTCTTAGTGTAGAAAAGGTAGCTAAGATCCGGGAAATCCTTAATTCGAGTTAAGATCACATGAAACACTGTATGAATTCTGTAATGTTTACTTAAAAGAGACTAGAGTGGTAAATGTGTGTTATACAAGGCAGAATACCATTGAAATAGAGAAAGAAACACATTCGGCGCTTTGGAATGCCTAACACTTCACTGAAATGTCCTACTACACTCTGTAACACAGTTGAGAGACAATGTTCCCGAGCTGTCTCCGTTCATTACAGTGTGTAGGAAGTGGTTTGATAAAGTTTGCAAAGATTATACTTGTACCACAAGGCAGAATATAAGAAACTCTATGAAAACATGGATAATTCAGAGAAAGTGACTGTAAACAGATGAGAACTCGTTGAGAACAGCTCAAAGAGATTGCCCAAGTCAGTTCTTAGTGTAGAAAATGTAGCTAAGATCCGGGAAATCCTTAATTCGAGTTAAGATCACATGAAACACTGTATGAATCCTGTATTGTTTACTTAAAAGAGACTAGAGTGGTAAATGTGTGTTATACAAGGCAGAATACCATTGAAATATCGAAAGAAACACATTCGGCAGCTTTGGAAAGCCTTACACTTCACTGAAATGTAGGAATACACTCTGTAACACAGTTGAGAGACAATTTTCCCGAGCTGCCTCTGTTCATAACAGTGTGTAGGAAGTTGTTTGATAAAGTGGGCAAAGCTTATACTTGGACCAGAAGGAAGAATATAGGAAACTACATGAAAACATGGATAATTCAGAGAAAATGACTGTAAACAGATGAGAACTCGTTTAGAACAGCTCAAAGAGATTCTCCAAGTGAGTTCTTAGTGTAGAAAAGGTACCTAAGATCCGGAAAATCCTTAATTCGAGTTAAGATCACATGAAACACTGTATGAATTCTGTATTGTTTACTTATAAGAGACTAGAGTGGTAAATGTGTTTTATACAAGGCAGAATACCATTGAAATAGAGAAAGAAACACATTCGGCAGCTTTGGAAAGCCTTACACTTCACTGAAATGTAGGAATACACTCTGTAACACAGTTGAGAGACAATTTCCCGAGCTGCCTCTGTTCATAACAGTGTGTAGGAAGTTGTTTGATAAAGTGGGCAAAGCTTATACTTGGACCAGAAGGAAGAATATAGGAAACTACATGAAAACATGGATAATTCAGAGAAAATGACTGTAAACAGATGAGAACTCATTTAGAACAGCTCAAAAACATTCTCCAAATCAGTTCTTAGTGTAGAAAAGGTAGCTAAGATCCGGGAAATCCTTAATTCGAGTTAAGATCACATGAAACACTGTATGAATTCTGTATTGTTTACTTAAATGAGACTAGAGTGGTAAATGTGTGTTATACAAGGCAGAATACCATTGAAATAGAGAAAAAAACACATTCGGCGCTTTGGAAAGCCTTACACTTCACTGAAATGTCGTACTACACTCTGTAACACAGTTGAGAGACAATGTTGACGACCTGCCTCTTTTTAAAACAGTGTGTAGGAAGTTGTTTGATAAAGTGGGCAAAGCTTATACTTGGACCAGAAGGAAGAATATAGGAAACTGCATGAAAACAAGGAAAAATCAAAGAAAATGACTCTAAACAAATGAGAACTCGTTTAGAACTGCGGAAAGAGATTGCCCAAGTCAGTTCTTAGTGTAGAAAAGGTAGCTAAGATCCGGGAAATCCTTAATTCGAGTTAAGATCACATGAAACACTGTATGAATTCTGTAATGTTTACTTAAAAGAGACTAGAGTGGTAAATGTGTGTTATACAAGGCAGAATACCATTGAAATAGAGAAAGAAACACATTCGGCGCTTTGGAATGCCTAACACTTCACTGAAATGTCGTACTACACTCTGTAACACAGTTGAGAGACAATGTTCCCGAGCTGTCTCCGTTCATTACAGTGTGTAGGAAGTGGTTTGATAAAGTGGGCAAAGATTATACTTGGACCAGAAGGAAGAATATAGGAAACTACATGAAAACATGGATAATTCAGAGAAAATGACTGTAAACAGATGAGAACTCGTTTAGAACAGCTCAAAGAGATTCTCCAAGTCAGTTCTTAGTGTAGAAAAGGTAGCTAAGATCCGGAAAATCCTTAATTCGAGTTAAGATCACATGAAAGACTGTATGAATTCTGTATTGTTTACTTAAAAGAGACTAGAGTGGTAAATGTGTTTTATACAAGGCAGAATACCATTGAAATAGAGAAAGAAACACATTCGGCGCTTTGGAAAGCCTTACACTTCACTGAAATGTCGTACTACGCTCTGTAACACAGTTGAGAGACAATATTCCCGAGCTGCCTCTGTTTATAGCAGTGTGTAGGAAGGTGTTTGATAAAGTGGGCAAAGCTTATACTTGGACGAGAAGGAAGAATATAGGAAACTGCAGGAAAACATGGAAAAATCAGACAAAATGACTGTAAACAGATGAGAACTCATTTAGAACTGCGGAAAGATATTGCCCAAGTCAGTTCTTAGTGTAGAAAATGTAGCTAAGATCCGGGAAATCCTTAATTCGAGTTAAGATCACATGAAACACTGTATGAATTCTGTAATGTTTACTTAAAAGAGACTAGAGTGGTAAATGTGTGTTATACAAGGCAGAATACCATTGAAATAGAGAAAGAAACACATTCGGCGCTTTGGAATGCCTAACACTTCACTGAAATGTCCTACTACACTCTGTAACACAGTTGAGAGACAATGTTCCCGAGCTGTCTCCGTTCATTACAGTGTGTAGGAAGTGGTTTGATAAAGTGTGCAAAGATTATACTTGTACCACAAGGCAGAATATAAGAAACTCTATGAAAACATGGATAATTCAGAGAAAGTGACTGTAAACAGATGAGAACTCGTTGAGAACAGCTCAAAGAGATTGCCCAAGTCAGTTCTTAGTGTAGAAAATGTAGCTAAGATCCGGGAAATCCTTAATTCGAGTTAAGATCACATGAAACACTATATGAATCCTGTATTGTTTACTTAAAAGAGACTAGAGTGGTAAATGTGTGTTATACAAGGCAGAATACCATTGAAATATCAAAAGAAACACATTCGGCAGCTTTGGAAAGCCTTACACTTCACTGAAATGTAGGAATACACTCTGTAACACAGTTGAGAGACAATTTTCCCGAGCTGCCTCTGTTCATAACAGTGTGTAGGAAGTTGTTTGATAAAGTGGGCAAAGCTTATACTTGGACCAGAAGGAAGAATATAGGAAACAACATGAAAACATGGATAATTCAGAGAAAATGACTGTAAACAGATGAGAACTCGTTTAGAACAGCTCAAAGAGATTCTCCAAGTCAGTTCTTAGTGTAGAAAAGGTAGCTAAGATCCGGAAAATCCTTAATTCGAGTTAAGATCACATGAAACACTGTATGAATTCTGTATTGTTTACTTAAAAGAGACTAGAGTGGTAAATGTGTTTTATACAAGGCAGAATACCATTGAAATAGAGAAAGAAACACATTCGCCAGCTTTGGAAAGCCTTACACTTCACTGAAATGTAGGAATACACTCTGTAACACAGTTGAGAGACAATTTTCCCGAGCTGCCTCTGTTCATAACAGTGTGTAGGAAGTTGTTTGATAAAGTGGGCAAAGCTTATACTTGGACCAGAAGGAAGAATATAGGAAACTACATGAAAACATGGATAATTCAGAGAAAATGACTGTAAACAGATGAGAACTCGTTTAGAACAGCTCAAAGAGATTCTCCAAGTCAGTTCTTAGTGTAGAAAAGGTAGCTAAGATCCGGAAAATCCTTAATTCGAGTTAAGATCACATGAAACACTGTATGAATTCTGTATTGTTTACTTAAAAGAGACTAGAGTGGTAAATGTGTTTTATACAAGGCAGAATACCATTGAAATAGATAAAGAAACACATTCGGCAGCTTTGGAAAGCCTTACACTTCACTGAAATGTAGGAATACACTCTGTAACACAGTTGAGAGACAATTTCCCGAGCTGCCTCTGTTCATAACAGTGTGTAGGAAGTTGTTTGATAAAGTGGGCAAAGCTTATACTTGGACCAGAAGGAAGAATATAGGAAACTACATGAAAACATGGATAATTCAGAGAAAATGACTGTAAACAGATGAGAACTCGTTTAGAACAGCTCAAAGAGATTCTCCAAGTCAGTTCTTAGTGTAGAAAAGGTAGCTAAGATCCGGAAAATCCTTAATTCGAGTTAAGATCACATGAAACACTGTATGAATTCTGTATTGTTTACTTAAAAGAGACTAGAGTGGTAAATGTGTGTTATACAAGGCAGAATACCATTGAAATAGAGAAAGAAACACGTTAGGCAGCTTTGGAAGGCCTTGCACTTCACTGAAATGTAGTACTACACTCTATAACACAGTTGAGAGACAATGTTCCCGAGCTGTCTCCGTTCATTACAGTGTGTAGGAAGTGGTTTGATAAAGTGGGCAATGATTATACTTGTACCACAAGGAAGAATATAAGAAACTCTATGAAAACATGGATAATTCAGAGAAAGTGACTGTAAAAAGATGAGAACTCGTTTAGAACAGCTGAAAGAGATTGCCCAAGTCAGTTCTTAGTGTAGAAAATGTAGCTAAGATCCGGGAAATCCTTAATTCGAGTTAAGATCACATGAAACACTGTATGAATCCTGTATTGTTTACTTAAAAGAGACTAGAGTGGTAAATATGTGTTATACAAGGCAGAGTACCATTGAAATAGAGGAAGAAACACATTTGGCAGCTTTGGAAAGCCTTACACTTCTCTGAAATGTAGGAATACACTCTGTAACACAGTTGAGAGACAATGTTCCCAAGCTGCCTCTGTTCATAACAGTGTGTAGGAAGTTGTTTGATAATGTGGGCAAAGCTTATACTTGGACCAGAGGAAGAATATAGGAAACTACATGAAAACATGGATAATTCAGAGAAAATGACTGTAAACAGATGAGAACTCGTTTAGAACAGCTCAAAAACATTCTCCAAATCAGTTCTTAGTGTAGAAAAGGTAGCTAAGATCCGGGAAATCCTTAATTCGAGTTAAAATCACATGAAACACTGTATGAATTCTGTATTGTTTACTTAAAAGAGACTAGAGTGGTAAATGTGTGTTATACAAGGCAGAATACCATTGAAATAGAGAAAGAAACACATTCGGCGCTTTGGAAAGCCTAACACTTCACTGAAATGTCGTACTACGCTCTGTAACACAGTTGAGAGAAAATGTTCCCGAGCTGCCTCTGTTTATAGCAGTGTGTAGGAAGGTGTTTGATAAAGTGGGCAAAGCTTATACTTGGACCAGAAGGAAGAATATAGGAAACTGCACGAAAACATGGAAAAATCAGACAAAATGACTGTAAACAGATGAGAACGCGTTTAGAACTGCTGAAAGAGATTGCCCAAGTCCGTTCTTAGTGTAGAAAAGGTAGCTAAGATACGGGAAATCCTTAATTCGAGTTAAGATCACATGAAACACTGTATGAATTCTGTAATGTTTACTTAAAAGAGACTAGAGTGGTAAATGTGTGTTATACAAGGCAGAATACCATTGAAATAGAGAAAGAAACACATTCGGCAGCTTTGGAAAGTCTTACACTTCACTGAAATGTAGGAATACACTCTGTAACACAGTTGAGAGACAATTTTCCCGAGCTGCCTCTGTTCATAACAGTGTGTAGGAAGTTGTTTGATAAAGTGGGCAAAGCTTATACTTGGACCAGAAGGAAGAATATAGGAAACTACATGAAAACATGGATAATTCAGAGAAAATGACTGTAAACAGATGAGAACTCGTTTAGAACAGCTCAAAAACATTCTCCAAATCAGTTCTTAGTGTAGAAAAGGTAGCTAAGATCCGGGAAATCCTTAATTCGAGTTAAGATCACATGAAACACTGTATGAATTCTGTATTGTTTATTTAAAAGAGACTAGAGTGGTAAATGTGTGTTATACAAGGCAGAATACCATTGAAATAGAGAAAAAAACACATTCGGCGCTTTGGAAAGCCTTACACTTCACTGAAATGTCGTACTACACTCTGTAACACAGTTGAGAGACAATGTTGACGACCTGCCTCTTTTTAAAACAGTGTGTAGGAAGTTGTTTGATAAAGTGGGCAAAGCTTATACTTGGACCAGAAGGAAGAATATAGGAAACTGCATGAAAACAAGGAAAAATCAAAGAAAATGACTGTAAACAAATGAGAACTCGTTTAGAACTGCGGAAAGAGATTGCCCAAGTCAGTTCTTAGTGTAGAAAAGGTAGCTAAGATCCGGGAAATCCTTAATTCGAGTTAAGATCTCATGAAACACTGTATGAATTCTGTAATGTTTACTTAAAAGAGACTACAGTGGTAAATGTGTGTTATACAAGGCAGAATACCATTGAAATAGAGAAAGAAACACATTCGGCGCTTTGGAAAGCCTAACACTTCACTGAAATGTAGTACTACACTCTGTAACACAGTTGAGAGACAATGTTCCCGAGCTGTCTCCGTTCATTACAGTGTGTAGGAAGTGGTTTGATAAAGTGGGCAAAGATTATACTTGTACCACAAGGCAGAATATAAGAAATTCTATGAAAACATGGATAATTCAGAGAAAATGACTGTAAACAGATGAGAACTCGTTTAGAACAGCTGAAAGAGATTGCCCAAGTCAGTTCTTAGTGTAGAAAAGGTAGCTAAGATCCGGGAAATCCTTAATTCGAGTTAATATCACATGAAACACTGTATGAATCCTGTATTGTTTACTTAAAAGACACTAGAGTGGTAAATGTGTGTTATACAAGGCAGAATACCATTGAAATAGAGAAAGAAACACGTTCGTCAGCTTTGGAAAGCCTTACACTTCACTGAAATATCGTACTACGCTCTGTAACACAGTTGAGAGACAATGTTGACGAGCGGCCTCTTTTTAAAACAGTGTGTAGGAAGTTGTTTGATAAAGTGGGCAAAGCTTATACTTGGACCAGAAGGAAGAATATAGGAAACTACATGAAAATATGGATAATTCAGAGAAAATGACTGTAAACAGATGAGAACTCGTTTAGAACAGCTCAAAGAGATTCTCCAAGTCAGTTCTTAGTGTAGAAAAGGTAGCTAAGATCCGGAAAATCCTTAATTCGAGTTAAGATCACATGAAACACTGTATGAATTCTGTATTGTTTACTTAAAAGAGACTAGAGTGGTAAATGTGTGTTATACAAGGCAGAATACCATTGAAATAGAGAAAGAAACACATTTGGCAGCTTTGGAAAGCCTTACACTTCACTGAAATGTAGGAATACACTCTGTAACACAGTTGAGAGACAATGTTGACGAGCTGCCTCTTTTTAAAACAGTGTGTAGGAAGTTGTTTGATAAAGTGGGCAAAGCTTATACTTGGACCAGAAGGAAAAATATATTAAACTACATGAGAACATGGAAAATTCAGAGAAAATGAATGTAAACAGATGAGAACTCGTTTAGAACAGCTCAAAGAGATTCTCCAAGTCAGTTCTTAGTGTAGAAAAGGTAGCTAAGATCCGGAAAATCCTTAATTCGAGTTAAGATCACATGAAACACTGTATGAATCCTGTATTGTTTACTTAAAAGACACTAGAGTGGTAAATGTGTGTTATACAAGGCAGAATACCATTGAAATAGAGAAAGAAACGCATTCGGCGCTTTGGAAAGCCTAACACTTCACTGAAATGTCGTACTACACTCTGTAACACAGTTGAGAGACAATGTTCCCGAGCTGCCTCTGTTTATAGCAGTGTGTAGGAAGGTGTTTGATAAAGTGGGCAAAGCTTATACTTGGACCAGAAGGAAGAATATAGGAAACTGCATGAAAACATGGAAAAATCAGAGAAAATGACTGTAAACAGATGAGAACTAGTTGAGAACAGCTGAAAGAGATTGCCCAAGTCAGTTCTTTGTATAGAAAAGGTAGCTAAGATCCGGGAAATCCTTAATTCGAGTTAAGATCACATGAAACACTGTATGAATCCTGTATTGTTTACTTAAAAGAGACTAGAGTGGTAAATGTGTGTTATACAAGGCAGAATACCATTGAAATAGAGAAAGAAACACGTTCGTCAGCTTTGGAAGGCCTTGCACTTCACTGAAATGTAGTACTACACTCTATAACACAGTTGAGAGACAATGTTCCCGAGCTGTCTCCGTTCATTACAGTGTGTAGGAAGTTGTTTGATAAAGTGGGCAAAGATTATACTTGTACCACAAGGCAGAATATAAGAAAATCTATGAAAACATGGATAATTCAGAGAAAGTGACTGTAAACAGATGAGAACTCGTTTAGAACATCTCAAAGAGATTGCCCAAGTCAGTTCTTAGTGTAGAAAATGTAGCTAAGATCCGGGAAATCCTTAATTCGAGTTAAGATCACATGAAACAGTGTATGAATCCTGTATTGTTTACTTAAAAGAGACTAGAGTGGTAAATGTGTGTTATACAAGGCAGAATACCATTGAAATAGAGAAAGAAACACATTCGGCAGCTTTGGAAAGCTTTACACTTCACTAAAATGTAGGAATACACTCTTTAACACAGTTGAGAGACAATTTTCCCGAGCTGCCTTTGTTCATAACAGTGTGTAGGAAGTTGTTTGATAAAGTGGGCAAAGCTTATACTTGGACCAGAAGGAAGAATATAGGAAACTACATGAAAACATGGATAATTCAGAGAAAATGACTGTAAACAGATGAGAACTCGTTTAGAACAGCTTAAAGAGATTCTCCAAGTCAGTTCTTAGTGTAGAAAAGGTAGCTAAGATCCGGAAAATCCTTAATTCCAGTTAGGATCACATGAAACACTGTATGAATTCTGTATTGTTTACTTAAAAGAAACTAGAGTGGTAAATGTGTGTTATACAAGGCAGAATACCATTGAAATAGAGAAAGAAACACATTCGGCGCTTTGGAAAGCCTAACACTTCACTGAAATGTCGTACTACACTCTGTAACACAGTTGAGAGACAATGTTCCCGAGCTGTCTCCGTTCATTACAGTGTGTAGGAAGTTGTTTGATAAAGTGGGCAAAGATTATACTTGTACCACAAGGCAGAATATAAGAAAATCTATGAAAACATGGATAATTCAGAGAAAGTGACTGTAAACAGATGAGAACTCCTTTAGAACAGCTCAAAGAGATTGCCCAAGTCAGTTCTTAGTGTAGAAAATGTAGCTAAGATCCGGGAAATCCTTAATTCGAGTTAAGATCACATGAAACACTGTATGAATTCTGTATTGTTTACTTAAAAGAGACTAGAGTGGTAAATGTGTGTTATACAAGGCAGAATACCATTGAAATAGAGAAAGAAACACATTCGGCGCTTTGGAAAGCCTAACACTTCACTGAAATGTCGTACTACGCTCTGTAACACAGTTGAGAGAAAATGTTCCCGAGCTGCCTCTGTTTATAGCAGTGTGTAGGAAGGTGTTTGATAAAGTGGGCAAAGCTTATACTTGGACCAGAAGGAAGAATATAGGAAACTGCAGGAAAACATGGAAAAATCAGACAAAATGACTGTAAACAGATGAGAACGCGTTTAGAACTGCTGAAAGAGATTGCCCAAGTCCGTTCTTAGTGTAGAAAAGGTAGCTAAGATACGGGAAATCCTTAATTCGAGTTAAGATCACATGAAACACTGTATGAATTCTGTAATGTTTACTTAAAAGAGACTAGAGTGGTAAATGTGTGTTATACAAGGCAGAATACCATTGAAATAGAGAAAGAAACACATTCGGCAGCTTTGGAAAGCCTTACACTTCACTGAAATGTAGGAATACACTCTGTAACACAGTTGAGAGACAATTTTCCCGAGCTGCCTCTGTTCATAACAGTGTGTAGGAAGTTGTTTGATAAAGTGGGCAAAGCTTATACTTGGACCAGAAGGAAGAATATAGGAAACTACATGAAAACATGGATAATTCAGAGAAAATGACTGTAAACAGATGAGAACTCGTTTAGAACAGCTCAAAAACATTCTCCAAATCAGTTCTTAATGTAGAAAAGGTAGCTAAGATCCGGGAAATCCTTAATTCGAGTTAAGATCACATGAAACACTGTATGAATTCTGTATTGTTTATTTAAAAGAGACTAGAGTGGTAAATGTGTGTTATACAAGGCAGAATACCATTGAAATAGAGAAAAAAACACATTCGGCGCTTTGGAAAGCCTTACACTTCACTGAAATGTCGTACTACACTCTGTAACACAGTTGAGAGACAATGTTGACGACCTGCCTCTTTTTAAAACAGTGTGTAGGAAGTTGTTTGATAAAGTGGGCAAAGCTTATACTTGGACCGTAAGGAAGAATATAGGAAACTGCATGAAAACAAGGAAAAATCAAAGAAAATGACTGTAAACAAATGAGAACTCGTTTAGAACTGCGGAAAGAGATTGCCCAAGTCAGTTCTTAGTGTAGAAAAGGTAGCTAAGATCCGGGAAATCCTTAATTCGAGTTAAGATCTCATGAAACACTGTATGAATTCTGTAATGTTTACTTAAAAGAGACTAGAGTGGTAAATGTGTGTTATACAAGGCAGAATACCATTGAAATAGAGAAAGAAACACATTCGGCGCTTTGGAATGCCTAACACTTCACTGAAATGTCGTACTACACTCTGTAAAACAGTTGAGAGACAATGTTGACGAGCTGCCTCTTTTTAAAACAGTGTGTAGGAAGTTGTTTGATAAAGTGGGCAAAGCCTATACTTGGACCAGAAGGAAGAATATAGGAAACTACATGAAAATATGGATAATTCAGAGAAAATGACTGTTAACAGATGAGAACTCGTTTAGAACAGCTCAAAGAGATTCTCCAAGTCAGTTCTTAGTGTAGAAAAGGTAGCTAAGATCCGGAAAATCCTTAATTCGAGTTAAGATCACATGAAACACTGTATGAATTCTGTATTGTTTACTTAAAAGAGACTAGAGTGGTAAATGTGTGTTATACAAGGCAGAATACCATTGAAATAGAGAAAGAAACACATTCGGCGCTTTGGAAAGCCTAACACTTCACTGAAATGTAGGAATACACTCTGTAACACAGTTGAGAGACAATGTTCCCGAGCTGCCTCTGTTTATAGCAGTGTGTAGGAAGGTGTTTGATAAAGTGGGCAAAGCTTATACTTGGACCAGAAAGAAGAATATAGGAAACTGCATGAAAACATGGAAAAATCAGAGAAAATGACTGTAAACAAATGAGAACTCGTTTAGAACCGCTGAAAGAGATTGCCCAAGTAAGTTCTTAGTGTAGAAAAGGTAGCTAAGATCCGGGAAATCCTTAATTCGAGTTAAGATCACATGAAACACTGTATGAATCCTGTATTGTTTACTTAAAAGAGACTAGAGTGGTAAATGTGTGTTATACAAGGCAGAATACAATTGAAATAGAGAAAGAAACACATTCGGCGCTTTGGAAAGCCTAACACTTCACTGAAATGTAGTACTACACTCTGTAACACAGTTGAGAGACAATGTTCCCGAGCTGTCTCCGTTCATTACAGTGTGTAGGAAGTGGTTTGATAAAGTGGGCAAAGATTATACTTGTACCACAAGGCAGAATATAAGAAATTCTATGAAAACATGGATAATTCAGAGAAAGTGACTGTAAACAGATGAGAACTCGTTTAGAACAGCTCAAAGATATTGCCCAAGTCAGTTCTTACTGTAGAAAATGTAGCTAAGATCCGGGAAATCCTTAATTCGAGTTAAGATCACATGAAACACTGTATGAATCCTGTATTGTTTACTTAAAAGAGACTAGAGTGGTAAATGTGTGTTATACAAGGCAGAATACCATTGAAATAGAGAAAGAAACACATTCGGCAGCTTTGGAAAGCCTTACACTTCACTGAAATGTAGGAATACACTCTGTAACACAGTTGAGAGACAATTTTCCCGAGCTGCCTCTGTTCATAACAGTGTGTAGGAAGTTGTTTGATAAAGTGGGCAAAGCTTATACTTGGACCAGAAGGAAGAATATAGGAAACTGCATGAAAACATGGAAAAATCAGAGAAAATGACTGTAAACAGATGAGAACTAGTTGAGAACAGCTGAAAGAGATTGCCCAAGTCAGTTCTTTGTATAGAAAAGGTAGCTAAGATCCGGGAAATCCTTAATTCGAGTTAAGATCACATGAAACACTGTATGAATCCTGTATTGTTTACTTAAAAGAGACTAGAGTGGTAAATGTGTGTTATACAAGGCAGAATACCATTGAAATAGAGAAAGAAACACGTTCGTCAGCTTTGGAAGGCCTTGCACTTCACTGAAATGTAGTACTACACTCTATAACACAGTTGAGAGACAATGTTCCCGAGCTGTCTCCGTTCATTACAGTGTGTAGGAAGTTGTTTGATAAAGTGGGCAAAGATTATACTTGTACCACAAGGCAGAATATAAGAAAATCTATGAAAACATGGATAATTCAGAGAAAGTGACTGTAAACAGATGAGAACTCGTTTAGAACATCTCAAAGAGATTGCCCAAGTCAGTTCTTAGTGTAGAAAATGTAGCTAAGATCCGGGAAATCCTTAATTCGAGTTAAGATCACATGAAACAGTGTATGAATCCTGCATTGTTTACTTAAAAGAGACTAGAGTGGTAAATGTGTGTTATACAAGGCAGAATACCATTGAAATAGAGAAAGAAACACATTCGGCAGCTTTGGAAAGCTTTACACTTCACTGAAATGTAGGAATACACTCTTTAACACAGTTGAGAGACAATTTTCCCGAGCTGCCTTTGTTCATAACAGTGTGTAGGAAGTTGTTTGATAAAGTGGGCAAAGCTTATACTTGGACCAGAAGGAAGAATATAGGAAACTACATGAAAACATGGATAATTCAGAGAAAATGACTGTAAACAGATGAGAACTCGTTTAGAACAGCTTAAAGAGATTCTCCAAGTCAGTTCTTAGTGTAGAAAAGGTAGCTAAGATCCGGAAAATCCTTAATTCCAGTTAGGATCACATGAAACACTGTATGAATTCTGTATTGTTTACTTAAAAGAAACTAGAGTGGTAAATGTGTGTTATACAAGGCAGAATACCATTGAAATAGAGAAAGAAACACATTCGGCGCTTTGGAAAGCCTAACACTTCACTGAAATGTCGTACTACACTCTGTAACACAGTTGAGAGACAATGTTCCCGAGCTGTCTCCGTTCATTACAGTGTGTAGGAAGTTGTTTGATAAAGTGGGCAAAGATTATACTTGTACCACAAGGCAGAATATAAGAAAATCTATGAAAACATGGATAATTCAGAGAAAGTGACTGTAAACAGATGAGAACTCGTTTAGAACAGCTCAAAGAGATTGCCCAAGTCAGTTCTTAGTGTAGAAAATGTAGCTAAGATCCGGGAAATCCTTAATTCGAGTTAAGATCACATGAAACACTGTATGAATTCTGTATTGTTTACTTAAAAGAGACTAGAGTGGTAAATGTGTGTTATACAAGGCAGAATACCATTGAAATAGAGAAAGAAACACATTCGGCGCTTTGGAAAGCCTAACACTTCACTGAAATGTCGTACTACGCTCTGTAACACAGTTGAGAGAAAATGTTCCCGAGCTGCCTCTGTTTATAGCAGTGTGTAGGAAGGTGTTTGATAAAGTGGGCAAAGCTTATACTTGGACCAGAAGGAAGAATATAGGAAACTGCACGAAAACATGGAAAAATCAGACAAAATGACTGTAAACAGATGAGAACGCGTTTAGAACTGCTGAAAGAGATTGCCCAAGTCCGTTCTTAGTGTAGAAAAGGTAGCTAAGATACGGGAAATCCTTAATTCGAGTTAAGATCACATGAAACACTGTATGAATTCTGTAATGTTTACTTAAAAGAGACTAGAGTGGTAAATGTGTGTTATACAAGGCAGAATACCATTGAAATAGAGAAAGAAACACATTCGGCAGCTTTGGAAAGCCTTACACTTCACTGAAATGTAGGAATACACTCTGTAACACAGTTGAGAGACAATTTTCCCGAGCTGCCTCTGTTCATAACAGTGTGTAGGAAGTTGTTTGATAAAGTGGGCAAAGCTTATACTTGGACCAGAAGGAAGAATATAGGAAACTACATGAAAACATGGATAATTCAGAGAAAATGACTGTAAACAGATGAGAACTCGTTTAGAACAGCTCAAAAACATTCTCCAAATCAGTTCTTAGTGTAGAAAAGGTAGCTAAGATCCGGGAAATCCTTAATTCGAGTTAAGATCACATGAAACACTGTATGAATTCTGTATTGTTTATTTAAAAGAGACTAGAGTGGTAAATGTGTGTTATACAAGGCAGAATACCATTGAAATAGAGAAAAAAACACATTCGGCGCTTTGGAAAGCCTTACACTTCACTGAAATGTCGTACTACACTCTGTAACACAGTTGAGAGACAATGTTGACGACCTGCCTCTTTTTAAAACAGTGTGTAGGAAGTTGTTTGATAAAGTGGGCAAAGCTTATACTTGGACCGGAAGAAAGAATATAGGAAACTGCATGAAAACAAGGAAAAATCAAAGAAAATGACTGTAAACAAATGAGAACTCGTTTAGAACTGCGGAAAGAGATTGCCCAAGTCAGTTCTTAGTGTAGAAAAGGTAGCTAAGATCCGGGAAATCCTTAATTCGAGTTAAGATCTCATGAAACACTGTATGAATTCTGTAATGTTTACTTAAAAGAGACTAGAGTGGTAAATGTGTGTTATACAAGGCAGAATACCATTGAAATAGAGAAAGAAACACATTCGGCGCTTTGGAATGCCTAACACTTCACTGAAATGTCGTACTACACTCTGTAAAACAGTTGAGAGACAATGTTGACGAGCTGCCTCTTTTTAAAACAGTGTGTAGGAAGTTGTTTGATAAAGTGGGCAAAGCCTATACTTGGACCAGAAGGAAGAATATAGGAAACTACATGAAAATATGGATAATTCAGAGAAAATGACTGTTAACAGATGAGAACTCGTTTAGAACAGCTCAAAGAGATTCTCCAAGTCAGTTCTTAGTGTAGAAAAGGTAGCTAAGATCCGGAAAATCCTTAATTCGAGTTAAGATCACATGAAACACTGTATGAATTCTGTATTGTTTACTTAAAAGAGACTAGAGTGTTAAATGTGTGTTATACAAGGCAGAATACCATTGAAATAGAGAAAGAAACACATTCGGCGCTTTGGAAAGCCTAACACTTCACTGAAATGTAGGAATACACTCTGTAACGCAGTTGAGAGACAATGTTCCCGAGCTGCCTCTGTTTATAGCAGTGTGTAGGAAGGTGTTTGATAAAGTGGGCAAAGCTTATACTTGGACCAGAAAGAAGAATATATCAAACTGCATGAAAACATGGAAAAATCAGAGAAAATGACTGTAAACAAATGAGAACTCGTTTAGAACCGCTGAAAGAGATTGCCCAAGTAAGTTCTTAGTGTAGAAAAGGTAGCTAAGATCCGGGAAATCCTTAATTCGAGTTAAGATCACATGAAACACTGTATGAATCCTGTATTGTTTACTTAAAAGAGACTAGAGTGGTAAATGTGTGTTATACAAGGCAGAATACAATTGAAATAGAGAAAGAAACACATTCGGCGCTTTGGAAAGCCTAACACTTCACTGAAATGTAGTACTACACTCTGTAACACAGTTGAGAGACAATGTTCCCGAGCTGTCTCCGTTCATTACAGTGTGTAGGAAGTGGTTTGATAAAGTGGGCAAAGATTATACTTGTACCACAAGGCAGAATATAAGAAATTCTATGAAAACATGGATAATTCAGAGAAAGTGACTGTAAACAGATGAGAACTCGTTTAGAACAGCTCAAAGATATTGCCCAAGTCAGTTCTTACTGTAGAAAATGTAGCTAAGATCCGGGAAATCCTTAATTCGAGTTAAGATCACATGAAACACTGTATGAATCCTGTATTGTTTACTTAAAAGAGACTAGAGTGGTAAATGTGTGTTATACAAGGCAGAATACCATTGAAATAGAGAAAGAAACACATTCGGCAGCTTTGGAAAGCCTTACACTTCACTGAAATGTAGGAATACACTCTGTAACACAGTTGAGAGACAATTTTCCCGAGCTGCCTCTGTTCATAACAGTGTGTAGGAAGTTGTTTGATAAAGTGGGCAAAGCTTATACTTGGACCAGAAGGAAGAATATAGGAAACTGCATGAAAACATGGAAAAATCAGAGAAAATGACTGTAAACAGATGAGAACTCGTTTAGAACAGCTGAAAGAGATTGCCCAAGTCAGTTCTTAGTGTAGAAAAGGTAGCTAAGATCCGGGAAATCCTTAATTCGAGTTAATATCACATGAAACACTGTATGAATCCTGTATTGTTTACTTAAAAGACACTAGAGTGGTAAATGTGTGTTATACAAGGCAGAATACCATTGAAATAGAGAAAGAAACACGTTCGTCAGCTTTGGAAAGCCTTACACTTCACTGAAATATCGTACTACGCTCTGTAACACAGTTGAGAGACAATGTTGACGAGCTGCCTCTTTTTAAAACAGTGTGTAGGAAGTTGTTTGATAAAGTGGGCAAAGCTTATACTTGGACCAGAAGGAAGAATATAGGAAACTACATGAAAATATGGATAATTCAGAGAAAATGACTGTAAACAGATGAGAACTCGTTTAGAACAGCTCAAAGAGATTCTCCAAGTCAGTTCTTAGTGTAGAAAAGGTAGCTAAGATCCGGAAAATCCTTAATTCGAGTTAAGATCACATGAAACACTGTATGAATTCTGTATTGTTTACTTAAAAGAGACTAGAGTGGTAAATGTGTGTTATACAAGGCAGAATACCATTGAAATAGAGAAAGAAACACATTTGGCAGCTTTGGAAAGCCTTACACTTCACTGAAATGTAGGAATACACTCTGTAACACAGTTGAGAGACAATGTTGACGAGCTGCCTCTTTTTAAAACAGTGTGTAGGAAGTTGTTTGATAAAGTGGGCAAAGCTTATACTTGGACCAGAAGGAAAAATATATTAAACTACATGAGAACATGGAAAATTCAGAGAAAATGAATGTAAACAGATGAGAACTAGTTGAGAACAGCTCAAAGACATTCTCCAAGTCAGTTCTTAGTGTAGAAAAGGTAGCTAAGATCCGGGAAATCCTTAATTCCAGTTAATATCACATGAAACACTGTATGAATACTGTATTGTTTACTTAAAAGAGACTAGAGTGGTAAATGTGTGTTATACAAGGCAGAATACCATTAAAAAAGAGAAAGAAACACATTCGGCGCTTAGGAAAGCCTTACACTTCACTGAAATGTCGTACTACACTCTGTAACACAGTTGAGAGACAATGTCCCAGAGCTGCCTCTGTTTATAGCAGTGTGTAGGAAGGTGTTTGATAAAGTGGGCAAAGCTTATACTTGGACCAGAAGGAAGAATATAGGAAACTGCATGAAAACATGGAAAAATTAGAGAAAATGACTGTAAACAGATGAGAACTCGTTTAGAACAGCTGAAAGAGATTGCCCAAGTCAGTTCTTAGTGTAGAAAAGGTAGCTAAGATCCGGGAAATCCTTAATTCGAGTTAATATCACATGAAACACTGTATGAATCCTGTATTGTTTACTTAAAAGAGACTAGAATGGTAAATGTGTGTTATACAATGCAGAATACCATTGAAATAGAGAAAGAAACACGTTAGGCACCTTTGGTAGGCCTTGCACTTCACTGAAATGTAGTACTACACTCTATAACACAGTTGAGAGACAATGTTCCCGAGCTGTCTCCGTTCATTACAGTGTGTAGGAAGTGGTTTGATAAAGTGGGCAATGATTATACTTGTACCACAAGGCAGAATAAAAGAAACTCTATGAAAACATAGATAATTCAGAGAAAGTGACTGTAAAAAGATGAGAACTCGTTTAGAACAGCTGAAAGAGATTGCCCAAGTCAGTTCTTAGTGTAGAAAAGGTAGCTAAGATCCGGGAAATCCTTAATTCGAGTTAATATCACATGAAACACTGTATGAATCCTGTATTGTTTACTTAAAAGAGACTAGAATGGTAAATGTGTGTTATACAAGGCAGAATACCATTGAAATAGAGAAAGAAACACGTTAGGCAGCTTTGGAAGGCCTTGCACTTCACTGAAATATAGTACTACACTCTATAACACAGTTGAGAGACAATGTTCCCGAGCTGTCTCCGTTCATTACAGTGTGTAGGAAGTGGTTTGATAATGTGGGCAAAGCTTATACTTGGACCAGAAGGAAGAATATAGGAACCTACATGAAAACCTGGACAATTCAGAGAAAATGACTGTAAACAGATGAGAACTCGTTTAGAACAGCTCAAAGAGATTGCCCAAGTCAGTTCTTAGTGTAGAAAAGGTAGCTAAGATCCGGGAAATCCTTAATTCGAGTTAAGATCACATGAAACACTGTATGAATTCTGTATTGTTTACTTAAAAGAAACTAGAGTGGTAAATGTGTGTTATACAAGGCAGAATACCATTGAAATAGAGAAAGAAACACATTCGGCGCTTTGGAAAGCCTAACACTTCACTGAAATGTCGTACTACACTCTGTAACACAGTTGAGAGACAATGTTCCCGAGCTGTCTCCGTTCATTACAGTGTGTAGGAAGTTGTTTGATAAAGTGGGCAAAGATTATACTTGTACCACAAGGCAGAATATAAGAAAATCTATGAAAACATGGATAATTCAGAGAAAGTGACTGTAAACAGATGAGAACTCGTTTAGAACAGCTCAAAGAGATTGCCCAAGTCAGTTCTTAGTGTAGAAAATGTAGCTAAGATCCGGGAAATCCTTAATTCGAGTTAATATCACATGAAACACTGTATGAATCCTGTATTGTTTACTTAAAAGAGACTAGAGTGGTAAATGTGTGTTATACAAGGCAGAATACCATTGAAATAGAGAAAGAAACACATTCGGCAGCTTTGGAAAGCCTTACACTTCACTGAAATGTAGGAATACACTCTTTAACACAGTTGAGAGACAATTTTCCCGAGCTGCCTCTGTTCATAACAGTGTGTAGGAAGTTGTTTGATAAAGTGGGCAAAGCTTATACTTGGACCAGAAGGAAGAATATAGGAAACTACATGAAAACATGGATAATTCAGAGAAAATGACTGTAAACAGATGAGAACTCGTTTAGAACAGCTCAAAGAGATTCTCCAAGTCAGTTCTTAGTGTAGAAAAGGTAGCTAAGATCCGGGAAATCCTTAATTCGAGTTAAGATCACATGAAACACTGTATGAATCCTGTATTGTTTACTTAAAAGACACTAGAGTGGTAAATGTGTGTTATACAAGGCAGAATACCATTGAAATAGAGAAAGAAACACATTCGGCGCTTTGGAAAGCCTAACACTTCACTGAAATGTCGTACTACACTCTGTAACACAGTTGAGAGACAATGTTCCCGAGCTGCCTCTGTTTATAGCAGTGTGTAGGAAGGTGTTTGATAAAGTGGGCAAAGCTTATACTTGGACCAGAAGGAAGAATATAGGAAACTGCATGAAAACATGGAAAAATCAGAGAAAATGACTGTAAACAGATGAGAACTAGTTGAGAACAGCTGAAAGAGATTGCCCAAGTCAGTTCTTTGTATAGAAAAGGTAGCTAAGATCCGGGAAATCCTTAATTCGAGTTAAGATCACATGAAACACTGTATGAATCCTGTATTGTTTACTTAAAAGAGACTAGAGTGGTAAATGTGTGTTATACAAGGCAGAATACCATTGAAATAGAGAAAGAAACACGTTCGTCAGCTTTGGAAGGCCTTGCACTTCACTGAAATGTAGTACTACACTCTATAACACAGTTGAGAGACAATGTTCCCGAGCTGTCTCCGTTCATTACAGTGTCAGGAAGTTGTTTGATAAAGTGGGCAAAGATTATACTTGTACCACAAGGCAGAATATAAGAAAATCTATGAAAACATGGATAATTCAGAGAAAGTGACTGTAAACAGATGAGAACTCGTTTAGAACATCTCAAAGAGATTGCCCAAGTCAGTTCTTAGTGTAGAAAATGTAGCTAAGATCCGGGAAATCCTTAATTCGAGTTAAGATCACATGAAACAGTGTATGAATCCTGTATTGTTTACTTAAAAGAGACTAGAGTGGTAAATGTGTGTTATACAAGGCAGAATACCATTGAAATAGAGAAAGAAACACATTCGGCAGCTTTGGAAAGCTTTACACTTCACTGAAATGTAGGAATACACTCTTTAACACAGTTGAGAGACAATTTTCCCGAGCTGCCTTTGCTCATAACAGTGTGTAGGAAGTTGTTTGATAAAGTGGGCAAAGCTTATACTTGGACCAGAAGGAAGAATATAGGAAACTACATGAAAACATGGATAATTCAGAGAAAATGACTGTAAACAGATGAGAACTCGTTTAGAACAGCTTAAAGAGATTCTCCAAGTCAGTTCTTAGTGTAGAAAAGGTAGCTAAGATCCGGAAAATCCTTAATTCCAGTTAGGATCACATGAAACACTGTATGAATTCTGTATTGTTTACTTAAAAGAAACTAGAGTGGTAAATGTGTGTTATACAAGGCAGAATACCATTGAAATAGAGAAAGAAACACATTCGGCGCTTTGGAAAGCCTAACACTTCACTGAAATGTCGTACTACACTCTGTAACACAGTTGAGAGACAATGTTCCCGAGCTGTCTCCGTTCATTACAGTGTGTAGGAAGTTGTTTGATAAAGTGGGCAAAGATTATACTTGTACCACAAGGCAGAATATAAGAAAATCTATGAAAACATGGATAATTCAGAGAAAGTGACTGTAAACAGATGAGAACTCGTTTAGAACAGCTCAAAGAGATTGCCCAAGTCAGTTCTTAGTGTAGAAAATGTAGCTAAGATCCGGGAAATCCTTAATTCGAGTTAATATCACATGAAACACTGTATGAATCCTGTATTGTTTACTTAAAAGAGACTAGAGTGGTAAATGTGTGTTATACAAGGCAGAATACCATTGAAATAGAGAAAGAAACACATTCGGCAGCTTTGGAAAGCCTTACACTTCACTGAAATGTAGGAATACACTCTTTAACACAGTTGAGAGACAATTTTCCCGAGCTGCCTCTGTTCATAACAGTGTGTAGGAAGTTGTTTGATAAAGTGGGCAAAGCTTATACTTGGACCAGAAGGAAGAATATAGGAAACTACATGAAAACAGGGATAATTCAGAGAAAATGACTGTAAACAGATGAGAACTCGTTTAGAACAGCTCAAAGAGATTCTCCAAGTCAGTTCTTAGTGTAGAAAAGGTAGCTAAGATCCGGAAAATCCTTAATTCGAGTTAAGATCACATGAAACACTGTATGAATCCTGTATTGTTTACTTAAAAGACACTAGAGTGGTAAATGTGTGTTATACAAGGCAGAATACCATTGAAATAGAGAAAGAAACACATTCGGCGCTTTGGAAAGCCTAACACTTCACTGAAATGTCGTACTACACTCTGTAACACAGTTGAGAGACAATGTTCCCGAGCTGCCTCTGTTTATAGCAGTGTGTAGGAAGGTGTTTGATAAAGTGGGCAAAGCTTATACTTGGACCAGAAGGAAGAATATAGGAAACTGCATGAAAACATGGAAAAATCAGAGAAAATGACTGTAAACAGATGAGAACTAGTTGAGAACAGCTGAAAGAGATTGCCCAAGTCAGTTCTTTGTATAGAAAAGGTAGCTAAGATCCGGGAAATCCTTAATTCGAGTTAAGATCACATGAAACACTGTATGAATCCTGTATTGTTTACTTAAAAGAGACTAGAGTGGTAAATGTGTGTTATACAAGGCAGAATACCATTGAAATAGAGAAAGAAACACGTTCGTCAGCTTTGGAAGGCCTTGCACTTCACTGAAATGTAGTACTACACTCTATAACACAGTTGAGAGACAATGTTCCCGAGCTGTCTCCGTTCATTACAGTGTGTAGGAAGTTGTTTGATAAAGTGGGCAAAGATTATACTTGTACCACAAGGCAGAATATAAGAAAATCTATGAAAACATGGATAATTCAGAGAAAATGACTGTAAACAGATGAGAACTCGTTTAGAACATCTCAAAGAGATTGCCCAAGTCAGTTCTTAGTGTAGAAAATGTAGCTAAGATCCGGGAAATCCTTAATTCGAGTTAAGATCACATGAAACAGTGTATGAATCCTGTATTGTTTACTTAAAAGAGACTAGAGTGGTAAATGTGTGTTATACAAGGCAGAATACCATTGAAATAGAGAAAGAAACACATTCGGCAGCTTTGGAAAGCTTTACACTTCACTGAAATGTAGGAATACACTCTTTAACACAGTTGAGAGACAATTTTCCCGAGCTGCCTTTGTTCATAACAGTGTGTAGGAAGTTGTTTGATAAAGTGGGCAAAGCTTATACTTGGACCAGAAGGAAGAATATAGGAAACTACATGAAAACATGGATAATTCAGAGAAAATGACTGTAAACAGATGAGAACTCGTTTAGAACAGCTTAAAGAGATTCTCCAAGTCAGTTCTTAGTGTAGAAAAGGTAGCTAAGATCCGGAAAATCCTTAATTCCAGTTAGGATCACATGAAACACTGTATGAATTCTGTATTGTTTACTTAAAAGAGACTAGAGTGGCAAATGTGTGTTATACAAGGCAGAATACCATTGAAATAGAGAAAGAAACACATTCTGCGCTTTGGAAAGCCTAACACTTCACTGAAATGTCGTACTACACTCTGTAACACAGATGAGAGACAATGTTCCCGAGCTGCCTCTGTTTATAGCAATGTGTAGGAAGGTGTTTGATAAAGTGGGCAAAGCTTATACTTGGACCAGAAGGAAGAATATAGGAAACTGCATGAAAACATGGAAAAATCAGAGAAAATGACTGTAAACAGATGAGAACTGGTTTAGAACAGCTCAAAAACATTCTCCAAATCAGTTCTTAGTGTAGAAAAGGTAGCTAAGATCCGCGAAATCCTTAATTCGAGTTAAGATCACATGAAACACTGTATGAATTCTGTATTGTTTACTTAAAAGAGACTAGAGTGGTAAATGTGTCTTATACAAGGCAGAATACCATTGAAATAGAGAAAGAAACACATTCGGCAGCTTTGGAAAGCCTTACACTTCACTGAAATGTAGGAATACACTCTGTAACACAGTTGAGAGACAATGTTCCTGAGCTGCCTCTGTTCATAACAGTGTGTAAAAAGTTGTTTGATAAAGTGGGCAAAGCTTATACTTGGACCAGAAGGAAGAATATAGGAAACTACATGAAAACATGGATAATTCAGTGAAAATGACTGTAAACAGATGAGAACTCGTTTAGAACAGCTCAAAGACATTCTCCAAATCAGTTCTTAGTGTAGTAAAGGTAGCTAAGATCCGGGAAATCATTAATTCGAGTAAAGATCACATGAAACACTGTATGAATCCAGTATTGTTTACTTAAAAGAGACTAGAGTGGTAAATGTGTCTTATTAAAGGCAGAATACCATTGAAATAGTGAAAGAAACACGTTCGGCAGCTTTGGAAGGCCTTACACTTCAATGAAATGTAGTACTACACTCTATAACACAGTTGAGAGACAATGTTCCCGAACTGCCTCAGTTCATAACAGTGTGTGGGAAGTTGTTTGATAAAGTGGGCAAAGATTATACTTGTACCAGAAGGCAGAATATAAGAAACTACATGAAAGCATGGATAATTCAGAGAAAATGACTGTAAACAGATGAGAACTCATTTAGAACAGCTGAAAGGGATTGCCCAAGTCAATTCTTAGTGTAGAAAAGGTAGCTAAGATCCGGGAAATCCTTAATTCGAGTTAAGATAACATGAAACACTGTATGAATACTGTATTGTTTACTTAAAGGAGACTAGAGTGTTAAATGTGTGTTATACAAGGCAGAATACCATTGAAATAGAGAAAGAAACACATTCGGCAGCTTTGGAAAGCCTTACACTTCACTGAAATGTAGGAATTCACTCTGTAACACAGTTGAGAAACAATGTTCCCGAGCTGCCTCTGTTCATAACAGTGTGTAGGAAGTTGTTTGATAAAGTGGGCAAAGCTTATACTTGGACCAGAAGGAAGAATATAGGAAACTACATGAAAACATGGATAATTCAGTGAAAATGACTGTAAACAGATGAGAACTCGTTTAGAACAGCTCAAAGACATTCTCCAAGTCGGTTCTTAGTGTAGAAAAGGTAGCTAAGATCCGGGAAATCCTTAATTCGAGTTAAGATCACATGAAACACTGTATTAACCCTGTATTGTTTACTTAAAGGAGACTAGAGTGTTAAATGTGTGTTATACAAGGCAGAATACCATTGAAATAGTGAAAGAAACACGTTCGGCAGCTTTGGAAGGCCTTACACTTCAATGAAATGTAGTACTACACTCTATAACACAGTTGAGAGACAATGTTCCCGAGCTGCCTCTGTTTATAGCAGTGTGTAGGAAGGTGTTTGATAAAGTGGGCAAAGCTTATACTTGGACCAGAAGGAAGAATATAGGAAACTGCATGAAAACATGGAAAAATCAGAGAAAATGACTGTAAACAGATGAGAACTAGTTGAGAACAGCTGAAAGAGATTGCCCAAGTCAGTTCTTTGTATAGAAAAGGTAGCTAAGATCCGGGAAATCCTTAATTCGAGTTAAGATCACATGAAACACGGTATGAATCCTGTATTGTTTACTTAAAAGAGACTAGAGTGGTAAATGTGTGTTATACAAGGCAGAATACCATTGAAATAGAGAAAGAAACACGTTCGTCAGCTTTGGAAGGCCTTGCACTTCACTGAAATGTAGTACTACACTCTATAACACAGTTGAGAGACAATGTTCCCGAGCTGTCTCCGTTCATTACAGTGTGTAGGAAGTTGTTTGATAAAGTGGGCAAAGATTATACTTGTACCACAAGGCAGAATATAAGAAAATCTATGAAAACATGGATAATTCAGAGAAAGTGACTGTAAACAGATGAGAACTCGTTTAGAACATCTCAAAGAGATTGCCCAAGTCAGTTCTTAGTGTAGAAAATGTAGCTAAGATCCGGGAAATCCTTAATTCGAGTTAAGATCACATGAAACGGTGTATGAATCCTGTATTGTTTACTTAAAAGAGACTAGAGTGGTAAATGTGTGTTATACAAGGCAGAATACCATTGAAATAGAGAAAGAAACACATTCGGCAGCTTTGGAAAGCTTTACACTTCACTGAAATGTAGGAATACACTCTTTAACACAGTTGAGAGACAATTTTCCCGAGCTGCCTTTGTTCATAACAGTGTGTAGGAAGTTGTTTGATAAAGTGGGCAAAGCTTATACTTGGACCAGAAGGAAGAATATAGGAAACTACATGAAAACATGGATAATTCAGAGAAAATGACTGTAAACAGATGAGAACTCGTTTAGAACAGCTTAAAGAGATTCTCCAAGTCAGTTCTTAGTGTAGAAAAGGTAGCTAAGATCCGGAAAATCCTTAATTCCAGTTAGGATCACATGAAACACTGTATGAATTCTGTATTGTTTACTTAAAAGAGACTAGAGTGGCAAATGTGTGTTATACAAGGCAGAATACCATTGAAATAGAGAAAGAAACACATTCTGCGCTTTGGAAAGCCTAACACTTCACTGAAATGTCGTACTACACTCTGTAACACAGATGAGAGACAATGTTCCCGAGCTGCCTCTGTTTATAGCAATGTGTAGGAAGGTGTTTGATAAAGTGGGCAAAGCTTATACTTGGACCAGAAGGAAGAATATAGGAAACTGCATGAAAACATGGAAAAATCAGAGAAAATGACTGTAAACAGATGAGAACTGGTTTAGAACAGCTCAAAAACATTCTCCAAATCAGTTCTTAGTGTAGAAAAGGTAGCTAAGATCCGCGAAATCCTTAATTCGAGTTAAGATCACATGAAACACTGTATGAATTCTGTATTGTTTACTTAAAAGAGACTAGAGTGGTAAATGTGTCTTATACAAGGCAGAATACCATTGAAATAGAGAAAGAAACACATTCGGCAGCTTTGGAAAGCCTTACACTTCACTGAAATGTAGGAATACACTCTGTAACACAGTTGAGAGACAATGTTCCTGAGCTGCCTCTGTTCATAACAGTGTGTAAAAAGTTGTTTGATAAAGTGGGCAAAGCTTATACTTGGACCAGAAGGAAGAATATAGGAAACTACATGAAAACATGGATAATTCAGTGAAAATGACTGTAAACAGATGAGAACTCGTTTAGAACAGCTCAAAGACATTCTCCAAATCAGTTCTTAGTGTAGTAAAGGTAGCTAAGATCCGGGAAATCATTAATTCGAGTAAAGATCACATGAAACACTGTATGAATCCAGTATTGTTTACTTAAAAGAGACTAGAGTGGTAAATGTGTCTTATTAAAGGCAGAATACCATTGAAATAGTGAAAGAAACACGTTCGGCAGCTTTGGAAGGCCTTACACTTCAATGAAATGTAGTACTACACTCTATAACACAGTTGAGAGACAATGTTCCCGAACTGCCTCAGTTCATAACAGTGTGTGGGAAGTTGTTTGATAAAGTGGGCAAAGATTATACTTGTACCAGAAGGCAGAATATAAGAAACTACATGAAAGCATGGATAATTCAGAGAAAATGACTGTAAACAGATGAGAACTCATTTAGAACAGCTGAAAGGGATTGCCCAAGTCAATTCTTAGTGTAGAAAAGGTAGCTAAGATCCGGGAAATCCTTAATTCGAGTTAAGATAACATGAAACACTGTATGAATACTGTATTGTTTACTTAAAGGAGACTAGAGTGTTAAATGTGTGTTATACAAGGCAGAATACCATTGAAATAGAGAAAGAAACACATTCGGCAGCTTTGGAAAGCCTTACACTTCACTGAAATGTAGGAATTCACTCTGTAACACAGTTGAGAAACAATGTTCCCGAGCTGCCTCTGTTCATAACAGTGTGTAGGAAGTTGTTTGATAAAGTGGGCAAAGCTTATACTTGGACCAGAAGGAAGAATATAGGAAACTACATGAAAACATGGATAATTCAGTGAAAATGACTGTAAACAGATGAGAACTCGTTTAGAACAGCTCAAAGACATTCTCCAAGTCGGTTCTTAGTGTAGAAAAGGTAGCTAAGATCCGGGAAATCCTTAATTCGAGTTAAGATCACATGAAACACTGTATTAACCCTGTATTGTTTACTTAAAGGAGACTAGAGTGTTAAATGTGTGTTATACAAGGCAGAATACCATTGAAATAGTGAAAGAAACACGTTCGGCAGCTTTGGAAGGCCTTACACTTCAATGAAATGTAGTACTACACTCTATAACACAGTTGAGAGACAATGTTCCCGAGCTGCCTCTGTTTATAGCAGTGTGTAGGAAGGTGTTTGATAAAGTGGGCAAAGCTTATACTTGGACCAGAAGGAAGAATATAGGAAACTGCATGAAAACATGGAAAAATCAGAGAAAATGACTGTAAACAGATGAGAACTAGTTGAGAACAGCTGAAAGAGATTGCCCAAGTCAGTTCTTTGTATAGAAAAGGTAGCTAAGATCCGGGAAATCCTTAATTCGAGTTAAGATCACATGAAACACGGTATGAATCCTGTATTGTTTACTTAAAAGAGACTAGAGTGGTAAATGTGTGTTATACAAGGCAGAATACCATTGAAATAGAGAAAGAAACACGTTCGTCAGCTTTGGAAGGCCTTGCACTTCACTGAAATGTAGTACTACACTCTATAACACAGTTGAGAGACAATGTTCCCGAGCTGTCTCCGTTCATTACAGTGTGTAGGAAGTTGTTTGATAAAGTGGGCAAAGATTATACTTGTACCACAAGGCAGAATATAAGAAAATCTATGAAAACATGGATAATTCAGAGAAAGTGACTGTAAACAGATGAGAACTCGTTTAGAACATCTCAAAGAGATTGCCCAAGTCAGTTCTTAGTGTAGAAAATGTAGCTAAGATCCGGGAAATCCTTAATTCGAGTTAAGATCACATGAAACGGTGTATGAATCCTGTATTGTTTACTTAAAAGAGACTAGAGTGGTAAATGTGTGTTATACAAGGCAGAATACCATTGAAATAGAGAAAGAAACACATTCGGCAGCTTTGGAAAGCTTTACACTTCACTGAAATGTAGGAATACACTCTTTAACACAGTTGAGAGACAATTTTCCCGAGCTGCCTTTGTTCATAACAGTGTGTAGGAAGTTGTTTGATAAAGTGGGCAAAGCTTATACTTGGACCAGAAGGAAGAATATAGGAAACTACATGAAAACATGGATAATTCAGAGAAAATGACTGTAAACAGATGAGAACTCGTTTAGAACAGCTTAAAGAGATTCTCCAAGTCAGTTCTTAGTGTAGAAAAGGTAGCTAAGATCCGGAAAATCCTTAATTCCAGTTAGGATCACATGAAACACTGTATGAATTCTGTATTGTTTACTTAAAAGAGACTAGAGTGGCAAATGTGTGTTATACAAGGCAGAATACCATTGAAATAGAGAAAGAAACACATTCTGCGCTTTGGAAAGCCTAACACTTCACTGAAATGTCGTACTACACTCTGTAACACAGATGAGAGACAATGTTCCCGAGCTGCCTCTGTTTATAGCAATGTGTAGGAAGGTGTTTGATAAAGTGGGCAAAGCTTATACTTGGACCAGAAGGAAGAATATAGGAAACTGCATGAAAACATGGAAAAATCAGAGAAAATGACTGTAAACAGATGAGAACTGGTTTAGAACAGCTCAAAAACATTCTCCAAATCAGTTCTTAGTGTAGAAAAGGTAGCTAAGATCCGCGAAATCCTTAATTCGAGTTAAGATCACATGAAACACTGTATGAATTCTGTATTGTTTACTTAAAAGAGACTAGAGTGGTAAATGTGTCTTATACAAGGCAGAATACCATTGAAATAGAGAAAGAAACACATTCGGCAGCTTTGGAAAGCCTTACACTTCACTGAAATGTAGGAATACACTCTGTAACACAGTTGAGAGACAATGTTCCTGAGCTGCCTCTGTTCATAACAGTGTGTAAAAAGTTGTTTGATAAAGTGGGCAAAGCTTATACTTGGACCAGAAGGAAGAATATAGGAAACTACATGAAAACATGGATAATTCAGTGAAAATGACTGTAAACAGATGAGAACTCGTTTAGAACAGCTCAAAGACATTCTCCAAATCAGTTCTTAGTGTAGTAAAGGTAGCTAAGATCCGGGAAATCATTAATTCGAGTAAAGATCACATGAAACACTGTATGAATCCAGTATTGTTTACTTAAAAGAGACTAGAGTGGTAAATGTGTCTTATTAAAGGCAGAATACCATTGAAATAGTGAAAGAAACACGTTCGGCAGCTTTGGAAGGCCTTACACTTCAATGAAATGTAGTACTACACTCTATAACACAGTTGAGAGACAATGTTCCCGAACTGCCTCAGTTCATAACAGTGTGTGGGAAGTTGTTTGATAAAGTGGGCAAAGATTATACTTGTACCAGAAGGCAGAATATAAGAAACTACATGAAAGCATGGATAATTCAGAGAAAATGACTGTAAACAGATGAGAACTCATTTAGAACAGCTGAAAGGGATTGCCCAAGTCAATTCTTAGTGTAGAAAAGGTAGCTAAGATCCGGGAAATCCTTAATTCGAGTTAAGATAACATGAAACACTGTATGAATACTGTATTGTTTACTTAAAGGAGACTAGAGTGTTAAATGTGTGTTATACAAGGCAGAATACCATTGAAATAGAGAAAGAAACACATTCGTCAGCTTTGGAAAGCCTTACACTTCACTGAAATGTAGGAATTCACTCTGTAACACAGTTGAGAAACAATGTTCCCGAGCTGCCTCTGTTCATAACAGTGTGTAGGAAGTTGTTTGATAAAGTGGGCAAAGCTTATACTTGGACCAGAAGGAAGAATATAGGAAACTACATGAAAACATGGATAATTCAGTGAAAATGACTGTAAACAGATGAGAACTCGTTTAGAACAGCTCAAAGACATTCTCCAAGTCGGTTCTTAGTGTAGAAAAGGTAGCTAAGATCCGGGAAATCCTTAATTCGAGTTAAGATCACATGAAACACTGTATTAACCCTGTATTGTTTACTTAAAGGAGACTAGAGTGTTAAATGTGTGTTATACAAGGCAGAATACCATTGAAATAGTGAAAGAAACACGTTCGGCAGCTTTGGAAGGCCTTACACTTCAATGAAATGTAGTACTACACTCTATAACACAGTTGAGAGACAATGTTCCCGAGCTGCCTCTGTTTATAGCAGTGTGTAGGAAGGTGTTTGATAAAGTGGGCAAAGCTTATACTTGGACCAGAAGGAAGAATATAGGAAACTGCATGAAAACATGGAAAAATCAGAGAAAATGACTGTAAACAGATGAGAACTAGTTGAGAACAGCTGAAAGAGATTGCCCAAGTCAGTTCTTTGTATAGAAAAGGTAGCTAAGATCCGGGAAATCCTTAATTCGAGTTAAGATCACATGAAACACTGTATGAATCCTGTATTGTTTACTTAAAAGAGACTAGAGTGGTAAATGTGTGTTATACAAGGCAGAATACCATTGAAATAGAGAAAGAAACACGTTCGTCAGCTTTGGAAGGCCTTGCACTTCACTGAAATGTAGTACTACACTCTATAACACAGTTGAGAGACAATGTTCCCGAGCTGTCTCCGTTCATTACAGTGTGTAGGAAGTTGTTTGATAAAGTGGGCAAAGATTATACTTGTACCACAAGGCAGAATATAAGAAAATCTATGAAAACATGGATAATTCAGAGAAAGTGACTGTAAACAGATGAGAACTTGTTTAGAACATCTCAAAGAGATTGCCCAAGTCAGTTCTTAGTGTAGAAAATGTAGCTAAGATCCGGGAAATCCTTAATTCGAGTTAAGATCACATGAAACAGTGTATGAATCCTGTATTGTTTACTTAAAAGAGACTAGAGTGGTAAATGTGTGTTATACAAGGCAGAATACCATTGAAATAGAGAAAGAAACACATTCGGCAGCTTTGGAAAGCTTTACACTTCACTGAAATGTAGGAATACACTCTTTAACACAGTTGAGAGACAATTTTCCGGAGCTGCCTTTGTTCATAACAGTGTGTAGGAAGTTGTTTGATAAAGTGGGCAAAGCTTATACTTGGACCAGAAGGAAGAATATAGGAAACTACATGAAAACATGGATAATTCAGAGAAAATGACTGTAAACAGATGAGAACTCGTTTAGAACAGCTTAAAGAGATTCTCCAAGTCAGTTCTTAGTGTAGAAAAGGTAGCTAAGATCCGGAAAATCCTTAATTCCAGTTAGGATCACATGAAACACTGTATGAATTCTGTATTGTTTACTTAAAAGAGACTAGAGTGGCAAATGTGTGTTATACAAGGCAGAATACCATTGAAATAGAGAAAGAAACACATTCTGCGCTTTGGAAAGCCTAACACTTCACTGAAATGTCGTACTACACTCTGTAACACAGATGAGAGACAATGTTCCCGAGCTGCCTCTGTTTATAGCAATGTGTAGGAAGGTGTTTGATAAAGTGGGCAAAGCTTATACTTGGACCAGAAGGAAGAATATAGGAAACTGCATGAAAACATGGAAAAATCAGAGAAAATGACTGTAAACAGATGAGAACTGGTTTAGAACAGCTCAAAAACATTCTCCAAATCAGTTCTTAGTGTAGAAAAGGTAGCTAAGATCCGCGAAATCCTTAATTCGAGTTAAGATCACATGAAACACTGTATGAATTCTGTATTGTTTACTTAAAAGAGACTAGAGTGGTAAATGTGTCTTATACAAGGCAGAATACCATTGAAATAGAGAAAGAAACACATTCGGCAGCTTTGGAAAGCCTTACACTTCACTGAAATGTAGGAATACACTCTGTAACACAGTTGAGAGACAATGTTCCTGAGCTGCCTCTGTTCATAACAGTGTGTAAAAAGTTGTTTGATAAAGTGGGCAAAGCTTATACTTGGACCAGAAGGAAGAATATAGGAAACTACATGAAACCATGGATAATTCAGTGAAAATGACTGTAAACAGATGAGAACTCGTTTAGAACAGCTCAAAGACATTCTCCAAATCAGTTCTTAGTGTAGTAAAGGTAGCTAAGATCCGGGAAATCATTAATTCGAGTAAAGATCACATGAAACACTGTATGAATCCAGTATTGTTTACTTAAAAGAGACTAGAGTGGTAAATGTGTCTTATTAAAGGCAGAATACCATTGAAATAGTGAAAGAAACACGTTCGGCAGCTTTGGAAGGCCTTACACTTCAATGAAATGTAGTACTACACTCTATAACACAGTTGAGAGACAATGTTCCCGAACTGCCTCAGTTCATAACAGTGTGTGGGAAGTTGTTTGATAAAGTGGGCAAAGATTATACTTGTACCAGAAGGCAGAATATAAGAAACTACATGAAAGCATGGATAATTCAGAGAAAATGACTGTAAACAGATGAGAACTCATTTAGAACAGCTGAAAGGGATTGCCCAAGTCAATTCTTAGTGTAGAAAAGGTAGCTAAGATCCGGGAAATCCTTAATTCGAGTTAAGATAACATGAAACACTGTATGAGTACTGTATTGTTTACTTAAAGGAGACTAGAGTGTTAAATGTGTGTTATACAAGGCAGAATACCATTGAAATAGAGAAAGAAACACATTCGGCAGCTTTGGAAAGCCTTACACTTCACTGAAATGTAGGAATTCACTCTGTAACACAGTTGAGAAACAATGTTCCCGAGCTGCCTCTGTTCATAACAGTGTGTAGGAAGTTGTTTGATAAAGTGGGCAAAGCTTATACTTGGACCAGAAGGAAGAATATAGGAAACTACATGAAAACATGGATAATTCAGTGAAAATGACTGTAAACAGATGAGAACTCGTTTAGAACAGCTCAAAGACATTCTCCAAGTCGGTTCTTAGTGTAGAAAAGGTAGCTAAGATCCGGGAAATCCTTAATTCGAGTTAAGATCACATGAAACACTGTATTAACCCTGTATTGTTTACTTAAAGGAGACTAGAGTGTTAAATGTGTGTTATACAAGGCAGAATACCATTGAAATAGTGAAAGAAACACGTTCGGCAGCTTTGGAAGGCCTTACACTTCAATGAAATGTAGTACTACACTCTATAACACAGTTGAGAGACAATGTTCCCGAGCTGCCTCAGTTCATAACAGTGTGTAGGAAGTTGTTTGATAAAGTGGGCAAAGATTATACTTGTACCAGAAGGCAGAATATAAGAAACTACATGAAAGCATGGATAATTCAGAGAAAATGACTGTAAACAGATGAGAACTCATTTAGAACAGCTGAAAGGGATTGCCCAAGTCAATTCTTAGTGTAGAAAAGGTAGCTAAGATCCGGGAAATCCTTAATTCGAGTTAAGATAACATGAAACACTGTATGAATACTGTATTTTTTACTTAAAAGAGACTACAGTGGTAAATGTGTCTTATACAAGGCAGAATACCATTGAAATAGAGAAAGAAACACATTCGGCAGCTTTGGAAAGCCTTACACTTCACTGAAATGTACTAATACACTCTGTAACACAGTTGAGAAACAATGTTCCCGAGCTGCCTCTGTTCATAACAGTGTGTATGAAGTTGTTTGATAAAGTGGGCAAAGCTTATACTTGGACCAGAAGGAAGAATATAGGAAAGTACATGAAAACATGGATAATTCAGTGAAAATGACTGTAAACAGACGAGAACTCGTTTTGAACAGCTCAAAGACATTCTCCAAGTCGGTTCTTAGTGTAGAAAAGGTAGCTAAGATCCGGGAAATCCTTAATTCGAGTTAAGATCACATGAAACACTGTATGAACCCTGTATTGTTTACTTAAAGAGACTAGAGTGTTAAATGTGTGTTATACAAGGCAGAATACCATTGAAATAGAGAAAGAAACACATTCGGCAGCTTTGGAAAGCCTTACACTTCACTGAAATGTACGAATACACTCTGTAACACAGTTGAGAGACAATGTTCCCGAGCTGCCTCTGTTTATAACAGTGTGTAGGAAGTTGTTTGATAAAGTGGGAAAAGCTTATACTTGGACCAGAAGGAAGAATATAGGAAACTACATGAAAAAATGAATAATTCAGAGAAAATGACTGTAAACAGATGAGAACTGGTTTAGAACAGCTCAAAGAGATTCTCCAAGTCAGTTCTTAGTGTAGAAAAGGTAGCTAAGATCTGGGAAATCCTTATTTCGAGTTAAGATCACATGAAACACTGTATGAATCCTGTATTTTTTACTTAAAAGAGACTAGAGTTGTAAATGTGTGTTATACAAGGCAGAATACCATTGAAATAGAGAAAGAAACACATTCGGCAGCTTTGGAAAGCCTTACACTTCACTGAAATGTAGGAATACACTCTGAAACACAGTTGAGAAACAATGTTCCCGAGCTGCCTCTGTTCATAACAGTGTGTAGGAAGTTGTTTGATAAAGTGGGCAAAGCTTATACTTGGACCAGAAGGAAGAATATAGGAAACTACATGAAAACATGGATAATTCAGTGAAAATGACTGTAAACAGATGAGAACTCGTTTAGAACAGCTCAAAGACATTCTCCAAGTCGGTTCTTAGTGTAGAAAAGGTAGCTAAGATCCGGGAAATCATTAAATCGAGTAAAGATCACATGAAACACTGTATGAATCCTGTATTGTTTACTTAAAAGAGACTAGAGTGGTAAATGTGTCTTATTAAAGGCAGATTACCATTGAAATAGTGAAAGAAACACGTTCGGCAGCTTTGGAAGGCCTTACACTTCAATGAAATGTAGTACTACACTCTATAACACAGTTGAGAGACAATGTTCCCGAGCTGCCTCAGTTCATAACATTGTGTAGGAAGTTGTTTGCTAAAGTGGGCAAAGATTATACTTGTACCAGAAGGCAGAATATAAGAAATTACATGAAAGCATGGATAATTCACAGAAAATGACTGTAAACAGATGAGAACTCGTTTAGAACAGCTCAAAGACATTCTCCAAGTCGGTTCTTAGTGTAGAAAATGTAGCTAAGATCCGGGAAATCCTTAATTCGAGTTAAGATCACATGAAACACTGTATGAACCCTGTATTGTTTACTTAAAGAAGACTAGAGTGTTAAATGTGTGTTATACAAGGCAGAATACCATTGAAATAGTGAAAGAAACACATTCGGCAGCTTTGGAAGGCCTTACACTTCAATGAAATGTAGTACTACACTCTATAACACAGTTGAGAGACAATGTTCCCGAGCTGCCTCAGTTCATGACAGTGTGTAGGAAGTTGTTTGATAAAGTGGGCAAAGATTATACTTGTACCAGAAGGCAGAATATAAGAAACTACATGAAAGCATGGATAATTCAGAGAAAATGACTGTAAACAGATGAGAACTCATTTAGAACAGCTGAAAGAGACTGCCCAAGTCAATTCTTGGTGTAGAAAAGGTAGCTAAGATCCGGGAAATCCTTAATTCGAGTTAAGATAACATGAAACACTGTATGAATACTGTATTTTTTACTTAAAAGAGACTACAGTGGTAAATGTGTCTTATACAAGGCAGAATACCATTGAAATAGAGAAAGAAACACATTCGGCAGCTTTGGAAAGCCTTACACTTCACTGAAATGTACTAATACACTCTGTAACACAGTTGAGAAACAATGTTCCCGAGCTGCCTCTGTTCATAACAGTGTGTATGAAGTTGTTTGATAAAGTGGGCAAAGCTTATACTTGGACCAGAAGGAAGAATATAGGAAAGTACATGAAAACATGGATAATTCAGTGAAAATGACTGTAAACAGACGAGAACTCGTTTTGAACAGCTCAAAGACATTCTCCAAGTCGGTTCTTAGTGTAGAAAAGGTAGCTAAGATCCGGGAAATCCTTAATTCGAGTTAAGATCACATGAAACACTGTATGAACCCTGTATTGTTTACTTAAAGAGACTAGAGTGTTAAATGTGTGTTATACAAGGCAGAATACCATTGAAATAGAGAAAGAAACACATTCGGCAGCTTTGGAAAGCCTTACACTTCACTGAAATGTACGAATACACTCTGTAACACAGTTGAGAGACAATGTTCCCGAGCTGCCTCTGTTTATAACAGTGTGTAGGAAGTTGTTTGATAAAGTGGGAAAAGCTTATACTTGGACCAGAAGGAAGAATATAGGAAACTACATGAAAAAATGAATAATTCAGAGAAAATGACTGTAAACAGATGAGAACTGGTTTAGAACAGCTCAAAGAGATTCTCCAAGTCAGTTCTTAGTGTAGAAAAGGTAGCTAAGATCTGGGAAATCCTTATTTCGAGTTAAGATCACATGAAACACTGTATGAATCCTGTATTTTTTACTTAAAAGAGACTAGAGTTGTAAATGTGTGTTATACAAGGCAGAATACCATTGAAATAGAGAAAGAAACACATTCGGCAGCTTTGGAAAGCCTTACACTTCACTGAAATGTAGGAATACACTCTGAAACACAGTTGAGAAACAATGTTCCCGAGCTGCCTCTGTTCATAACAGTGTGTAGGAAGTTGTTTGATAAAGTGGGCAAAGCTTATACTTGGACCAGAAGGAAGAATATAGGAAACTACATGAAAACATGGATAATTCAGTGAAAATGACTGTAAACAGATGAGAACTCGTTTAGAACAGCTCAAAGACATTCTCCAAGTCGGTTCTTAGTGTAGAAAAGGTAGCTAAGATCCGGGAAATCATTAAATCGAGTAAAGATCACATGAAACACTGTATGAATCCTGTATTGTTTACTTAAAAGAGACTAGAGTGGTAAATGTGTCTTATTAAAGGCAGATTACCATTGAAATAGTGAAAGAAACACGTTCGGCAGCTTTGGAAGGCCTTACACTTCAATGAAATGTAGTACTACACTCTATAACACAGTTGAGAGACAATGTTCCCGAGCTGCCTCAGTTCATAACATTGTGTAGGAAGTTGTTTGCTAAAGTGGGCAAAGATTATACTTGTACCAGAAGGCAGAATATAAGAAATTACATGAAAGCATGGATAATTCACAGAAAATGACTGTAAACAGATGAGAACTCGTTTAGAACAGCTCAAAGACATTCTCCAAGTCGGTTCTTAGTGTAGAAAATGTAGCTAAGATCCGGGAAATCCTTAATTCGAGTTAAGATCACATGAAACACTGTATGAACCCTGTATTGTTTACTTAAAGAAGACTAGAGTGTTAAATGTGTGTTATACAAGGCAGAATACCATTGAAATAGTGAAAGAAACACATTCGGCAGCTTTGGAAGGCCTTACACTTCAATGAAATGTAGTACTACACTCTATAACACAGTTGAGAGACAATGTTCCCGAGCTGCCTCAGTTCATGACAGTGTGTAGGAAGTTGTTTGATAAAGTGGGCAAAGATTATACTTGTACCAGAAGGCAGAATATAAGAAACTACATGAAAGCATGGATAATTCAGAGAAAATGACTGTAAACAGATGAGAACTCATTTAGAACAGCTGAAAGAGACTGCCCAAGTCAATTCTTGGTGTAGAAAAGGTAGCTAAGATCCGGGAAATCCTTAATTCGAGTTAAGATAACATGAAACACTGTATGAATACTGTATTTTTTACATAAAAGAGACTACAGTGGTAAATGTGTCTTATACAAGGCAGAATACCATTGAAATAGAGAAAGAAACACATTCGGCAGCTTTGGAAAGCCTTACACTTCACTGAAATGTACTAATACACTCTGTAACACAGTTGAGAAACAATGTTCCCGAGCTGCCTCTGTTCATAACAGTGTGTATGAAGTTGTTTGATAAAGTGGGCAAAGCTTATACTTGAACCAGAAGGAAGAATATAGGAAAGTACATGAAAACATGGATAATTCAGTGAAAATGACTGTAAACAGATGAGAACTCGTTTAGAACAGCTCAAAGACATTCTCCAAGTCGGTTCTTAGTGTAGAAAAGGTAGCTAAGATCCGTGAAATCATTAATTCGAGTAAAGATCACATGAAACACTGTATGAATCCTGCATTGTTTACTTAAAAGAGACTAGAGTGGTAAATGTGTCTTATACAAGGCAGAATACAATTGAAATAGTGAAAGAAACACGTTCGGCAGCTTTGGAAGGCCTTACACTTCAATGAAATGTAGTACTACACTCTATAACACAGTTGAGAGACAACGTTCCCGAGCTGCCTCAGTTCATAACAGTGTGTAGGAAGATGTTTGATAAAGTGGGCAAAGATTATACTTGTACCAGAAGGCAGAATATAAGAAACTACATGAAAGCATGGATAATTCAGAGAAAATGACTGTAAACAGATGAGAACTCATTTAGAACAGCTGAAAGAGACTGCCCAAGTCAATTCTTGGTGTAGAAAAGGTAGCTAAGATCCGGGAAATCCTTAATTCGAGTTAAGATAACATGAAACACTGTATGAATACTGTATTTTTTACATAAAAGAGACTACAGTGGTAAATGTGTCTTATACAAGGCAGAATACCATTGAAATAGAGAAAGAAACACATTCGGCAGCTTTGGAAAGCCTTACACTTCACTGAAATGTACTAATACACTCTGTAACACAGTTGAGAAACAATGTTCCCGAGCTGCCTCTGTTCATAACAGTGTGTATGAAGTTGTTTGATAAAGTGGGCAAAGCTTATACTTGAACCAGAAGGAAGAATATAGGAAAGTACATGAAAACATGGATAATTCAGTGAAAATGACTGTAAACAGACGAGAACTCGTTTCGAACAGCTGAAAGACATTCTCCAAGTCGGTTCTTAGTGTAGAAAAGGTAGCTAAGATCCGGGAAATCCTTAATTCGAGTTAAGATCACATGAAACACTGTATGAACCCTGTATTGTTTACTTAAAGAGACTAGAGTGTTAAATGTGTGTTATACAAGGCAGAATACCATTGAAATAGAGAAAGAAACACATTCGGCAGCTTTGGAAAGCCTTACACTTCACTGAAATGTACGAATACACTCTGTAACACAGTTGAGAGACAATGTTCCCGAGCTGCCTCTGTTTATAACAGTGTGTAGGAAGTTGTTTGATAAAGTGGGAAAAGCTTATACTTGGACCAGAAGGAAGAATATAGGAAACTACATGAAAAAATGAATAATTCAGAGAAAATGACTGTAAACAGATGAGAACTGGTTTAGAACAGCTCAAAGAGATTCTCCAAGTCAGTTCTTATTGTAGAAAAGGTAGCTAAGATCCGGGAAATCCTTAATTCGAGTTAAGATAACATGAAACACTGTATGAATACTGTATTGTTTACTTAAAGGAGACTAGAGTGTTAAATGTGTGTTATACAAGGCAGAATACCATTGAAATAGAGAAAGAAACACATTCGGCAGCTTTGGAAAGCCTTACACTTCACTGAAATGTAGGAATACACTCTGAAACACAGTTGAGAAACAATGTTCCCGAGCTGCCTCTGTTCATAACAGTGTGTAGGAAGTTGTTTGATAAAGTGGGCAAAGCTTATACTTGGACCAGAAGGAAGAATATAGGAAACTACATGAAAACATGGATAATTCAGTGAAAATGACTGTAAACAGATGAGAACTCGTTTAGAACAGCTCAAAGACATTCTCCAAGTCGGTTCTTAGTGTAGAAAAGGTAGCTAAGATCCGTGAAATCATTAATTCGAGTAAAGATCACATGAAACACTGTATGAATCCTGCATTGTTTACTTAAAAGAGACTAGAGTGGTAAATGTGTCTTATACAAGGCAGAATACAATTGAAATAGTGAAAGAAACACGTTCGGCAGCTTTGGAAGGCCTTACACTTCAATGAAATGTAGTACTACACTCTATAACACAGTTGAGAGACAACGTTCCCGAGCTGCCTCAGTTCATAACAGTGTGTAGGAAGATGTTTGATAAAGTGGGCAAAGATTATACTTGTACCAGAAGGCAGAATATAAGAAACTACATGAAAGCATGGATAATTCAGAGAAAATGACTGTAAACAGATGAGAACTCATTTAGAACAGCTGAAAGGGATTGCCCAAGTCAATTCTTAGTGTAGAAAATGTAGCTAAGATCCGGGAAATCCTTAATTCCAGTTAAGATAACATGAAACACTGTATGAATACTGTATTGTTTACTTAAAGGAGACTAGAGTGTTAAATGTGTGTTATACAAGGCAGAATACCATTGAAATAGAGAAAGAAACACATTCGGCAGCTTTGGAAAGCCTTACACTTCACTGAAATGTAGGAATACACTCTGTAACACGGTTGAGAAACAATGTTCCCGAGCTGCCTCTGTTCATAACAGTGTGTAGGAAGTTGTTTGATAAAGTGGGCAAAGCTTATACTTGGACCAGAAGGAAGAATATAGGAAACTACATGAAAAAATGGATAATTCAGAGAAAATGACTGTAAACAGATGAGAACTGGTTTAGAACAGCTCAAAGAGATTCTCCAAGTCAGTTCGTAGTGTAGAAAAGGTAGCTAAGATCCGGGAAATCCTTAATTCGAGTTAAGATCACATGAAACACTGTATGAATCCTGTATTTTTTACTTAAAAGAGACTAGAGTTGTAAATGTGTGTTATACAAGGCAGAATACCATTGAAATAGAGAAAGAAACACATTCGGCAGCTTTGGAAAGCCTTACACTTCACTGAAATGTAGGAATGCACTCTGTAACACAGTTGAGAAACAATGTTCCTGAGCTGCCTCTGTTCATAACAGTGTGTAGGAAGTTGTTTGATAAAGTGGGCAAAGCTTATACTTGGACCAGAAGGAAGAATATAGGAAACTACATGAAAACATGGATAATTCAGTGAAAATGACTGTAAACAGATGAGAACTCGTTTAGAACAGCTCAAAGACATTCTCCAAATCAGTTCTTAGTGTAGTAAAGGTAGCTAAGATCCGGGAAATCATTAATTCGAGTAAAGATCACATGAAACACTGTATGAATCCAGTATTGTTTACTTAAAAGAGACTAGAGTGGTAAATGTGTCTTATTAAAGGCAGAATACCATTGAAATAGTGAAAGAAACACGTTCGGCAGCTTTGGAAGGCCTTACACTTCAATGAAATGTAGTACTACACTCTATAACACAGTTGAGAGACAATGTTCCCGAGCTGCCTCAGTTCATAACAGTGTGTGGGAAGCTGTTTGATAAAGTGGGCAAAGATTATACTTGTACCAGAAGGCAGAATATAAGAAACTACATGAAAGCATGGATAATTCAGAGAAAATGACTGTAAACAGATGAGAACTCATTTAGAACAGCTGAAAGGGATTGCCCAAGTCAATTCTTAGTGTAGAAAAGGTAGCTAAGATCCGGGAAATCCTTAATTCGAGTTAAGATAACATGAAACACTGTATGAATACTGTATTGTTTACTTAAAGGAGACTAGAGTGTTAAATGTGTGTTATACAAGGCAGAATACCATTGAAATAGAGAAAGAAACACATTCGGCAGCTTTGGAAAGCCTTACACTTCACTGAAATGTAGGAATACACTCTGTAACACGGTTGAGAAACAATGTTCCTGAGCTGCCTCTGTTCATAACAGTGTGTAGGAAGTTGTTTGATAAAGTGGGCAAAGCTTATACTTGGACCAGAAGGAAGAATATAGGAAACTACATGAAAACATAGATAATTCAGTGAAAATGACTGTAAACAGATGAGAACTCGTTTAGAACAGCTCAAAGACATTCTCCAAGTCGGTTCTTAGTGTAGAAAAGGTAGCTAAGATCCGTGAAATCATTAATTCGAGTAAAGATCACATGAAACACTGTATGAATCCTGCATTGTTTACTTAAAAGAGACTAGAGTGGTAAATGTGTCTTATACAAGGCAGAATACAATTGAAATAGTGAAAGAAACACGTTCGGCAGCTTTGGAAGGCCTTACACTTCAATGAAATGTAGTACTACACTCTATAACACAGTTGAGAGACAACGTTCCCGAGCTGCCTCAGTTCATAACAGTGTGTAGGAAGATGTTTGATAAAGTGGGCAAAGATTATACTTGTACCAGAAGGCAGAATATAAGAAACTACATGAAAGCATGGATAATTCAGAGAAAATGACTGTAAACAGATGAGAACTCATTTAGAACAGCTGAAAGGGATTGCCCAAGTCAATTCTTAGTGTAGAAAATGTAGCTAAGATCCGGGAAATCCTTAATTCCAGTTAAGATAACATGAAACACTGTATGAATACTGTATTGTTTACTTAAAGGAGACTAGAGTGTTAAATGTGTGTTATACAAGGCAGAATACCATTGAAATAGAGAAAGAAACACATTCGGCAGCTTTGGAAAGCCTTACACTTCACTGAAATGTAGGAATTCACTCTGTAACACAGTTGAGAAACAATGTTCCCGAGCTGCCTCTGTTCATAACAGTGTGTAGGAAGTTGTTTGATAAAGTGGGCAAAGCTTATACTTGGACCAGAAGGAAGAATATAGGAAACTACATGAAAAAATGGATAATTCAGAGAAAATGACTGTAAACAGATGAGAACTGGTTTAGAACAGCTCAAAGAGATTCTCCAAGTCAGTTCGTAGTGTAGAAAAGGTAGCTAAGATCCGGGAAATCCTTAATTCGAGTTAAGATCACATGAAACACTGTATGAATCCTGTATTTTTTACTTAAAAGAGACTAGAGTTGTAAATGTGTGTTATACAAGGCAGAATACCATTGAAATAGAGAAAGAAACACATTCGGCAGCTTTGGAAAGCCTTACACTTCACTGAAATGTAGGAATGCACTTGTAACACAGTTGAGAAACAATGTTCCTGAGCTGCCTCTGTTCATAACAGTGTGTAGGAAGTTGTTTGATAAAGTGGGCAAAGCTTATACTTGGACCAGAAGGAAGAATATAGGAAACTACATGAAAACATGGATAATTCAGTGAAAATGACTGTAAACAGATGAGAACTCGTTTAGAACAGCTCAAAGACATTCTCCAAATCAGTTCTTAGTGTAGTAAAGGTAGCTAAGATCCGGGAAATCATTAATTCGAGTAAAGATCACATGAAACACTGTATGAATCCAGTATTGTTTACTTAAAAGAGACTAGAGTGGTAAATGTGTCTTATTAAAGGCAGAATACCATTGAAATAGTGAAAGAAACACGTTCGGCAGCTTTGGAAGGCCTTACACTTCAATGAAATGTAGTACTACACTCTATAACACAGTTGAGAGACAATGTTCCCGAGCTGCCTCAGTTCATAACAGTGTGTGGGAAGTTGTTTGATAAAGTGGGCAAAGATTATACTTGTACCAGAAGGCAGAATATAAGAAACTACATGAAAGCATGGATAATTCAGAGAAAATGACTGTAAACAAATGAGAACTCATTTAGAACAGCTGAAAGGGATTGCCCAAGTCAATTCTTAGTGTAGAAAAGGTAGCTAAGATCCGGGAAATCCTTAATTCGAGTTAAGATAACATGAAACACTGTATGAATACTGTATTGTTTACTTAAAGGAGACTAGAGTGTTAAATGTGTGTTATACAAGGCAGAATACCATTGAAATAGAGAAAGAAACACATTCGGCAGCTTTGGAAAGCCTTACACTTCACTGAAATGTAGGAATTCACTCTGTAACACAGTTGAGAAACAATGTTCCCGAGCTGCCTCTGTTCATAACAGTGTGTAGGAAGTTGTTTGATAAAGTGGGGAAAGCTTATACTTGGACCAGAAGGAAGAATATAGGAAACTACATGAAAACATGGATAATTCAGTGAAAATGACTGTAAACAGATGAGAACTCGTTTAGAACAGCTCAAAGACATTCTCCAAGTCGGTTCTTAGTGTAGAAAAGGTAGCTAAGATCCGGGAAATCCTTAATTCGAGTTAAGATCACATGAAACACTGTATTAACCCTGTATTGTTTACTTAAAGGAGACTAGAGTGTTAAATGTGTGTTATACAAGGCAGAATACCATTGAAATAGTGAAAGAAACACGTTCGGCAGCTTTGGAAGGCCTTACACTTCAATGAAATGTAGTACTACACTCTATAACACAGTTGAGAGACAATGTTCCCGAGCTGCCTCAGTTCATAACAGTGTGTAGGAAGTTGTTTGATAAAGTGGGCAAAGATTATACTTGTACCAGAAGGCAGAATATAAGAAACTACATGAAAGCATGGATAATTCAGAGAAAATGACTATAAACAGATGAGAACTCATTTAGAACAGCTGAAAGGGATTGCCCAAGTCAATTCTTAGTGTAGAAATGGTAGCTAAGATCCGGGAAATCCTTAATTCGAGTTAAGATAACATGAAACACTGTATGAATACTGTATTGTTTACTTAAAGGAGACTAGAGTGTTAAATGTGTGTTATACAAGGCAGAATACCATTGAAATAGAGAAAGAAACACGTTCGGCAGCTTTGGAAGTCCTTACACTTCAATGAAATGTAGTACTACACTCTATAACACAGTTGAGAGACAATGTTCCCGAGCTGCCTCAGTTCATAACATTGTGTAGGAAGTTGTTTGCTAAAGTGGGCAAAGATTATACTTGTACCAGAAGGCAGAATATAAGAAATTACATGAAAGCATGGATAATTCACAGAAAATGACTGTAAACAGATGAGAACTCGTTTAGAACAGCTCAAAGACATTCTCCAAGTCGGTTCTTAGTGTAGAAAAGGTAGCTAAGATCCGGGAAATCCTTAATTCGAGTTAAGATCACATGAAACACTGTATGAACCCTGTATTGTTTACTTAAAGAAGACTAGAGTGTTAAATGTGTGTTATACAAGGCAGAATACCATTGAAATAGTGAAAGAAACACATTCGGCAGCTTTGGAAGGCCTTACACTTCAATGAAATGTAGTACTACACTCTATAACACAGTTGAGAGACAATGTTCCCGAGCTGCCTCAGTTCATGACAGTGTGTAGGAAGTTGTTTGATAAAGTGGGCAAAGATTATACTTGTACCAGAAGGCAGAATATAAGAAACTACATGAAAGCATGGATAATTCAGAGAAAATGACTGTAAACAGATGAGAACTCATTTAGAACAGCTGAAAGAGACTGCCCAAGTGAATTCTTGGTGTAGAAAAGGTAGCTAAGATCCGGGAAATCCTTAATTCGAGTTAAGATCACATGAAACACTGTATGAACCCTGTATTGTTTACTTAAAGAGACTAGAGTGTTAAATGTGTGTTATACAAGGCAGAATACCATTGAAATAGAGAAAGAAACACATTCGGCAGCTTTGGAAAGCCTTACACTTCACTGAAATGTACGAATACACTCTGTAACACAGTTGAGAGACAATGTTCCCGAGCTGCCTCTGTTTATAACAGTGTGTAGGAAGTTGTTTGATAAAGTGGGAAAAGCTTATACTTGGACCAGAAGGAAGAATATAGGAAACTACATGAAAAAATGAATAATTCAGAGAAAATGACTGCAAACAGATGAGAACTGGTTTAGAACAGCTCAAAGAGATTCTCCAAGTCAGTTCTTAGTGTAGAAAAGGTAGCTAAGATCTGGGAAATCCTTAATTCGAGTTAAGATCACATGAAACACTGTATGAATCCTGTATTTTTTACTTAAAAGAGACTAGAGTTGTAAATGTGTGTTATACAAGGCAGAATACCATTGAAATAGAGAAAGAAACACATTCGGCAGCTTTGGAAAGCCTTACACTTCACTGAAATGTAGGAATACACTCTGAAACACAGTTGAGAAACAATGTTCCCGAGCTGCCTCTGTTCATAACAGTGTGTAGGAAGTTGTTTGATAAAGTGGGCAAAGCTTATAGTTGGACCAGAAGGAAGAATATAGGAAACTACATGAAAACATGGATAATTCAGTGAAAATGACTGTAAACAGATGAGAACTCGTTTAGAACAGCTCAAAGACATTCTCCAAGTCGGTTCTTAGTGTAGAAAAGGTAGCTAAGATCCGGGAAATCATTAAATCGAGTAAAGATCACATGAAACACTGTATGAATCCTGTATTGTTTACTTAAAAGAGACTACAGTGGTAAATGTGTGTTATACAAGGCAGAATACCATTGAAATAGAGAAAGAAACACATTCGGCAGCTTTGGAAAGCCTTACACTTCACTGAAATGTAGGAATACACTCTGTAACACAGTTGAGAAACAATGTTCCCAAGCTGCCTCTGTTCATAACAGTGTGTAGGAAGTTGTTTGATAAAGTGGGCAAAGCTTATACTTGGACCAGAAGGAAGAATATAGGAAACTACATGAAAACATCGATAATTCAGAGAAAATGACTGTAAACAGATGAGAAATGGTTTAGAAGAGCTGAAAGAGATTGCGCAAGTCAGTTCTTAGTGTAGAAAAGGTAGTTAAGATCCGGGAAATCCTTAATTCGAGTTAAGACCACATGAAACACAGTATGAATCCTGTATTGTTTACTTAAAAGAGATTAGAGTGGTAAATGTGTGTTATACAAGGCAGAATACCATTGAAATAGAGAAAGAAACACATTCGGCAACTTTGGAAAGCCTTACACTTCACTGAAATGTAGGAATACAGTCTGTAACACAGTTGAGAGACAATGTTCCCGAGCTGCCTCAGTTCATAACAGTGTGTAGGAAGTTGTTTGATAAAGTGGGCAAAGATTATACTTGTACCAGAAGGCAGAATATAAGAAACTACATGAAAGCATGGATAATTCAGAGAAAATGACTGTAAACAAATGAGAACTCGTTTAGAACAGCTGAAAGAGATTGCCCAAGTCAATTCTTACTGTAGAAAAGGTAGCTAAGATCAGGGAAATCCTTAATTCGAGTTAAGATCACATGAAACACTGTATGAATACTGTATTGTTTACTTAAAAGAGACTACAGAGCTAAATGTGTGTTATACGAGGCAGAATACCATTGAAATAGAGAAAGAAACACATTCGGCAGCTTTGGAAAGCCTTACACTTCACTGAAATGTTGTCCTACACTCTATAACACAGTTGAGAGACAATGTTCCCAAGCTGCCTTTGTTTATAACAGTGTTTAGGAAGTTCTTTGATAAAGTTGGCAAAGCTTATACTTGAACCAGAAGGAAGAATATAGGAAACTACATGAAAACTTGGATAATTCAGAGAAAATGACTGTAAACAGATGAGAACTGGATTAGAACAGCTCAAAGATATTCTCCAATTCAGTTCTTAGTGTAGAAAAGGTAGCTAAGATCCGGGAAATCCTTAATTCGAGTTAAGATCACAAGAAACACTGTATGAATCCTGTATTGTTTACTTAAAAGAGACTAGAGTGGTAAATGTGTCTTATACAAGGCAGAATATCATTGAAATAGTGAAGGAAACACGTTCGGCAGCTTTGGAAGGCCTTACACTTCAATGAAATTTAGCACTACACTCTATAACACAGTTGAGAGACAATGTTCCCGAGCTGCCTCAGTTCATAACAGTGTGTGGGAAGTTGTTTGATAAAGTGGGCAAAGATTATACTTGTACCAGAAGGCAGAATATAAGAAACTACATGAAAGCATGGATAATTCAGAGAAAATGACTGTAAACAGATGAGAACTCATTTAGAACAGCTGAAAGGGATTGCCCAAGTCAATTCTTAGTGTAGAAAAGGTAGCTAAGATCCGGGAAATCCTTAATTCGAGTTAAGATAACATGAAACACTGTATGAATACTGTATTGTTTACTTAAAGGAGACTAGAGTGTTAAATGTGTGTTATACAAGGCAGAATACCATTGAAATAGAGAAAGAAACACATTCGGCAGCTTTGGAAAGCCTTACACTTCACTGAAATGTAGGAATTCACTCTGTAACACAGTTGAGAAACAATGTTCCCGAGCTGCCTCTGTTCATAACAGTGTGTAGGAAGTTGTTTGATAAAGTGGGGAAAGCTTATACTTGGACCAGAAGGAAGAATATAGGAAACTACATGAAAACATGGATAATTCAGTGAAAATGACTGTAAACAGATGAGAACTCGTTTAGAACAGCTCAAAGACATTCTCCAAGTCGGTTCTTAGTGTAGAAAAGGTAGCTAAGATCCGGGAAATACTTAATTCGAGTTAAGATCACATGAAACACTGTATTAACCCTGTATTGTTTACTTAAAGGAGACTAGAGTGTTAAATGTGTGTTATACAAGGCAGAATACCATTGAAATAGTGAAAGAAACACGTTCGGCAGCTTTGGAAGGCCTTACACTTCAATGAAATGTAGTACTACACTCTATAACACAGTTGAGAGACAATGTTCCCGAGCTGCCTCAGTTCATAACAGTGTGTAGGAAGTTGTTTGATAAAGTGGGCAAAGATTATACTTGTACCAGAAGGCAGAATATAAGAAACTACATGAAAGCATGGATAATTCAGAGAAAATGACTATAAACAGATGAGAACTCATTTAGAACAGCTGAAAGGGATTGCCCAAGTCAATTCTTAGTGTAGAAAAGGTAGCTAAGATCCGGGAAATCCTTAATTCGAGTTAAGATAACATGAAACACTGTATGAATACTGTATTGTTTACTTAAAGGAGACTAGAGTGTTAAATGTGTGTTATACAAGGCAGAATACCATTGAAATAGAGAAAGAAACACGTTCGGCAGCTTTGGAAGGCCTTACACTTCAATGAAATGTAGTACTACACTCTATAACACAGTTGAGAGACAATGTTCCCGAGCTGCCTCAGTTCATAACATTGTGTAGGAAGTTGTTTGCTAAAGTGGGCAAAGATTATACTTGTACCAGAAGGCAGAATATAAGAAATTACATGAAAGCATGGATAATTCACAGAAAATGACTGTAAACAGATGAGAACTCGTTTAGAACAGCTCAAAGACATTCTCCAAGTCGGTTCTTAGTGTAGAAAAGGTAGCTAAGATCCGGGAAATCCTTAATTCGAGTTAAGATCACATGAAACACTGTATGAACCCTGTATTGTTTACTTAAAGAAGACTAGAGTGTTAAATGTGTGTTATACAAGGCAGAATACCATTGAAATAGAGAAAGAAACACATTCGGCAGCTTTGGAAGGCCTTACACTTCAATGAAATGTAGTACTACACTCTATAACACAGTTGAGAGACAATGTTCCCGAGCTGCCTCAGTTCATGACAGTGTGTAGGAAGTTGTTTGATAAAGTGGGCAAAGATTATACTTGTACCAGAAGGCAGAATATAAGAAACTACATGAAAGCATGGATAATTCAGAGAAAATGACTGTAAACAGATGAGAACTCATTTAGAACAGCTGAAAGAGACTGCCCAAGTGAATTCTTGGTGTAGAAAAGGTAGCTAAGATCCGGGAAATCCTTAATTCGAGTTAAGATCACATGAAACACTGTATGAACCCTGTATTGTTTACTTAAAGAGACTAGAGTGTTAAATGTGTGTTATACAAGGCAGAATACCATTGAAATAGAGAAAGAAACACATTCGGCAGCTTTGGAAAGCCTTACACTTCACTGAAATGTACGAATACACTCTGTAACACAGTTGAGAGACAATGTTCCCGAGCTGCCTCTGTTTATAACAGTGTGTAGGAAGTTGTTTGATAAAGTGGGAAAAGCTTATACTTTTTCCAGAAGGAAGAATATAGGAAACTACATGAAAAAATGAATAATTCAGAGAAAATGACTGCAAACAGATGAGAACTGGTTTAGAACAGCTCAAAGAGATTCTCCAAGTCAGTTCTTAGTGTAGAAAAGGTAGCTAAGATCCGGGAAATCCTTAATTCGAGTTAAGATCACATGAAACACTGTATGAATCCTGTACTGTTTACTTAAAAGAGACTATAGTGGTAAATGTGTGTTATACAAGGCAGAATACCATTGAAATAGAGAAAGAAACACATTCGGCAGCTTTGGAAAGCCTTACACTTCACTGAAATGTAGGAATACACTCTGTAACACAATTGAGAAACAATGTTCCCGAGCTGCCTCTGTTCATAACAGTGTGTAGGAACTTGTTTGATAAAGTGGGCAAAGCTTATTCTTGGACCAGAAGGAAGAATATAGGAAACTACATAAAAACATGGATAATTCAGTGAAAATGACTGTAAACAGATGAGAACTCGTTTAGAACAGCTCAAAGACATTCTCCAAGTCGGTTCTTAGTGTAGAAAAGGTAGCTAAGATCCGGGAAATCCTTAATTCGAGTTAAGATCACATGAAACACTGTATGAACCCTGTATTGTTTACTTAAAGGAGACTAGAGTGTTAAATGTGTGTTATACAAGGCAGAATACCATTGAAATAGAGAAAGAAACACATTCGGCAGCTTTGGAAAGCCTTACACTTCACTGAAATGTAGGAATACACTCTATAACACATTGGAGAGACAATGTTCCTGAGCTGCCTCTGTTTATAACAGTGTGTAGGAAGTTGTTTGATAAAGTGGGCAATGCTTATACTTGGACCGGAAGGAAGAATATAGGAAACTACATGAAAACATCGATAATTCAGAGAAAATGACTGTAAACAGATGAGAACTGGTTTAGAACAGCTGAAAGAGATTGCCCAATTCAGTTCTTAGTGTAGAAAAGGTAGTTAAGATCCGGGAAATCCTTAATTCGAGTTAAGATCACATGAAACACAGTATGAATCCTGTATTGTTTACTTAAAAGAGATTAGAGTGGTAAATGTGTGTTATACAAGGCAGAATACCATTGAAATAGAAAAAGAAACACATTCGGCAGCTTCGGAAAGCCTTACACTTCACTGAAATGTAGTACTACACTCTATAACACAGTTGAGAGACAATGTTCCCGAGCTGCCTCAGTTCATAACAGTGTGTAGGAAGTTGTTTGATAAAGTGGGCAAAGATTATACTTGTACCAGAAGGCAGAATATAAGAAACTACATGAAAACATGGATAATTCAGAGAATATGACTGTAAACAGAGGAGAACTCATTTAGAACAGCTGAAAGAGATTGCCCAAGTCAATTCTTAGTGTATTAAAGGTAGCTAAGATCCGGGAAATCCTTAATTCGAGTTAAGATCACATGAAACACTGTATGAATCCTGTATTGTTTACTTAAAAGAGACTAGAGTGGTAAATGTGTCTTATACAAGGCAGAATACCATTGAAATAGTGAAAGAAACACGTTCGGCAGCTTTGGAAGGCCTTACACTTCAATGAAATGTAGTACTACACTCTATAACACAGTTGAGAGACAATGTTCCCGAGCTGCCTCAGTTCATAACAGTGTGTTGGAAGTTGTTTGATAAAGTGGGCAAAGATTATACTTGTACCAGAAGGCAGAATATAAGAAACTACATGAAAGCATGGATAATTCACAGAAAATGACTGTAATAAGATGAGAACTCATTTAGAACAGCTGAAAGAGATTGCCCAAGTCAATTCTTAGTGTAGAAAAGGTAGCGAAGATCCGGGAAATCCTTAATCGAGTTAAGATAACATGAAACACTGTATGAATACTGTATTGTTTACTTAAAAGAGACTATAGTGGTAAATGTGTGTTATACAAGGCAGAATACCATTGAAATAGAGAAAGAAACAAATTCGGCAGCTTTGGAAAGCCTTACACTTCACTGAAATGTAGGAATACACTCTGTAACACAGTTGAGAAACAATGTTCCCGAGCTGCCTCTGTTCATAACACTGTGTAGGAAGTTGTTTGATAAAGTGGGCAAAGCTTATACTTGGACCAGAAGGAAGAATATAGGAAACTACATGAAAACATGGATAATTCAGTGAAAATGACTGTGAACACATGAGAACTCGTTTAGAACAGCTCAAAGACATTCTCCAAGTCGGTTCTTAGTGTAGAAAAGGTAGCTAAGATCCGGGAAATACTTAATTCGAGTTAAGATCACATGAAACACTGTATGAATCCTGTATTGTTTACTTAAAAGAGACTAGATTGGTAAATGTGTCTTATATAAGGCAGAATACCATTGAAATAGTTAAAGAAACACGTTCGGCAGCTTTGGAAGGCCTTAGACTTCAATGAAATGTAGTACTACACTCTATAACACAGTTGAGAGACAATGTTCCCGAGCTGCCTCTGTTTATAACAGTGTTTAGGAAGTTCTTTGATAAAGTGGGCAAAGCTTATACTTGAACCAGAAGGAAGAATATAGGAAACTACATGAAAACATGGATAATTCAGAGAAAATGACTGTAAACGGATGAGAACTGGTTTAGAACAGCTCAAAGAGATTCTCCAAGTCAGTTCTTAGTGTAGAAAAGGTAGCTAAGATCCGGGAAATCCTTAATTCGAGTTAAGATAACATGAAACACTGTATGAATACTGTATTGTTTACTTAAAAGAGACTACAGTGGTAAATGTTTGTTATACAAGGCAGAATACCATTGAAATAGAGAAAGAAACACATTCGGCAGCTTTTGAAAGCCTTACACTTCACTGAAATGTAGGAATACACTCTGTAACACAGTTGAGAGACAATGTTCCCGAGCTGCCTCAGTTCATAACAGTGTGTAGGAAGTTGTTTGATGAAGTGGGCAAAGCTTATACTTGGACCAGAAGGAAGAATATAGGAAACTACATGAAAATATGGATAATTCAGAGAAAATGACTGTAAACAGATGAAAACTGGTTTAGAACAGCTCAAAGACATTCTCCAAGTCAGTTCTTAGTGTAGAAAAGGTAGCTAAGATCCGGGAAATCCTTAATTCGAGTTAAGATCACATGAAACACTGTATGAATCCTGTACTGTTTACTTAAAAGAGACTAGAGTTGTAAATGTGTGTTATACAAGGCAGAATACCATTGAAAGAGTGAAAGAAACACGTTCGGCAGCTTTGGAAGGCCTTACACTTCAATGAAATGTAGTACTACACTCTATAACACAATTGAGAGACAATGTTCCCGAGCTGCCTCAGTTCATAACAGTGTGTAGGAAGTTGTTTGATAAAGTAGGCAAAGCTTATACTTGGACCAGAAGGAAGAATATAGGAAACTACATGAAAACATGGATAATTCGGTGAAAATGACAGTAAACAGATGAGAACTCGTTTAGAACAGCTCAAAGACATTCTCCAAGTCGGTTCTTAGTGTAGAAAAGGTAGCTAAGATCCGGGAAATCCTTAATTCGAGTTAAGATCACATGAAACACTGTATGAATCCTGTACTGTTTACTTAAAAGAGACTAGAGTTGTAAATGTGTCTTATACAAGGCAGAATACCATTGAAATAGTGAAAGAAACACATTCGACAGCTTTGGAAAGCCTTACACTTCACTGAAATGTAGGAATACACTCTGTAACACAGTGGAGAGACAATGTTCCTGAGCTGCCTCTGTTTATAACAGTGTGTAGGAAGTTTTTTGATAAAGTGGGCAAAGCTTATACTTGGACCAGAAGGAAGAATATAGGAAACTACATGAAAACATCGATAATTCAGAGAAAATGACTGTAAACAGATGAGAACTGGTTTAGAAGAGCTGAAAGAGATTGCCCAAGTCAGTTCTTAGTGTAGAAAAGGTAGTTAAGATCCGGGAAATCCTTAATTCGAGTTAAGATCACATGAAACACAGTATGAATCCTGTATTGTTTACTTAAAAGAGATTAGAGTGGTAAATGTGTGTTATACAAGGCAGAATACCATTGAAATAGAAAAAGAAACACATTCGGCAGCTTCGGAAAGCCTTACACTTCACTGAAATGTAGTACTACACTCTATAACACAGTTGAGAGACAATGTTCCCGAGCTGCCTCAGTTCATAACAGTGTGTAGGAAGTTGTTTGATAAAGTGGGCAAAGATTATACTTGTACCAGAAGGCAGAATATAAGAAACTACATGAAAACATGGATAATTCAGAGAATATGACTGTAAACAGAGGAGAACTCATTTAGAACAGCTGAAAGAGATTGCCCAAGTCAATTCTTAGTGTATTAAAGGTAGCTAAGATCCGGGAAATCCTTAATTCGAGTTAAGATCACATGAAACACTGTATGAATCCTGTATTGTTTACTTAAAAGAGACTAGAGTGGTAAATGTGTCTTATACAAGGCAGAATACCATTGAAATAGTGAAAGAAACACGTTCGGCAGCTTTCGAAGGCCTTACACTTCAATGAAATGTAGTACTACACTCTATAACACAGTTGAGAGACAATGTTCCCGAGCTGCCTCAGTTCATAACAGTGTGTAGGAAGTTGTTTGATAAAGTGGGCAAAGATTATACTTGTACCAGAAGGCAGAATATAAGAAACTACATGAAAGCATGGATAATTCACAGAAAATGACTGTAAACAGATGAGAACTCATTTAGAACAGCTGAAAGAGATTGCCCAAGTCAATTCTTAGTGTAGAAAAGGTAGCTAAGATCCGGGAAATCCTTAATTCGAGTTAAGATAACATGAAACACTGTATGAATACTGTATTGTTTACTTAAAAGAGACTATAGTGGTAAATGTGTGTTATACAAGGCAGAATACCATTGAAATAGAGAAAGAAACACATTCGGCAGCTTTGGAAAGCCTTACACTTCACTGAAATGTAGGAATACACTCTGTAACACAATTGAGAAACAATGTTCCCGAGCTGCCTCTGTTCATAACAGTGTGTAGGAACTTGTTTGATAAAGTGGGCAAAGCTTATTCTTGGACCAGAAGGAAGAATATAGGAAACTACATAAAAACATGGATAATTCAGTGAAAATGACTGTAAACAGATGAGAACTCGTTTAGAACAGCTCAAAGACATTCTCCAAGTCGGTTCTTAGTGTAGAAAAGGTAGCTAAGATCCGGGAAATCCTTAATTCGAGTTAAGATCACATGAAACACTGTATGAACCCTGTATTGTTTACTTAAAGGAGACTAGAGTGTTAAATGTGTGTTATACAAGGCAGAATACCATTGAAATAGAGAAAGAAACACATTCGGCAGCTTTGGAAAGCCTTACACTTCACTGAAATGTAGGAATACACTCTATAACACATTGGAGAGACAATGTTCCTGAGCTGCCTCTGTTTATAACAGTGTGTAGGAAGTTGTTTGATAAAGTGGGCAATGCTTATACTTGGACCGGAAGGAAGAATATAGGAAACTACATGAAAACATCGATAATTCAGAGAAAATGACTGTAAACAGATGAGAACTGGTTTAGAACAGCTGAAAGAGATTGCCCAATTCAGTTCTTAGTGTAGAAAAGGTAGTTAAGATCCGGGAAATCCTTAATTCGAGTTAAGATCACATGAAACACAGTATGAATCCTGTATTGTTTACTTAAAAGAGATTAGAGTGGTAAATGTGTGTTATACAAGGTAGAATACCATTGAAATAGAGAAAGAAACACATTCGGCAGCTTTGGAAAGCCTTACACTTCACTGAAATGTAGTACTACACTCTATAACACGGTTGAGAGACAATGTTCCCGAGCTGCCTCAGTTCATAACAGTGTGTAGGAAGTTGTTTGATAAAGTGGGCAAAGATTATACTTGTACCAGAAGGCAGATTATAAGAAACTACATGAAAACATGGATAATTCAGAGAAAATGACTGTAAACAGATGAGAACTCATTTAGAACAGCTGAAAGAGATTGCACAAGTCAATTCTAAGTGTATTAAAGGTAGCTAAGATCCGGGAAATCCTTAATTCGAGTTAAGATCACATGAAACACTGTATGAATCCTGTATTGTTTACTTAAAAGAGACTAGAGTGGTAAATGTGTCTTATACAAGGCAGAATACCATTGAAATAGTGAAAGAAACACGTTCGGCAGCTTTCGAAGGCCTTACACTTCAATGAAATGTAGTACTACACTCTATAACACAGTTGAGAGACAATGTTCCCGAGCTGCCTCAGTTCATAACAGTGTGTAGGAAGTTGTTTGATAAAGTGGGCAAAGATTATACTTGTACCAGAAGGCAGAATATAAGAAACTACATGAAAGCATGGATAATTCACAGAAAATGACTGTAAACAGATGAGAACTCATTTAGAACAGCTGAAAGAGATTGCCCAAGTCAATTCTTAGTGTAGAAAAGGTAGCTAAGATCCGGGAAATCCTTAATTCGAGTTAAGATAACATGAAACACTGTATGAATACTGTATTGTTTACATAAAAGAGACTATAGTGGTAAATGTGTGTTATACAAGGCAGAATACCATTGAAATAGAGAAAGAAACACATTCGGCAGCTTTGGAAAGCCTTACACTTCACTGAAATGTAGGAATACACTCTGTAACACAGTTGAGAAACAATGTTCCCGAGCTGCCTCTGTTCATAACAGTGTGTAGGAACTTGTTTGATAAAGTGGGCAAAGCTTATTCTTGGACCAGAAGGAAGAATATAGGAAACTACATAAAAACATGGATAATTCAGTGAAAATGACTGTAAACAGATGAGAACTCGTTTAGAACAGCTCAAAGACATTCTCCAAGTCGGTTCTTAGTGTAGAAAAGGTAGCTAAGATCCGGGAAATCCTTAATTCGAGTTAAGATCACATGAAACACTGTATGAACCCTGTATTGTTTACTTAAAGGAGACTAGAGTGTTAAATGTGTGTTATACAAGGCAGAATACCATTGAAATAGAGAAAGAAACACATTCGGCAGCTTTGGAAAGCCTTACACTTCACTGAAATGTAGGAATACACTCTATAACACATTGGAGAGACAATGTTCCTGAGCTGCCTCTGTTTATAACAGTGTGTAGGAAGTTGTTTGATAAAGTGGGCAATGCTTATACTTGGACCGGAAGGAAGAATATAGGAAACTACATGAAAACATCGATAATTCAGAGAAAATGACTGTAAACAGATGAGAACTGGTTTAGAACAGCTGAAAGAGATTGCCCAATTCAGTTCTTAGTGTAGAAAAGGTAGTTAAGATCCGGGAAATCCTTAATTCGAGTTAAGATCACATGAAACACAGTATGAATCCTGTATTGTTTACTTAAAAGAGATTAGAGTGGTAAATGTGTGTTATACAAGGTAGAATACCATTGAAATAGAGAAAGAAACACATTCGGCAGCTTTGGAAAGCCTTACACTTCACTGAAATGTAGTACTACACTCTATAACACGGTTGAGAGACAATGTTCCCGAGCTGCCTCAGTTCATAACAGTGTGTAGGAAGTTGTTTGATAAAGTGGGCAAAGATTATACTTGTACCAGAAGGCAGATTATAAGAAACTACATGAAAACATGGATAATTCAGAGAAAATGACTGTAAACAGATGAGAACTCATTTAGAACAGCTGAAAGAGATTGCACAAGTCAATTCTAAGTGTATTAAAGGTAGCTAAGATCCGGGAAATCCTTAATTCGAGTTAAGATCACATGAAACACTGTATGAATCCTGTATTGTTTACTTAAAAGAGACTAGAGTGGTAAATGTGTCTTATACAAGGCAGAATACCATTGAAATAGTGAAAGAAACACGTTCGGCAGCTTTGGAAGGCCTTAGACTTCAACAAAATGTAGTACTACACTCTATAACACAGTTGAGAGACAATGTTCCCGAGCTAGCTCTGTTTATAACAGTGTTTAGGAAGTTCTTTGATAAAGTGGGCAAAGCTTATACTTGAACCAGATGGAAGAATATAGGAAACTACATGAAAGCATGGATAATTCAGAGAAAATGACTGTAAACAGATGAGAACTCGTTTAGAACAGCTGAAAGAGATTGCCCAAGTCAATTCTTACTGTAGAAAAGGTAGCTAAGATCAGGGACATCCTTAATTCGAGTTAAGATAACATGAAACACTGTATGAATACTGTATTGTTTACTTAAAAGAGACTACAGTGGTAAATGTGTGTTATACAAGGCAGAATACCATTGAAATAGAGAAAGAAACACATCCGGCAGCTTTGGAAAGCCTTACACTTCACTGAAATGTAGGAATACACTCTGTAACACAGTTGAGAAACAATGTTCCCGAGCTGCCTCTGTTCATAACAGTGTGTAGGAAGTTGTTTGATAAAGTGGGCAAAGCTTATTCTTGGACCAGAAGGAAGAATATAGGAAACTACATAAAAACATGGATAATTCAGTGAAAATGACTGTAAACAGATGAGAACTCGTTTAGAACAGCTGAAAGAGATTGCACAAGTCAATTCTAAGTGTATTAAAGGTAGCTAAGATCCGGGAAATCCTTAATTCGAGTTAAGATCACATGAAACACTGTATGAATCCTGTATTGTTTACTTAAAAGAGACTAGAGTGGTAAATGTGTGTTATACAAGGCAGAATACCATTGAAATAGTGAAAGAAACACGTTCGGCAGCTTTGGAAGGCCTTACACTTCAATGAAATGTAGTACTACACTCTATAACACAGTTGAGAGACAATGTTCCCGAGCTGCCTCAGTTCATAACAGTGTGTTGGAAGTTGTTTGATAAAGTGGGCAAAGATTATACTTGTACCAGAAGGCAGAATATAAGAAACTACATGAAAGCATGGATAATTCACAGAAAATGACTGTAAAAAGATGAGAACTCATTTAGAACAGCTGAAAGAGATTGCCCAAGTCAATTCTTAGTGTAGAAAAGGTAGCGAAGATCCGGGAAATCCTTAATCGAGTTAAGATAACATGAAACACTGTATGAATACTGTATTGTTTACTTAAAAGAGACTATAGTGGTAAATGTGTGTTATACAAGGAAGAATACCATTGAAATAGAGAAAGAAACAAATTCGGCAGCTTTGGAAAGCCTTACACTTCACTGAAATGTAGGAATACACTCTGTAACACAGTTGAGAAACAATGTTCCCGAGCTGCCTCTGTTCATAACAGTGTGTAGGAAGTTGTTTGATAAAGTGGGCAAAGCTTATACTTGGACCAGAAGGAAGAATATAGGAAACTACATGAAAACATGGATAATTCAGTGAAAATGACTGTGAACACATGAGAACTCGTTTAGAACAGCTCAAAGACATTCTCCAAGTCGGTTCTTAGTGTAGAAAAGGTAGCTAAGATCCGGGAAATCCTTAATTCGAGTTAAGATCACATGAAACACTGTATGAATCCTGTATTGTTTACTTAAAAGAGACTAGAGTGGTAAATGTGTCTTATATAAGGCAGAATACCATTGAAATAGTTAAAGAAACACGTTCGGCAGCTTTGGAAGGCCTTAGACTTCAATGAAATGTAGTACTACACTCTATAACACAGTTGAGAGACAATGTTCCCGAGCTGCCTCTGTTTATAACAGTGTTTAGGAAGTTCTTTGATAAAGTGGGCAAAGCTTATACTTGAACCAGAAGGAAGAATATAGGAAACTACATGAAAACATGGATAATTCAGAGAAAATGACTGTAAACGGATGAGAACTGGTTTAGAACAGCTCAAAGAGATTCTCCAAGTCAGTTCTTAGTGTAGAAAAGGTAGCTAAGATCCGGGAAATCCTTAATTCGAGTTAAGATAACATGAAACACTGTATGAATACTGTATTGTTTACTTAAAAGAGACTACAGTGGTAAATGTTTGTTATACAAGGCAGAATACCATTGAAATAGAGAAAGAAACACATTCGGCAGCTTTGGAAAGCCTTACACTTCACTGAAATGTAGGAATACACTCTGTAACACAGTTGAGAGACAATGTTCCCGAGCTGCCTCAGTTCATAACAGTGTGTAGGAAGTTGTTTGATAAAGTGGGCAAAGCTTATACTTGGACCAGAAGGAAGAATATAGGAAACTACATGAAAATATGGATAATTCAGAGAAAATGACTGTAAACAGATGAAAACTGGTTTAGAACAGCTCAAAGACATTCTCCAAGTCAGTTCTTAGTGTAGAAAAGGTAGCTAAGATCCGGGAAATCCTTAATTCGAGTTAAGATCACATGAAACACTGTATGAATCCTGTACTGTTTACTTAAAAGAGACTAGAGTTGTAAATGTGTGTTATACAAGGCAGAATACCATTGAAAGAGTGAAAGAAACACGTTCGGCAGCTTTGGAAGGCCTTACACTTCAATGAAATGTAGTACTACACTCTATAACACAATTGAGAGACAATGTTCCCGAGCTGCCTCAGTTCATAACAGTGTGTAGGAAGTTGTTTGATAAAGTGGGCAAAGCTTATACTTGGACCAGAAGGAAGAATATAGGAAACTACATGAAAACATGGATAATTCGGTGAAAATGACAGTAAACAGATGAGAACTCGTTTAGAACAGCTCAAAGACATTCTCCAAGTCGGTTCTTAGTGTAGAAAAGGTAGCTAAGATCCGGGAAATCCTTAATTCGAGTTAAGATAACATGAAACACTGTATGAATACTGTATTGTTTACTTAAAAGAGACTACAGTGGTAAATGTTTGTTATACAAGGCAGAATACCATTGAAATAGAGAAAGAAACACATTCGACAGCTTTGGAAAGCCTTACACTTCACTGAAATGTAGGAATACACTCTGTAACACAGTTGAGAGACAATGTTCCCGAGCTGCCTCAGTTCATAACAGTGTGTAGGAAGTTGTTTGATAAAGTTGGCAAAGCTTATACTTGGACCAGAAGGAAGAATATAGGAAACTACATGAAAATATGGATAATTCAGAGAAAATGACTGTAAACAGATGAAAACTGGTTTAGAACAGCTCAAAGACATTCTCCAAGTCAGTTCTTAGTGTAGAAAAGGTAGTTAAGATCCGGGAAATCCTTAATTCGAGTTAAGATCACATGAAACACAGTATGAATCCTGTATTGTTTACTTAAAAGAGATTAGAGTGGTAAATGTGTGTTATACAAGGCAGAATACCATTGAAATAGAAAAAGAAACACATTCGGCAGCTTCGGAAAGCCTTACACTTCACTGAAATGTAGTACTACACTCTATAACACAGTTGAGAGACAATGTTCCCGAGCTGCCTCAGTTCATAACAGTGTGTAGGAAGTTGTTTGATAAAGTGGGCAAAGATTATACTTGTACCAGAAGGCAGAATATAAGAAACTACATGAAAACATGGATAATTCAGAGAATATGACTGTAAACAGAGGAGAACTCATTTAGAACAGCTGAAAGAGATTGCCCAAGTCAATTCTTAGTGTAGAAAAGGTAGCTAAGATCCGGGAAATCCTTAATTCGAGTTAAGATCACATGAAACACTGTATGAATCCTGTATTGTTTACTTAAAAGAGACTAGAATGGTAAATGTGTCTTATACAAGGCAGAATACCATTGAAATAGTGAAAGAAACACGTTCGGCAGCTTTCGAAGGCCTTACACTTCAATGAAATGTAGTACTACACTCTATAACACAGTTGAGAGACAATGTTCCCGAGCTGCCTCAGTTCATAACAGTGTGTAGGAAGTTGTTTGATAAAGTGGGCAAAGATTATACTTGTACCAGAAGGCAGAATATAAGAAACTACATGAAAGCATGGATAATTCACAGAAAATGACTGTAAACAGATGAGAACTCATTTAGAACAGCTGAAAGAGATTGCCCAAGTCAATTCTTAGTGTAGAAAAGGTAGCTAAGATCCGGGAAATCCTTAATTCGAGTTAAGATAACATGAAACACTGTATGAATACTGTATTGTTTACTTAAAAGAGACTATAGTGGTAAATGTGTGTTATACAAGGCAGAATACCATTGAAATAGAGAAAGAAACACATTCGGCAGCTTTGGAAAGCCTTACACTTCACTGAAATGTAGTACTACACTCTATAACACAGTTGAGAGACAATGTTCCCGAGCTGCCTCAGTTCATAACAGTGTGTAGGAAGTTGTTTGATAAAGTGGGCAAAGATTATACTTGTACCAGAAGGCAGAATATAAGAAACTACATGAAAAACATGGATAATTCAGAGAAAATTACTGTAAACAGATGAGAACTCATTTAGAACAGCTGAAAGAGATTGCCCAAGTCAATTCTTAGTGTATTAAAGGTAGCTAAGATCCGGGAAATCCTTAATTCGAGTTAAGATCACATGAAACACTGTATGAATACTGTATTGTTTACTTAAAAGAGACTAGAGTGGTAAATGTGTCTTATATAAGGCAGAATACCATTGAAATAGTTAAAGAAACACGTTCGGCAGCTTTGGAAGGCCTTAGACTTCAATGAAATGTAGTACTACACTCTATAACACAGTTGAGAGACAATGTTCCCGAGCTGCCTCTGTTTATAACAGTGTTTAGGAAGTTCTTTGATAAAGTGGGCAAAGCTTATACTTGAACCAGAAGGAAGAATATAGGAAACTACATGAAAACATGGATAATTCAGAGAAAATGACTGTAAACGGATGAGAACTGGTTTAGAACAGCTCAAAGAGATTCTCCAAGTCAGTTCTTAGTGTAGAAAAGGTAGCTAAGATCCGGGAAATCCTTAATTCGAGTTAAGATAACATGAAACACTGTATGAATACTGTATTGTTTACTTAAAAGAGACTACAGTGGTAAATGTTTGTTATACAAGGCAGAATACCATTGAAATAGAGAAAGAAACACATTCGGCAGCTTTGGAAAGCCTTACACTTCACTGAAATGTAGGAATACACTCTGTAACACAGTTGAGAGACAATGTTCCCGAGCTGCCTCAGTTCATAACAGTGTGTAGGAAGTTGTTTGATAAAGTGGGCAAAGCTTATACTTGGACCAGAAGAAAGAATATAGGAAACTACATGAAAATATGGATAATTCAGAGAAAATGACTGTAAACAGATGAAAACTGGTTTAGAACAGCTCAAAGACATTCTCCAAGTCAGTTCTTAGTGTAGAAAAGGTAGCTAAGATCCGGGAAATCCTTAATTCGAGTTAAGATCACATGAAACACTGTATGAATCCTGTACTGTTTACTTAAAAGAGACTAGAGTTGTAAATGTGTGTTATACAAGGCAGAATACCATTGAAAGAGTGAAAGAAACACGTTCGGCAGCTTTGGAAGGCCTTACACTTCAATGAAATGTAGTACTACACTCTATAACACAATTGAGAGACAATGTTCCCGAGCTGCCTCAGTTCATAACAGTGTGTAGGAAGTTGTTTGATAAAGTGGGCAAAGCTTATACTTGGACCAGAAGGAAGAATATAGGAAACTACATGAAAACATGGATAATTCGGTGAAAATGACAGTAAACAGATGAGAACTCGTTTAGAACAGCTCAAAGACATTCTCCAAGTCGGTTCTTAGTGTAGAAAAGGTAGCTAAGATCCGGGAAATCCTTAATTCGAGTTAAGATAACATGAAACACTGTATGAATACTGTATTGTTTACTTAAAAGAGACTACAGTGGTAAATGTTTGTTATACAAGGCAGAATACCATTGAAATAGAGAAAGAAACACATTCGGCAGCTTTGGAAAGCCTTACACTTCACTGAAATGTAGGAATACACTCTGTAACACAGTTGAGAGACAATGTTCCCGAGCTGCCTCAGTTCATAACAGTGTGTAGGAAGTTGTTTGATAAAGTGGGCAAAGCTTATACTTGGACCAGAAGGAAGAATATAGGAAACTACATGAAAATATGGATAATTCAGAGAAAATGACTGTAAACAGATGAAAACTGGTTTAGAACAGCTCAAAGACATTCTCCAAGTCAGTTCTTAGTGTAGAAAAGGTAGCTAAGATCCGGGAAATCCTTAATTCGAGTTAAGATCACATGAAACACTGTATGAATCCTGTACTGTTTACTTAAAAGAGACTAGAGTTGTAAATGTGTGTTATACAAGGCAGAATACCATTGAAAGAGTGAAAGAAACACGTTCGGCAGCTTTGGAAGGCCTTACACTTCAATGAAATGTAGTACTACACTCTATAACACAATTGAGAGACAATGTTCCCGAGCTGCCTCAGTTCATAACAGTGTGTAGGAAGTTGTTTGATAAAGTGGGCAAAGATTATACTTGTACCAGAAGGCAGAATATAAGAAACTACATGAAAACATGGATAATTCAGAGAATATGACTGTAAACAGAGGAGAACTCATTTAGAACAGCTGAAAGAGATTGCCCAAGTCAATTCTTAGTGTAGAAAAGGTAGCTAAGATCCGGGAAATCCTTAATTCGAGTTAAGATCACATGAAACACTGTATGAATCCTGTATTGTTTACTTAAAAGAGACTAGAATGGTAAATGTGTCTTATACAAGGCAGAATACCATTGAAATAGTGAAAGAAACACGTTCGGCAGCTTTCGAAGGCCTTACACTTCAATGAAATGTAGTACTACACTCTATAACACAGTTGAGAGACAATGTTCCCGAGCTGCCTCAGTTCATAACAGTGTGTAGGAAGTTGTTTGATAAAGTGGGCAAAGATTATACTTGTACCAGAAGGCAGAATATAAGAAACTACATGAAAGCATGGATAATTCACAGAAAATGACTGTAAACAGATGAGAACTCATTTAGAACAGCTGAAAGAGATTGCCCAAGTCAATTCTTAGTGTAGAAAAGGTAGCTAAGATCCGGGAAATCCTTAATTCGAGTTAAGATAACATGAAACACTGTATGAATACTGTATTGTTTACTTAAAAGAGACTATAGTGGTAAATGTGTGTTATACAAGGCAGAATACCATTGAAATAGAGAAAGAAACACATTCGGCAGCTTTGGAAAGCCTTACACTTCACTGAAATGTAGTACTACACTCTATAACACAGTTGAGAGACAATGTTCCCGAGCTGCCTCAGTTCATAACAGTGTGTAGGAAGTTGTTTGATAAAGTGGGCAAAGATTATACTTGTACCAGAAGGCAGAATATAAGAAACTACATGAAAAACATGGATAATTCAGAGAAAATTACTGTAAACAGATGAGAACTCATTTAGAACAGCTGAAAGAGATTGCCCAAGTCAATTCTTAGTGTATTAAAGGTAGCTAAGATCCGGGAAATCCTTAATTCGAGTTAAGATCACATGAAACACTGTATGAATACTGTATTGTTTACTTAAAAGAGACTAGAGTGGTAAATGTGTCTTATATAAGGCAGAATACCATTGAAATAGTTAAAGAAACACGTTCGGCAGCTTTGGAAGGCCTTAGACTTCAATGAAATGTAGTACTACACTCTATAACACAGTTGAGAGACAATGTTCCCGAGCTGCCTCTGTTTATAACAGTGTTTAGGAAGTTCTTTGATAAAGTGGGCAAAGCTTATACTTGAACCAGAAGGAAGAATATAGGAAACTACATGAAAACATGGATAATTCAGAGAAAATGACTGTAAACGGATGAGAACTGGTTTAGAACAGCTCAAAGAGATTCTCCAAGTCAGTTCTTAGTGTAGAAAAGGTAGCTAAGATCCGGGAAATCCTTAATTCGAGTTAAGATAACATGAAACACTGTATGAATACTGTATTGTTTACTTAAAAGAGACTACAGTGGTAAATGTTTGTTATACAAGGCAGAATACCATTGAAATAGAGAAAGAAACACATTCGGCAGCTTTGGAAAGCCTTACACTTCACTGAAATGTAGGAATACACTCTGTAACACAGTTGAGAGACAATGTTCCCGAGCTGCCTCAGTTCATAACAGTGTGTAGGAAGTTGTTTGATAAAGTGGGCAAAGCTTATACTTGGACCAGAAGGAAGAATATAGGAAACTACATGAAAATATGGATAATTCAGAGAAAATGACTGTAAACAGATGAAAACTGGTTTAGAACAGCTCAAAGACATTCTCCAAGTCAGTTCTTAGTGTAGAAAAGGTAGCTAAGATCCGGGAAATCCTTAATTCGAGTTAAGATCACATGAAACACTGTATGAATCCTGTACTGTTTACTTAAAAGAGACTAGAGTTGTAAATGTGTGTTATACAAGGCAGAATACCATTGAAAGAGTGAAAGAAACACGTTCGGCAGCTTTGGAAGGCCTTACACTTCAATGAAATGTAGTACTACACTCTATAACACAATTGAGAGACAATGTTCCCGAGCTGCCTCAGTTCATAACAGTGTGTAGGAAGTTGTTTGATAAAGTGGGCAAAGCTTATACTTGGACCAGAAGGAAGAATATAGGAAACTACATGAAAACATCGATAATTCAGAGAAAATGACTGTAAACAGATGAGAACTGGTTTAGAAGAGCTGAAAGAGATTGCCCAAGTCAGTTCTTAGTGTAGAAAAGGTAGTTAAGATCCGGGAAATCCTTAATTCGAGTTAAGATCACATGAAACACAGTATGAATCCTGTATTGTTTACTTAAAAGAGATTAGAGTGGTAAATGTGTGTTATACAAGGCAGAATACCATTGAAATAGTGAAAGAAACACGTTCGGCAGCTTTCGAAGGCCTTACACTTCAATGAAATGTAGTACTACACTCTATAACACAGTTGAGAGACAATGTTCCCGAGCTGCCTCAGTTCATAACAGTGTGTAGGAAGTTGTTTGATAAAGTGGGCAAAGATTATACTTGTACCAGAAGGCAGAATATAAGAAACTACATGAAAAACATGGATAATTCAGAGAAAATTACTGTAAACAGATGAGAACTCATTTAGAACAGCTGAAAGAGATTGCCCAAGTCAATTCTTAGTGTATTAAAGGTAGCTAAGATCCGGGAAATCCTTAATTCGAGTTAAGATCACATGAAACACTGTATGAATACTGTATTGTTTACTTAAAAGAGACTAGAGTGGTAAATGTGTCTTATATAAGGCAGAATACCATTGAAATAGTTAAAGAAACACGTTCGGCAGCTTTGGAAGGCCTTAGACTTCAATGAAATGTAGTACTACACTCTATAACACAGTTGAGAGACAATGTTCCCGAGCTGCCTCTGTTTATAACAGTGTTTAGGAAGTTCTTTGATAAAGTGGGCAAAGCTTATACTTGAACCAGAAGGAAGAATACAGGAAACTACATGAAAACATGGATAATTCAGAGAAAATGACTGTAAACGGATGAGAACTGGTTTAGAACAGCTCAAAGAGATTCTCCAAGTCAGTTCTTAGTGTAGAAAAGGTAGCTAAGATCCGGGAAATCCTTAATTCGAGTTAAGATAACATGAAACACTGTATGAATACTGTATTGTTTACTTAAAAGAGACTACAGTGGTAAATGTTTGTTATACAAGGCAGAATACCATTGAAATAGAGAAAGAAACACATTCGGCAGCTTTGGAAAGCCTTACACTTCACTGAAATGTAGGAATACACTCTGTAACACAGTTGAGAGACAATGTTCCCGAGCTGCCTCAGTTCATAACAGTGTGTAGGAAGTTGTTTGATAAAGTGGGCAAAGCTTATACTTGGACCAGAAGGAAGAATATAGGAAACTACATGAAAATATGGATAATTCAGAGAAAATGACTGTAAACAGATGAAAACTGGTTTAGAACAGCTCAAAGACATTCTCCAAGTCAGTTCTTAGTGTAGAAAAGGTAGCTAAGATCCGGGAAATCCTTAATTCGAGTTAAGATCACATGAAACACTGTATGAATCCTGTACTGTTTACTTAAAAGAGACTAGAGTTGTAAATGTGTGTTATACAAGGCAGAATACCATTGAAAGAGTGAAAGAAACACGTTCGGCAGCTTTGGAAGGCCTTACACTTCAATGAAATGTAGTACTACACTCTATAACACAATTGAGAGACAATGTTCCCGAGCTGCCTCAGTTCATAACAGTGTGTAGGAAGTTGTTTGATAAAGTGGGCAAAGCTTATACTTGGACCAGAAGGAAGAATATAGGAAACTACATGAAAACATGGATAATTCGGTGAAAATGACAGTAAACAGATGAGAACTCGTTTAGAACAGCTCAAAGACATTCTCCAAGTCGGTTCTTAGTGTAGAAAAGGTAGCTAAGATCCGGGAAATCCTTAATTCGAGTTAAGATCACATGAAACACTGTATGAATCCTGTACTGTTTACTTAAAAGAGACTAGAGTTGTAAATGTGTCTTATACAAGGCAGAATACCATTGAAATAGTGAAAGAAACACATTCGACAGCTTTGGAAAGCCTTACACTTCACTGAAATGTAGGAATACACTCTGTAACACAGTTGAGAGACAATGTTCCCGAGCTGCCTCAGTTCATAACAGTGTGTAGGAAGTTGTTTGATAAAGTGGGCAAAGCTTATACTTGGACCAGAAGGAAGAATATAGGAAACTACATGAAAATATGGATAATTCAGAGAAAATGACTGTAAACAGATGAAAACTGGTTTAGAACAGCTCAAAGACATTCTCCAAGTCAGTTCTTAGTGTAGAAAAGGTAGCTAAGATCCGGGAAATCCTTAATTCGAGTTAAGATCACATGAAACACTGTATGAATCCTGTACTGTTTACTTAAAAGAGACTAGAGTTGTAAATGTGTGTTATACAAGGCAGAATACCATTGAAAGAGTGAAAGAAACACGTTCGGCAGCTTTGGAAGGCCTTACACTTCAATGAAATGTAGTACTACACTCTATAACACAATTGAGAGACAATGTTCCCGAGCTGCCTCAGTTCATAACAGTGTGTAGGAAGTTGTTTGATAAAGTGGGCAAAGCTTATACTTGGACCAGAAGGAAGAATATAGGAAACTACATGAAAACATGGATAATTCGGTGAAAATGACAGTAAACAGATGAGAACTCGTTTAGAACAGCTCAAAGACATTCTCCAAGTCGGTTCTTAGTGTAGAAAAGGTAGCTAAGATCCGGGAAATCCTTAATTCGAGTTAAGATAACATGAAACACTGTATGAATACTGTATTGTTTACTTAAAAGAGACTACAGTGGTAAATGTTTGTTATACAAGGCAGAATACCATTGAAATAGAGAAAGAAACACATTCGGCAGCTTTGGAAAGCCTTACACTTCACTGAAATGTAGGAATACACTCTGTAACACAGTTGAGAGACAATGTTCCCGAGCTGCCTCAGTTCATAACAGTGTGTAGGAAGTTGTTTGATAAAGTGGGCAAAGCTTATACTTGGACCAGAAGGAAGAATATAGGAAACTACATGAAAACATCGATAATTCAGAGAAAATGACTGTAAACAGATGAGAACTGGTTTAGAAGAGCTGAAAGAGATTGCCCAAGTCAGTTCTTAGTGTAGAAAAGGTAGTTAAGATCCGGGAAATCCTTAATTCGAGTTAAGATCACATGAAACACAGTATGAATCCTGTATTGTTTACTTAAAAGAGATTAGAGTGGTAAATGTGTGTTATACAAGGCAGAATACCATTGAAATAGAAAAAGAAACACATTCGGCAGCTTCGGAAAGCCTTACACTTCACTGAAATGTAGTACTACACTCTATAACACAGTTGAGAGACAATGTTCCCGAGCTGCCTCAGTTCATAACAGTGTGTAGGAAGTTGTTTGATAAAGTGGGCAAAGATTATACTTGTACCAGAAGGCAGAATATAAGAAACTACATGAAAACATGGATAATTCAGAGAATATGACTGTAAACAGAGGAGAACTCATTTAGAACAGCTGAAAGAGATTGCCCAAGTCAATTCTTAGTGTAGAAAAGGTAGCTAAGATCCGGGAAATCCTTAATTCGAGTTAAGATCACATGAAACACTGTATGAATCCTGTATTGTTTACTTAAAAGAGACTAGAATGGTAAATGTGTCTTATACAAGGAAGAATACCATTGAAATAGTGAAAGAAACACGTTCGGCAGCTTTCGAAGGCCTTACACTTCAATGAAATGTAGTACTACACTCTATAACACAGTTGAGAGACAATGTTCCCGAGCTGCCTCAGTTCATAACAGTGTGTAGGAAGTTGTTTGATAAAGTGGGCAAAGATTATACTTGTACCAGAAGGCAGAATATAAGAAACTACATGAAAAACATGGATAATTCAGAGAAAATTACTGTAAACAGATGAGAACTCATTTAGAACAGCTGAAAGAGATTGCCCAAGTCAATTCTTAGTGTATTAAAGGTAGCTAAGATCCGGGAAATCCTTAATTCGAGTTAAGATCACATGAAACACTGTATGAATACTGTATTGTTTACTTAAAAGAGACTAGAGTGGTAAATGTGTCTTATATAAGGCAGAATACCATTGAAATAGTTAAAGAAACACGTTCGGCAGCTTTGGAAGGCCTTAGACTTCAATGAAATGTAGTACTACACTCTATAACACAGTTGAGAGACAATGTTCCCGAGCTGCCTCTGTTTATAACAGTGTTTAGGAAGTTCTTTGATAAAGTGGGCAAAGCTTATACTTGAACCAGAAGGAAGAATACAGGAAACTACATGAAAACATGGATAATTCAGAGAAAATGACTGTAAACGGATGAGAACTGGTTTAGAACAGCTCAAAGAGATTCTCCAAGTCAGTTCTTAGTGTAGAAAAGGTAGCTAAGATCCGGGAAATCCTTAATTCGAGTTAAGATAACATGAAACACTGTATGAATACTGTATTGTTTACTTAAAAGAGACTACAGTGGTAAATGTTTGTTATACAAGGCAGAATACCATTGAAATAGAGAAAGAAACACATTCGGCAGCTTTGGAAAGCCTTACACTTCACTGAAATGTAGGAATACACTCTGTAACACAGTTGAGAGACAATGTTCCCGAGCTGCCTCAGTTCATAACAGTGTGTAGGAAGTTGTTTGATAAAGTGGGCAAAGCTTATACTTGGACCAGAAGGAAGAATATAGGAAACTACATGAAAATATGGATAATTCAGAGAAAATGACTGTAAACAGATGAAAACTGGTTTAGAACAGCTCAAAGACATTCTCCAAGTCAGTTCTTAGTGTAGAAAAGGTAGCTAAGATCCGGGAAATCCTTAATTCGAGTTAAGATCACATGAAACACTGTATGAATCCTGTACTGTTTACTTAAAAGAGACTAGAGTTGTAAATGTGTGTTATACAAGGCAGAATACCATTGAAAGAGTGAAAGAAACACGTTCGGCAGCTTTGGAAGGCCTTACACTTCAATGAAATGTAGTACTACACTCTATAACACAATTGAGAGACAATGTTCCCGAGCTGCCTCAGTTCATAACAGTGTGTAGGAAGTTGTTTGATAAAGTGGGCAAAGCTTATACTTGGACCAGAAGGAAGAATATAGGAAACTACATGAAAACATGGATAATTCGGTGAAAATGACAGTAAACAGATGAGAACTCGTTTAGAACAGCTCAAAGACATTCTCCAAGTCGGTTCTTAGTGTAGAAAAGGTAGCTAAGATCCGGGAAATCCTTAATTCGAGTTAAGATCACATGAAACACTGTATGAATCCTGTACTGTTTACTTAAAAGAGACTAGAGTTGTAAATGTGTCTTATACAAGGCAGAATACCATTGAAATAGTGAAAGAAACACATTCGACAGCTTTGGAAAGCCTTACACTTCACTGAAATGTAGGAATACACTCTGTAACACAGTGGAGAGACAATGTTCCTGAGCTGCCTCTGTTTATAACAGTGTGTAGGAAGTTGTTTGATAAAGTGGGCAAAGCTTATACTTGGACCAGAAGGAAGAATATAGGAAACTACATGAAAACATCGATAATTCAGAGAAAATGACTGTAAACAGATGAGAACTGGTTTAGAAGAGCTGAAAGAGATTGCCCAAGTCAGTTCTTAGTGTAGAAAAGGTAGCTAAGATCCGGGAAATCCTTAATTCGAGTTAAGATCACATGAAACACAGTATGAATCCTGTATTGTTTACTTAAAAGAGATTAGAGTGGTAAATGTGTGTTATACAAGGCAGAATACCATTGAAATAGAAAAAGAAACACATTCGGCAGCTTCGGAAAGCCTTACACTTCACTGAAATGTAGTACTACACTCTATAACACAGTTGAGAGACAATGTTCCCGAGCTGCCTCAGTTCATAACAGTGTGTAGGAAGTTGTTTGATAAAGTGGGCAAAGATTATACTTGTACCAGAAGGCAGAATATAAGAAACTACATGAAAACATGGATAATTCAGAGAATATGACTGTAAACAGAGGAGAACTCATTTAGAACAGCTGAAAGAGATTGCCCAAGTCAATTCTTAGTGTAGAAAAGGTAGCTAAGATCCGGGAAATCCTTAATTCGAGTTAAGATCACATGAAACACTGTATGAATCCTGTATTGTTTACTTAAAAGAGACTAGAATGGTAAATGTGTCTTATACAAGGCAGAATACCATTGAAATAGTGAAAGAAACACGTTCGGCAGCTTTCGAAGGCCTTACACTTCAATGAAATGTAGTACTACACTCTATAACACAGTTGAGAGACAATGTTCCCGAGCTGCCTCAGTTCATAACAGTGTGTAGGAAGTTGTTTGATAAAGTGGGCAAAGATTATACTTGTACCAGAAGGCAGAATATAAGAAACTACATGATAGCATGGATAATTCACAGAAAATGACTGTAAACAGATGAGAACTCATTTAGAACAGCTGAAAGAGATTGCCCAAGTCAATTCTTAGTGTAGAAAAGGTAGCTAAGATCCGGGAAATCCTTAATTCGAGTTAAGATAACATGAAACACTGTATGAATACTGTATTGTTTACTTAAAAGAGACTATAGTGGTAAATGTGTGTTATACAAGGCAGAATACCATTGAAATAGAGAAAGAAACACATTCGGCAGCTTTGGAAAGCCTTACACTTCACTGAAATGTAGTACTACACTCTATAACACAGTTGAGAGACAATGTTCCCGAGCTGCCTCAGTTCATAACAGTGTGTAGGAAGTTGTTTGATAAAGTGGGCAAAGATTATACTTGTACCAGAAGGCAGAATATAAGAAACTACATGAAAAACATGGATAATTCAGAGAAAATTACTGTAAACAGATGAGAACTCATTTAGAAGAGCTGAAAGAGATTGCCCAAGTCAATTCTTAGTGTATTAAAGGTAGCTAAGATCCGGGAAATCCTTAATTCGAGTTAAGATCACATGAAACACTGTATGAATACTGTATTGTTTACTTAAAAGAGACTAGAGTGGTAAATGTGTCTTATATAAGGCAGAATACCATTGAAATAGTTAAAGAAACACGTTCGGCAGCTTTGGAAGGCCTTAGACTTCAATGAAATGTAGTACTACACTCTATAACACAGTTGAGAGACAATGTTCCCGAGCTGCCTCTGTTTATAACAGTGTTTAGGAAGTTCTTTGATAAAGTGGGCAAAGCTTATACTTGAACCAGAAGGAAGAATACAGGAAACTACATGAAAACATGGATAATTCAGAGAAAATGACTGTAAACGGATGAGAACTGGTTTAGAACAGCTCAAAGAGATTCTCCAAGTCAGTTCTTAGTGTAGAAAAGGTAGCTAAGATCCGGGAAATCCTTAATTCGAGTTAAGATAACATGAAACACTGTATGAATACTGTATTGTTTACTTAAAAGAGACTACAGTGGTAAATGTTTGTTATACAAGGCAGAATACCATTGAAATAGAGAAAGAAACACATTCGGCAGCTTTGGAAAGCCTTACACTTCACTGAAATGTAGTACTACACTCTATAACACAGTTGAGAGACAATGTTCCCGAGCTGCCTCAGTTCATAACAGTGTGTTGGAAGTTGTTTGATAAAGTGGGCAAAGATTATACTTGTACCAGAAGGCAGAATATAAGAAACTACATGAAAGCATGGATAATTCACAGAAAATGACTGTAAAAAGATGAGAACTCATTTAGAACAGCTGAAAGAGATTGCCCAAGTCAATTCTTAGTGTAGAAAAGGTAGCGAAGATCCGGGAAATCCTTAATCGAGTTAAGATAACATGAAACACTGTATGAATACTGTATTGTTTACTTAAAAGAGACTATAGTGGTAAATGTGTGTTATACAAGGCAGAATACCATTGAAATAGAGAAAGAAACAAATTCGGCAGCTTTGGAAAGCCTTACACTTCACTGAAATGTAGGAATACACTCTGTAACACAGTTGAGAAACAATGTTCCCGAGCTGCCTCTGTTCATAACAGTGTGTAGGAAGTTGTTTGATAAAGTGGGCAAAGCTTATACTTGGACCAGAAGGAAGAATATAGGAAACTACATGAAAACATGGATAATTCAGTGAAAATGACTGTGAACACATGAGAACTCGTTTAGAACAGCTCAAAGACATTCTCCAAGTCGGTTCTTAGTGTAGAAAAGGTAGCTAAGATCCGGGAAATCCTTAATTCGAGTTAAGATCACATGAAACACTGTATGAATCCTGTATTGTTTACTTAAAAGAGACTAGAGTGGTAAATGTGTCTTATATAAGGCAGAATACCATTGAAATAGTTAAAAAAACACGTTCGGCAGCTTTGGAAGGCCTTAGACTTCAATGAAATGTAGTACTGCACTCTATAACACAGTTGAGAGACAATGTTCCCGAGCTGCCTCTGTTTATAACAGTGTTTAGGAAGTTCTTTGATAAAGTGGGCAAAGCTTATACTTGAACCAGAAGGAAGAATATAGGAAACTACATGAAAACATGGATAATTCAGAGAAAATGACTGTAAACGGATGAGAACTGGTTTAGAACAGCTCAAAGAGATTCTCCAAGTCAGTTCTTAGTGTAGAAAAGGTAGCTAAATCGGGAAATCCTTAATTCGAGTTAAGATAACATGAAACACTGTATGAATACTGTATTGTTTACTTAAAAGAGACTACAGTGTTAAATGTTTGTTATACAAGGCAGAATACCATTGAAATAGAGAAAGAAACACATTCGGCAGCTTTGGAAAGCCTTACACTTCACTGAAATGTAGGAATACACTCTGTAACACAGTTGAGAGACAATGTTCCCGAGCTGCCTCAGTTCATAACAGTGTGTAGGAAGTTGTTTGATAAAGTGGGCAAAGCTTATACTTGGACCAGAAGGAAGAATATAGGAAACTACATGAAAATATGGATAATTCAGAGAAAATGACTGTAAACAGATGAAAACTGGTTTAGAACAGCTCAAAGACATTCTCCAAGTCAGTTCTTAGTGTAGAAAAGGTAGCTAAGATCCGGGAAATCCTTAATTCGAGTTAAGATCACATGAAACACTGTATGAATCCTGTACTGTTTACTTAAAAGAGACTAGAGTTGTAAATGTGTGTTATACAAGGCAGAATGCCATTGAAAGAGTGAAAGAAACACGTTCGGCAGCTTTGGAAGGCCTTACACTTCAATGAAATGTAGTACTACACTCTATAACACAATTGAGAGACAATGTTCCCGAGCTGCCTCAGTTCATAACAGTGTGTAGGAAGTTGTTTGATAAAGTGGGCAAAGCTTATACTTGGACCAGAAGGAAGAATATAGGAAACTACATGAAAACATGGATAATTCGGTGAAAATGACAGTAAACAGATGAGAACTCGTTTAGAACAGCTCAAAGACATTCTCCAAGTCGGTTCTTAGTGTAGAAAAGGTAGCTAAGATCCGGGAAATCCTTAATTCGAGTTAAGATCACATGAAACACTGTATGAATCCTGTACTGTTTACTTAAAAGAGACTAGAGTTGTAAATGTGTCTTATACAAGGCAGAATACCATTGAAATAGTGAAAGAAACACATTCGACAGCTTTGGAAAGCCTTACACTTCACTGAAATGTAGGAATACACTCTGTAACACAGTGGAGAGACAATGTTCCTGAGCTGCCTCTGTTTATAACAGTGTGTAGGAAGTTGTTTGATAAAGTGGGCAAAGCTTATACTTGGACCAGAAGGAAGAATATAGGAAACTACATGAAAACATCGATAATTCAGAGAAAATGACTGTAAACAGATGAGAACTGGTTTAGAAGAGCTGAAAGAGATTGCCCAAGTCAGTTCTTAGTGTAGAAAAGGTAGCTAAGATCCGGGAAATCCTTAATTCGAGTTAAGATCACATGAAACACAGTATGAATCCTGTATTGTTTACTTAAAAGAGATTAGAGTGGTAAATGTGTGTTATACAAGGCAGAATACCATTGAAATAGAAAAAGAAACACATTCGGCAGCTTCGGAAAGCCTTACACTTCACTGAAATGTAGTACTACACTCTATAACACAGTTGAGAGACAATGTTCCCGAGCTGCCTCAGTTCATAACAGTGTGTAGGAAGTTGTTTGATAAAGTGGGCAAAGATTATACTTGTACCAGAAGGCAGAATATAAGAAACTACATGAAAACATGGATAATTCAGAGAATATGACTGTAAACAGAGGAGAACTCATTTAGAACAGCTGAAAGAGATTGCCCAAGTCAATTCTTAGTGTAGAAAAGGTAGCTAAGATCCGGGAAATCCTTAATTCGAGTTAAGATCACATGAAACACTGTATGAATCCTGTATTGTTTACTTAAAAGAGACTAGAATGGTAAATGTGTCTTATACAAGGCAGAATACCATTGAAATAGTGAAAGAAACACGTTCGGCAGCTTTCGAAGGCCTTACACTTCAATGAAATGTAGTACTACACTCTATAACACAGTTGAGAGACAATGTTCCCGAGCTGCCTCAGTTCATAACAGTGTGTAGGAAGTTGTTTGATAAAGTGGGCAAAGATTATACTTGTACCAGAAGGCAGAATATAAGAAACTACATGATAGCATGGATAATTCACAGAAAATGACTGTAAACAGATGAGAACTCATTTAGAACAGCTGAAAGAGATTGCCCAAGTCAATTCTTAGTGTAGAAAAGGTAGCTAAGATCCGGGAAATCCTTAATTCGAGTTAAGATAACATGAAACACTGTATGAATACTGTATTGTTTACTTAAAAGAGACTATAGTGGTAAATGTGTGTTATACAAGGCAGAATACCATTGAAATAGAGAAAGAAACAAATTCGGCAGCTTTGGAAAGCCTTACACTTCACTGAAATGTAGGAATACACTCTGTAACACAGTTGAGAAACAATGTTCCCGAGCTGCCTCTGTTCATAACAGTGTGTAGGAAGTTGTTTGATAAAGTGGGCAAAGCTTATACTTGGACCAGAAGGAAGAATATAGGAAACTACATGAAAACATGGATAATTCAGTGAAAATGACTGTGAACACATGAGAACTCGTTTAGAACAGCTCAAAGACATTCTCCAAGTCGGTTCTTAGTGTAGAAAAGGTAGCTAAGATCCGGGAAATCCTTAATTCGAGTTAAGATCACATGAAACACTGTATGAATCCTGTATTGTTTACTTAAAAGAGACTAGAGTGGTAAATGTGTCTTATATAAGGCAGAATACCATTGAAATAGTTAAAAAAACACGTTCGGCAGCTTTGGAAGGCCTTAGACTTCAATGAAATGTAGTACTACACTCTATAACACAGTTGAGAGACAATGTTCCCGAGCTGCCTCTGTTTATAACAGTGTTTAGGAAGTTCTTTGATAAAGTGGGCAAAGCTTATACTTGAACCAGAAGGAAGAATATAGGAAACTACATGAAAACATGGATAATTCAGAGAAAATGACTGTAAACGGATGAGAACTGGTTTAGAACAGCTCAAAGAGATTCTCCAAGTCAGTTCTTAGTGTAGAAAAGGTAGCTAAATCGGGAAATCCTTAATTCGAGTTAAGATAACATGAAACACTGTATGAATACTGTATTGTTTACTTAAAAGAGACTACAGTGGTAAATGTTTGTTATACAAGGCAGAATACCATTGAAATAGAGAAAGAAACACATTCGGCAGCTTTGGAAAGCCTTACACTTCACTGAAATGTAGGAATACACTCTGTAACACAGTTGAGAGACAATGTTCCCGAGCTGCCTCAGTTCATAACAGTGTGTAGGAAGTTGTTTGATAAAGTGGGCAAAGCTTATACTTGGACCAGAAGGAAGAATATAGGAAACTACATGAAAATATGGATAATTCAGAGAAAATGACTGTAAACAGATGAAAACTGGTTTAGAACAGCTCAAAGACATTCTCCAAGTCAGTTCTTAGTGTAGAAAAGGTAGCTAAGATCCGGGAAATCCTTAATTCGAGTTAAGATCACATGAAACACTGTATGAATCCTGTACTGTTTACTTAAAAGAGACTAGAGTTGTAAATGTGTGTTATACAAGGCAGAATGCCATTGAAAGAGTGAAAGAAACACGTTCGGCAGCTTTGGAAGGCCTTACACTTCAATGAAATGTAGTACTACACTCTATAACACAATTGAGAGACAATGTTCCCGAGCTGCCTCAGTTCATAACAGTGTGTAGGAAGTTGTTTGATAAAGTGGGCAAAGCTTATACTTGGACCAGAAGGAAGAATATAGGAAACTACATGAAAACATGGATAATTCGGTGAAAATGACAGTAAACAGATGAGAACTCGTTTAGAACAGCTCAAAGACATTCTCCAAGTCGGTTCTTAGTGTAGAAAAGGTAGCTAAGATCCGGGAAATCCTTAATTCGAGTTAAGATCACATGAAACACTGTATGAATCCTGTACTGTTTACTTAAAAGAGACTAGAGTTGTAAATGTGTCTTATACAAGGCAGAATACCATTGAAATAGTGAAAGAAACACATTCGACAGCTTTGGAAAGCCTTACACTTCACTGAAATGTAGGAATACACTCTGTAACACAGTGGAGAGACAATGTTCCTGAGCTGCCTCTGTTTATAACAGTGTGTAGGAAGTTGTTTGATAAAGTGGGCAAAGCTTATACTTGGACCAGAAGGAAGAATATAGGAAACTACATGAAAACATCGATAATTCAGAGAAAATGACTGTAAACAGATGAGAACTGGTTTAGAAGAGCTGAAAGAGATTGCCCAAGTCAGTTCTTAGTGTAGAAAAGGTAGCTAAGATCCGGGAAATCCTTAATTCGAGTTAAGATCACATGAAACACAGTATGAATCCTGTATTGTTTACTTAAAAGAGATTAGAGTGGTAAATGTGTGTTATACAAGGCAGAATACCATTGAAATAGAAAAAGAAACACATTCGGCAGCTTCGGAAAGCCTTACACTTCACTGAAATGTAGTACTACACTCTATAACACAGTTGAGAGACAATGTTCCCGAGCTGCCTCAGTTCATAACAGTGTGTAGGAAGTTGTTTGATAAAGTGGGCAAAGATTATACTTGTACCAGAAGGCAGAATATAAGAAACTACATGAAAACATGGATAATTCAGAGAATATGACTGTAAACAGAGGAGAACTCATTTAGAACAGCTGAAAGAGATTGCCCAAGTCAATTCTTAGTGTAGAAAAGGTAGCTAAGATCCGGGAAATCCTTAATTCGAGTTAAGATCACATGAAACACTGTATGAATCCTGTATTGTTTACTTAAAAGAGACTAGAATGGTAAATGTGTCTTATACAAGGCAGAATACCATTGAAATAGTGAAAGAAACACGTTCGGCAGCTTTCGAAGGCCTTACACTTCAATGAAATGTAGTACTACACTCTATAACACAGTTGAGAGACAATGTTCCCGAGCTGCCTCAGTTCATAACAGTGTGTAGGAAGTTGTTTGATAAAGTGGGCAAAGATTATACTTGTACCAGAAGGCAGAATATAAGAAACTACATGATAGCATGGATAATTCACAGAAAATGACTGTAAACAGATGAGAACTCATTTAGAACAGCTGAAAGAGATTGCCCAAGTCAATTCTTAGTGTAGAAAAGGTAGCTAAGATCCGGGAAATCCTTAATTCGAGTTAAGATAACATGAAACACTGTATGAATACTGTATTGTTTACTTAAAAGAGACTATAGTGGTAAATGTGTGTTATACAAGGCAGAATACCATTGAAATAGAGAAAGAAACACATTCGGCAGCTTTGGAAAGCCTTACACTTCACTGAAATGTAGTACTACACTCTATAACACAGTTGAGAGACAATGTTCCCGAGCTGCCTCAGTTCATAACAGTGTGTAGGAAGTTGTTTGATAAAGTGGGCAAAGATTATACTTGTACCAGAAGGCAGAATATAAGAAACTACATGAAAAACATGGATAATTCAGAGAAAATTACTGTAAACAGATGAGAACTCATTTAGAAGAGCTGAAAGAGATTGCCCAAGTCAATTCTTAGTGTATTAAAGGTAGCTAAGATCCGGGAAATCCTTAATTCGAGTTAAGATCACATGAAACACTGTATGAATACTGTATTGTTTACTTAAAAGAGACTAGAGTGGTAAATGTGTCTTATATAAGGCAGAATACCATTGAAATAGTTAAAGAAACACGTTCGGCAGCTTTGGAAGGCCTTAGACTTCAATGAAATGTAGTACTACACTCTATAACACAGTTGAGAGACAATGTTCCCGAGCTGCCTCTGTTTATAACAGTGTTTAGGAAGTTCTTTGATAAAGTGGGCAAAGCTTATACTTGAACCAGAAGGAAGAATACAGGAAACTACATGAAAACATGGATAATTCAGAGAAAATGACTGTAAACGGATGAGAACTGGTTTAGAACAGCTCAAAGAGATTCTCCAAGTCAGTTCTTAGTGTAGAAAAGGTAGCTAAGATCCGGGAAATCCTTAATTCGAGTTAAGATAACATGAAACACTGTATGAATACTGTATTGTTTACTTAAAAGAGACTACAGTGGTAAATGTTTGTTATACAAGGCAGAATACCATTGAAATAGAGAAAGAAACACATTCGGCAGCTTTGGAAAGCCTTACACTTCACTGAAATGTAGTACTACACTCTATAACACAGTTGAGAGACAATGTTCCCGAGCTGCCTCAGTTCATAACAGTGTGTTGGAAGTTGTTTGATAAAGTGGGCAAAGATTATACTTGTACCAGAAGGCAGAATATAAGAAACTACATGAAAGCATGGATAATTCACAGAAAATGACTGTAAAAAGATGAGAACTCATTTAGAACAGCTGAAAGAGATTGCCCAAGTCAATTCTTAGTGTAGAAAAGGTAGCGAAGATCCGGGAAATCCTTAATCGAGTTAAGATAACATGAAACACTGTATGAATACTGTATTGTTTACTTAAAAGAGACTATAGTGGTAAATGTGTGTTATACAAGGCAGAATACCATTGAAATAGAGAAAGAAACAAATTCGGCAGCTTTGGAAAGCCTTACACTTCACTGAAATGTAGGAATACACTCTGTAACACAGTTGAGAAACAATGTTCCCGAGCTGCCTCTGTTCATAACAGTGTGTAGGAAGTTGTTTGATAAAGTGGGCAAAGCTTATACTTGGACCAGAAGGAAGAATATAGGAAACTACATGAAAACATGGATAATTCAGTGAAAATGACAGTGAACACATGAGAACTCGTTTAGAACAGCTCAAAGACATTCTCCAAGTCGGTTCTTAGTGTAGAAAAGGTAGCTAAGATCCGGGAAATCCTTAATTCGAGTTAAGATCACATGAAACACTGTATGAATCCTGTATTGTTTACTTAAAAGAGACTAGAGTGGTAAATGTGTCTTATATAAGGCAGAATACCATTGAAATAGTTAAAAAAACACGTTCGGCAGCTTTGGAAGGCCTTAGACTTCAATGAAATGTAGTACTACACTCTATAACACAGTTGAGAGACAATGTTCCCGAGCTGCCTCTGTTTATAACAGTGTTTAGGAAGTTCTTTGATAAAGTGGGCAAAGCTTATACTTGAACCAGAAGGAAGAATATAGGAAACTACATGAAAACATGGATAATTCAGAGAAAATGACTGTAAACGGATGAGAACTGGTTTAGAACAGCTCAAAGAGATTCTCCAAGTCAGTTCTTAGTGTAGAAAAGGTAGCTAAATCGGGAAATCCTTAATTCGAGTTAAGATAACATGAAACACTGTATGAATACTGTATTGTTTACTTAAAAGAGACTACAGTGGTAAATGTTTGTTATACAAGGCAGAATACCATTGAAATAGAGAAAGAAACACATTCGGCAGCTTTGGAAAGCCTTACACTTCACTGAAATGTAGGAATACACTCTGTAACACAGTTGAGAGACAATGTTCCCGAGCTGCCTCAGTTCATAACAGTGTGTAGGAAGTTGTTTGATAAAGTGGGCAAAGCTTATACTTGGACCAGAAGGAAGAATATAGGAAACTACATGAAAATATGGATAATTCAGAGAAAATGACTGTAAACAGATGAAAACTGGTTTAGAACAGCTCAAAGACATTCTCCAAGTCAGTTCTTAGTGTAGAAAAGGTAGCTAAGATCCGGGAAATCCTTAATTCGAGTTAAGATCACATGAAACACTGTATGAATCCTGTACTGTTTACTTAAAAGAGACTAGAGTTGTAAATGTGTGTTATACAAGGCAGAATGCCATTGAAAGAGTGAAAGAAACACGTTCGGCAGCTTTGGAAGGCCTTACACTTCAATGAAATGTAGTACTACACTCTATAACACAATTGAGAGACAATGTTCCCGAGCTGCCTCAGTTCATAACAGTGTGTAGGAAGTTGTTTGATAAAGTGGGCAAAGCTTATACTTGGACCAGAAGGAAGAATATAGGAAACTACATGAAAACATGGATAATTCGGTGAAAATGACAGTAAACAGATGAGAACTCGTTTAGAACAGCTCAAAGACATTCTCCAAGTCGGTTCTTAGTGTAGAAAAGGTAGCTAAGATCCGGGAAATCCTTAATTCGAGTTAAGATCACATGAAACACTGTATGAATCCTGTACTGTTTACTTAAAAGAGACTAGAGTTGTAAATGTGTCTTATACAAGGCAGAATACCATTGAAATAGTGAAAGAAACACATTCGACAGCTTTGGAAAGCCTTACACTTCACTGAAATGTAGGAATACACTCTGTAACACAGTGGAGAGACAATGTTCCTGAGCTGCCTCTGTTTATAACAGTGTGTAGGAAGTTGTTTGATAAAGTGGGCAAAGCTTATACTTAGACCAGAAGGAAGAATATAGGAAACTACATGAAAACATCGATAATTCAGAGAAAATGACTGTAAACAGATGAGAACTGGTTTAGAAGAGCTGAAAGAGATTGCCCAAGTCAGTTCTTAGTGTAGAAAAGGTAGTTAAGATCCGGGAAATCCTTAATTCGAGTTAAGATAACATGAAACACTGTATGAATACTGTATTGTTTACTTAAAAGAGACTACAGTGGTAAATGTTTGTTATACAAGGCAGAATACCATTGAAATAGAGAAAGAAACACATTCGGCAGCTTTGGAAAGCCTTACACTTCACTGAAATGTAGTACTACACTCTATAACACAGTTGAGAGACAATGTTCCCGAGCTGCCTCAGTTCATAACAGTGTGTTGGAAGTTGTTTGATAAAGTGGGCAAAGATTATACTTGTACCAGAAGGCAGAATATAAGAAACTACATGAAAGCATGGATAATTCACAGAAAATGACTGTAAAAAGATGAGAACTCATTTAGAACAGCTGAAAGAGATTGCCCAAGTCAATTCTTAGTGTAGAAAAGGTAGCGAAGATCCGGGAAATCCTTAATCGAGTTAAGATAACATGAAACACTGTATGAATACTGTATTGTTTACTTAAAAGAGACTATAGTGGTAAATGTGTGTTATACAAGGCAGAATACCATTGAAATAGAGAAAGAAACAAATTCGGCAGCTTTGGAAAGCCTTACACTTCACTGAAATGTAGGAATACACTCTGTAACACAGTTGAGAAACAATGTTCCCGAGCTGCCTCTGTTCATAACAGTGTGTAGGAAGTTGTTTGATAAAGTGGGCAAAGCTTATACTTGGACCAGAAGGAAGAATATAGGAAACTACATGAAAACATGGATAATTCAGTGAAAATGACTGTGAACACATGAGAACTCGTTTAGAACAGCTCAAAGACATTCTCCAAGTCGGTTCTTAGTGTAGAAAAGGTAGCTAAGATCCGGGAAATCCTTAATTCGAGTTAAGATCACATGAAACACTGTATGAATCCTGTATTGTTTACTTAAAAGAGACTAGAGTGGTAAATGTGTCTTATATAAGGCAGAATACCATTGAAATAGTTAAAAAAACACGTTCGGCAGCTTTGGAAGGCCTTAGACTTCAATGAAATGTAGTACTACACTCTATAACACAGTTGAGAGACAATGTTCCCGAGCTGCCTCTGTTTATAACAGTGTTTAGGAAGTTCTTTGATAAAGTGGGCAAAGCTTATACTTGAACCAGAAGGAAGAATATAGGAAACTACATGAAAACATGGATAATTCAGAGAAAATGACTGTAAACGGATGAGAACTGGTTTAGAACAGCTCAAAGAGATTCTCCAAGTCAGTTCTTAGTGTAGAAAAGGTAGCTAAATCGGGAAATCCTTAATTCGAGTTAAGATAACATGAAACACTGTATGAATACTGTATTGTTTACTTAAAAGAGACTACAGTGGTAAATGTTTGTTATACAAGGCAGAATACCATTGAAATAGAGAAAGAAACACATTCGGCAGCTTTGGAAAGCCTTACACTTCACTGAAATGTAGGAATACACTCTGTAACACAGTTGAGAGACAATGTTCCCGAGCTGCCTCAGTTCATAACAGTGTGTAGGAAGTTGTTTGATAAAGTGGGCAAAGCTTATACTTGGACCAGAAGGAAGAATATAGGAAACTACATGAAAATATGGATAATTCAGAGAAAATGACTGTAAACAGATGAAAACTGGTTTAGAACAGCTCAAAGACATTCTCCAAGTCAGTTCTTAGTGTAGAAAAGGTAGCTAAGATCCGGGAAATCCTTAATTCGAGTTAAGATCACATGAAACACTGTATGAATCCTGTACTGTTTACTTAAAAGAGACTAGAGTTGTAAATGTGTGTTATACAAGGCAGAATGCCATTGAAAGAGTGAAAGAAACACGTTCGGCAGCTTTGGAAGGCCTTACACTTCAATGAAATGTAGTACTACACTCTATAACACAATTGAGAGACAATGTTCCCGAGCTGCCTCAGTTCATAACAGTGTGTAGGAAGTTGTTTGATAAAGTGGGCAAAGCTTATACTTGGACCAGAAGGAAGAATATAGGAAACTACATGAAAACATGGATAATTCGGTGAAAATGACAGTAAACAGATGAGAACTCGTTTAGAACAGCTCAAAGACATTCTCCAAGTCGGTTCTTAGTGTAGAAAAGGTAGCTAAGATCCGGGAAATCCTTAATTCGAGTTAAGATCACATGAAACACTGTATGAATCCTGTACTGTTTACTTAAAAGAGACTAGAGTTGTAAATGTGTCTTATACAAGGCAGAATACCATTGAAATAGTGAAAGAAACACATTCGACAGCTTTGGAAAGCCTTACACTTCACTGAAATGTAGGAATACACTCTGTAACACAGTGGAGAGACAATGTTCCTGAGCTGCCTCTGTTTATAACAGTGTGTAGGAAGTTGTTTGATAAAGTGGGCAAAGCTTATACTTAGACCAGAAGGAAGAATATAGGAAACTACATGAAAACATCGATAATTCAGAGAAAATGACTGTAAACAGATGAGAACTGGTTTAGAAGAGCTGAAAGAGATTGCCCAAGTCAGTTCTTAGTGTAGAAAAGGTAGTTAAGATCCGGGAAATCCTTAATTCGAGTTAAGATCACATGAAACACAGTATGAATCCTGTATTGTTTACTTAAAAGAGATTAGAGTGGTAAATGTGTGTTATACAAGGCAGAATACCATTGAAATAGAAAAAGAAACACATTCGGCAGCTTCGGAAAGCCTTACACTTCACTGAAATGTAGTACTACACTCTATAACACAGTTGAGAGACAATGTTCCCGAGCTGCCTCAGTTCATAACAGTGTGTAGGAAGTTGTTTGATAAAGTGGGCAAAGATTATACTTGTACCAGAAGGCAGAATATAAGAAACTACATGAAAACATGGATAATTCAGAGAATATGACTGTAAACAGAGGAGAACTCATTTAGAACAGCTGAAAGAGATTGCCCAAGTCAATTCTTAGTGTATTAAAGGTAGCTAAGATCCGGGAAATCCTTAATTCGAGTTAAGATCACATGAAACACTGTATGAATCCTGTATTGTTTACTTAAAAGAGACTAGAGTGGTAAATGTGTCTTATACAAGGCAGAATACCATTGAAATAGTGAAAGAAACACGTTCGGCAGCTTTCGAAGGCCTTACACTTCAATGAAATGTAGTACTACACTCTATAACACAGTTGAGAGACAATGTTCCCGAGCTGCCTCAGTTCATAACAGTGTTTAGGAAGTTCTTTGATAAAGTGGGCAAAGCTTATACTTGAACCAGAAGGAAGAATATAGGAAACTACATGAAAGCATGGATAATTCAGAGAAAATGACTGTAAACAGATGAGAACTCGTTTAGAACAGCTGAAAGAGATTGCCCAAGTCAATTCTTACTGTAGAAAAGGTAGCTAAGATCAGGGACATCCTTAATTCGAGTTAAGATAACATGAAACACTGTATGAATACTGTATTGTTTACTTAAAAGAGACTACAGTGGTAAATGTGTGTTATACAAGGCAGAATACCATTGAAATAGAGAAAGAAACACATCCGGCAGCTTTGGAAAGCCTTACACTTCACTGAAATGTAGGAATACACTCTGTAACACAGTTGAGAAACAATGTTCCCGAGCTGCCTCTGTTCATAACAGTGTGTAGGAAGTTGTTTGATAAAGTGGGCAAAGCTTATTCTTGGACCAGAAGGAAGAATATAGGAAACTACATAAAAACATGGATAATTCAGTGAAAATGACTGTAAACAGATGAGAACTCGTTTAGAACAGCTCAAAGACATTCTCCAAGTCGGTTCTTAGTGTAGAAAAGGTAGCTAAGATCCGGGAAATCCTTAATTCGAGTTAAGATCACATGAAACACTGTATGAACCCTGTATTGTTTACTTAAAGGAGACTAGAGTGTTAAATGTGTGTTATACAAGGCAGAATACCATTGAAATAGAGAAAGAAACACATTCGGCAGCTTTGGAAAGCCTTACACTTCACTGAAATGTAGGAATCACTCTGTAACACAGTTGAGAGACAATGTTCCCGAGCTGCCTCTGTTTATAACAGTGTGTAGGAAGTTGTTTGATAAAGTGGGCAAACTTATACTTGGACCAGAAGGAAGAATATAGGAAACTACATGAAAACATGGATAATTCAGAGAAAATGACTGTAAACAGATGAGAACTGGTTTAGAACAGCTCAAAGACATTCTCCAAGTCAGTTCTTAGTGTAGAAAAGGTAGCTAAGATCCGGGAAATCCTTAATTCGAGTTAAGATCACATGAAACACTGTATGAATCCTGTACTGTTTACTTAAAAGAGACTAGAGTGGTAAATGTGTCTTATACAAGGCAGAATACCATTGAAATAGTGAAAGAAACAGGTTCGGCAGCTTTGGAAGGCCTTACACTTCAATGAAATGTAGTACTACACTCTATAACACAGTTGAGAGACAATGTTCCCGAGCTGCCTCAGTTCATAACAGTGTGTTGGAAGTTGTTTGATAAAGTGGGCAAAGATTATACTTGTACCAGAAGGCAGAATATAAGAAACTACATGAAAGCATGGATAATTCACAGAAAATGACTGTAAAAAGATGAGAACTCATTTAGAACAGCTGAAAGAGATTGCCCAAGTCAATTCTTAGTGTAGAAAAGGTAGCGAAGATCCGGGAAATCCTTAATCGAGTTAAGATAACATGAAACACTGTATGAATACTGTATTGTTTACTTAAAAGAGACTATAGTGGTAAATGTGTGTTATACAAGGCAGAATACCATTGAAATAGAGAAAGAAACAAATTCGGCAGCTTTGGAAAGCCTTACACTTCACTGAAATGTAGGAATACACTCTGTAACACAGTTGAGAAACAATGTTCCCGAGCTGCCTCTGTTCATAACAGTGTGTAGGAAGTTGTTTGATAAAGTGGGCAAAGCTTATACTTGGACCAGAAGGAAGAATATAGGAAACTACATGAAAACATGGATAATTCAGTGAAAATGACTGTGAACACATAAGAACTCGTTTAGAACAGCTCAAAGACATTCTCCAAGTCGGTTCTTAGTGTAGAAAAGGTAGCTAAGATCCGGGAAATCCTTAATTCGAGTTAAGATCACATGAAACACTGTATGAATACTGTATTGTTTACTTAAAAGAGACTATAGTGGTAAATGTGTGTTATACAAGGCAGAATACCATTGAAATAGAGAAAGAAACAAATTCGGCAGCTTTGGAAAGCCTTACACTTCACTGAAATGTAGGAATACACTCTGTAACACAGTTGAGAAACAATGTTCCCGAGCTGCCTCTGTTCATAACAGTGTGTAGGAAGTTGTTTGATAAAGTGGGCAAAGCTTAAACTTGGACCAGTAGGAAGAATATAGGAAACTACATGAAAACATGGATAATTCAGTGAAAATGACTGTGAACACATGAGAACTCGTTTAGAACAGCTCAAAGACATTCTCCAAGTCGGTTCTTAGTGTAGAAAAGGTAGCTAAGATCCGGGAAATCCTTAATTCGAGTTAAGATCACATGAAACACTGTATGAATCCTGTATTGTTTACTTAAAAGAGACTAGAATGGTAAATGTGTCTTATATAAGGCAGAATACCATTGAAATACTTAAAGAAACACGTTCGGCAGCTTTGGAAGGCCTTAGACTTCAATGAAATGTAGTACCACACTCTATAACACAGTTGAGAGACAATGTTCCCGAGCTGCCTCTGTTTATAACAGTGTTTAGGAAGTTCTTTGATGAAGTGGGCAAAGCTTATACTTGAACCAGAAGGAAGAATATAGGAAACTACATGAAAACATGGATAATTCAGAGAAAATGACTGTAAACGGATGAGAACTGGTTTAGAACAGCTCAAAGAGATTCTCCAAGTCAGTTCTTAGTGTAGAAAAGGTAGCTAAGATCCGGGAAATCCTTAATTCGAGTTAAGATCACATGAAACACTGTATGAATCCTGTACTGTTTACTTAAAAGAGACTAGAGTTGTAAATGTGTGTTATACAAGGCAGAATACCATTGAAAGAGTGAAAGAAACACGTTCGGCAGCTTTGGAAGGCCTTATACTTCAATGAAATGTAGTACTACACTCTATAACACAATTGAGAGACAATGTTCCCGAGCTGCCTCAGTTCATAACAGTGTGTAGGAAGTTGTTTGATAAAGTGGGCAAAGCTTATACTTGGACCAGAAGGAAGAATATAGGAAACTACATGAAAACATGGATAATTCGGTGAAAATGACAGTAAACAGATGAGAACTCGTTTAGAACAGCTCAAAGACATTCTCCAAGTCGGTTCTTAGTGTAGAAAAGGTAGCTAAGATCCGGGAAATCCTTAATTCGAGTTAAGATCACATGAAACACTGTATGAATCCTGTACTGTTTACTTAAAAGAGACTAGAGTTGTAAATGTGTCTTATACAAGGCAGAATACCATTGAAATAGTGAAAGAAACACATTCGACAGCTTTGGAAAGCCTTACACTTCACTGAAATGTAGGAATACACTCTGTAACACAGTGGAGAGACAATGTTCCTGAGCTGCCTCTGTTTATAACAGTGTGTAGGAAGTTGTTTGATAAAGTGGGCAAAGCTTATACTTGGACCAGAAGGAAGAATATAGGAAACTACATGAAAACATCGATAATTCAGAGAAAATGACTGTAAACAGATGAGAACTGGTTTGAAGAGCTGAAAGAGATTGCCCAAGTCAGTTCTTAGTGTAGAAAAGGTAGTTAAGATCCGGGAAATCCTTAATTCGAGTTAAGATCACATGAAACACAGTATGAATCCTGTATTGTTTACTTAAAAGTGACTATAGTGGTAAATGTGTGTTATACAAGGCAGAATACCATTGAAATAGAGAAAGAAACACATTCGGCAGCTTTGGAAAGCCTTACACTTCACTGAAATGTAGTACTACACTCTATAACACAGTTGAGAGACAATGTTCCCGAGCTGCCTCAGTTCATAACAGTGTGTAGGAAGTTGTTTGATAAAGTGGGCAAAGATTATACTTGTACCAGAAGGCAGAATATAAGAAACTACATGAAAAACATGGATAATTCAGAGAAAATTACTGTAAACAGATGAGAACTCATTTAGAACAGCTGAAAGAGATTGCCCAAGTCAATTCTTAGTGTATTAAAGGTAGCTAAGATCCGGGAAATCCTTAATTCGAGTTAAGATCACATGAAACACTGTATGAATCCTGTATTGTTTACTTAAAAGAGACTAGAGTGGTAAATGTGTCTTATATAAGGCAGAATACCATTGAAATAGTTAAAGAAACACGTTCGGCAGCTTTGGAAGGCCTTAGACTTCAATGAAATGTAGTACTACACTCTATAACACAGTTGAGAGACAATGTTCCCGAGCTGCCTCTGTTTATAACAGTGTTTAGGAAGTTCTTTGATAAAGTGGGCAAAGCTTATACTTGAACCAGAAGGAAGAATATAGGAAACTACATGAAAACATGGATAATTCAGAGAAAATGACTGTAAACGGATGAGAACTGGTTTAGAACAGCTCAAAGAGATTCTCCAAGTCAGTTCTTAGTGTAGAAAAGGTAGCTAAGATCCGGGAAATCCTTAATTCGAGTTAAGATAACATGAAACACTGTATGAATACTGTATTGTTTACTTAAAAGAGACTACAGTGGTAAATGTTTGTTATACAAGGCAGAATACCATTGAAATAGAGAAAGAAACACATTCGGCAGCTTTGGAAAGCCTTACACTTCACTGAAATGTAGGAATACACTCTGTAACACAGTTGAGAGACAATGTTCCCGAGCTGCCTCAGTTCATAACAGTGTGTAGGAAGTTGTTTGATAAAGTGGGCAAAGCTTATACTTGGACCAGAAGGAAGAATATAGGAAACTACATGAAAACATGGATAATTCAGAGAAAATGACTGTAAACAGATGAGAACTCGTTTAGAACAGCTCAAAGACATTCTCCAAGTCGGTTCTTAGTGTAGAAAAGGTAGCTAAGATCCGGGAAATCCTTAATTCGAGTTAAGATCACATGAAACACTGTATGAATCCTGTACTGTTTACTTAAAAGAGACTAGAGTTGTAAATGTGTCTTATACAAGGCAGAATACCATTGAAATAGTGAAAGAAACACATTCGACAGCTTTGGAAAGCCTAACACTTCACTGAAATGTAGGAATACACTCTGTAACACAGTGGAGAGACAATGTTCCTGAGCTGCCTCTGTTTATAACAGTGTGTAGGAAGTTGTTTGATAAAGTGGGCAAAGCTTATACTTGGACCAGAAGGAAGAATATAGGAAACTACATGAAAACATCGATAATTCAGAGAAAATGACTGTAAACAGATGAGAACTGGTTTAGAAGAGCTGAAAGAGATTGCCCAAGTCAGTTCTTAGTGTAGAAAAGGTAGTTAAGATCCGGGAAATCCTTAATTCGAGTTAAGATCACATGAAACACAGTATGAATCCTGTATTGTTTACTTAAAAGAGACTACAGTGGTAAATGTGTGTTATACAAGGCAGAATACCATTGAAATAGAGAAAGAAACACATTCGGCAGCTTTGGAAAGCCTTACACTTCACTGAAATGTAGTACTACACTCTATAACACAGTTGAGAGACAATGTTCCCGAGCTGCCTCAGTTCATAACAGTGTGTAGGAAGTTGTTTGATAAAGTGGGCAAAGATTATACTTGTACCAGAAGGCAGAATATAAGAAACTACATGAAAAACATGGATAATTCAGAGAAAATTACTGTAAACAGATGAGAACTCATTTAGAACAGCTGAAAGAGATTGCCCAAGTCAATTCTTAGTGTATTAAAGGTAGCTAAGATCCGGGAAATCCTTAATTCGAGTTAAGATCACATGAAACACTGTATGAATCCTGTATTGTTTACTTAAAAGAGACTAGAGTGGTAAATGTGTCTTATATAAGGCAGAATACCATTGAAATAGTTAAAGAAACACGTTCGGCAGCTTTGGAAGGCCTTAGACTTCAATGAAATGTAGTACTACACTCTATAACACAGTTGAGAGACAATGTTCCCGAGCTGCCTCTGTTTATAACAGTGTTTAGGAAGTTCTTTGATAAAGTGGGCAAAGCTTATACTTGAACCAGAAGGAAGAATATAGGAAACTACATGAAAACATGGATAATTCAGAGAAAATGACTGTAAACGGATGAGAACTGGTTTAGAACAGCTCAAAGAGATTCTCCAAGTCAGTTCTTAGTGTAGAAAAGGTAGCTAAGATCCGGGAAATCCTTAATTCGAGTTAAGATAACATGAAACACTGTATGAATACTGTATTGTTTACTTAAAAGAGACTACAGTGGTAAATGTTTGTTATACAAGGCAGAATACCATTGAAATAGAGAAAGAAACACATTCGGCAGTTTTGGAAAGCCTTACACTTCACTGAAATGTAGGAATACACTCTGTAACACAGTTGAGAGACAATGTTCCCGAGCTGCCTCAGTTCATAACAGTGTGTAGGAAGTTGTTTGATAAAGTGGGCAAAGATTATACTTGTACCAGAAGGCAGAATATAAGAAACTACATGAAAAACATGGATAATTCAGAGAAAATGACTGTAAACAGATGAGAACTGGTTTAAAACAGCTCAAAGATATTCTCCAAGTCAGTTCTTAGTGTAAAAAAGGTAGCTAAGATCCGGGAAATCCTTAATTCGAGTTAAGATCACATGAAACACTGTATGAATCCTGTATTGTTTACTTAAAAGAGACTAGAGTGGTAAATGTGTCTTATATAAGGCAGAATACCATTGAAATAGTTAAAGAAACACGTTCGGCAGCTTTGGAAGGCCTTAGACTTCAATGAAATGTAGTACTACACTCTATAACACAGTTGAGAGACAATGTTCCCGAGCTGCCTCTGTTTATAACAGTGTTTAGGAAGTTCTTTGATAAAGTGGGCAAAGCTTATACTTGAACCAGAAGGAAGAATATAGGAAACTACATGAAAACATGGATAATTCAGAGAAAATGACTGTAAACGGATGAGAACTGGTTTAGAACAGCTCAAAGAGATTCTCCAAGTCAGTTCTTAGTGTAGAAAAGGTAGCTAAGATCCGGGAAATCCTTAATTCGAGTTAAGATAACATGAAACACTGTATGAATACTGTATTGTTTACTTAAAAGAGACTACAGTGGTAAATGTTTGTTATACAAGGCAGAATACCATTGAAATAGAGAAAGAAACACATTCGGCAGCTTTGGAAAGCCTTACACTTCACTGAAATGTAGGAATACACTCTGTAACACAGTTGAGAGACAATGTTCCCGAGCTGCCTCAGTTCATAACAGTGTGTAGGAAGTTGTTTGATAAAGTGGGCAAAGCTTATACTTGGACCAGAAGGAAGAATATAGGAAACTACATGAAAATATGGATAATTCAGAGAAAATGACTGTAAACAGATGAAAACTGGTTTAGAACAGCTCAAAGACATTCTCCAAGTCAGTTCTTAGTGTAGAAAAGGTAGCTAAGATCCGGGAAATCCTTAATTCGAGTTAAGATCACATGAAACACTGTATGAATCCTGTACTGTTTACTTAAAAGAGACTAGAGTTGTAAATGTGTGTTATACAAGGCAGAATACCATTGAAAGAGTGAAAGAAACACGTTCGGCAGCTTTGGAAGGCCTTACACTTCAATGAAATGTAGTACTACACTCTATAACACAATTGAGAGACAATGTTCCCGAGCTGCCTCAGTTCATAACAGTGTGTAGGAAGTTGTTTGATAAAGTGGGCAAAGCTTATACTTGGACCAGAAGGAAGAATATAGGAAACTACATGAAAACATGGATAATTCAGAGAAAATGACTGTAAACAGATGAGAACTCGTTTAGAACAGCTCAAAGACATTCTCCAAGTCGGTTCTTAGTGTAGAAAAGGTAGCTAAGATCCGGGAAATCCTTAATTCGAGTTAAGATCACATGAAACACTGTATGAATCCTGTACTGTTTACTTAAAAGAGACTAGAGTTGTAAATGTGTCTTATACAAGGCAGAATACCATTGAAATAGTGAAAGAAACACATTCGACAGCTTTGGAAAGCCTAACACTTCACTGAAATGTAGGAATACACTCTGTAACACAGTGGAGAGACAATGTTCCTGAGCTGCCTCTGTTTATAACAGTGTGTAGGAAGTTGTTTGATAAAGTGGGCAAAGCTTATACTTGGACCAGAAGGAAGAATATAGGAAACTACATGAAAACATCGATAATTCAGAGAAAATGACTGTAAACAGATGAGAACTGGTTTAGAAGAGCTGAAAGAGATTGCCCAAGTCAGTTCTTAGTGTAGAAAAGGTAGTTAAGATCCGGGAAATCCTTAATTCGAGTTAAGATCACATGAAACACAGTATGAATCCTGTATTGTTTACTTAAAAGAGACTACAGTGGTAAATGTGTGTTATACAAGGCAGAATACCATTGAAATAGAGAAAGAAACACATTCGGCAGCTTTGGAAAGCCTTACACTTCACTGAAATGTAGTACTACACTCTATAACACAGTTGAGAGACAATGTTCCCGAGCTGCCTCAGTTCATAACAGTGTGTAGGAAGTTGTTTGATAAAGTGGGCAAAGATTATACTTGTACCAGAAGGCAGAATATAAGAAACTACATGAAAAACATGGATAATTCAGAGAAAATTACTGTAAACAGATGAGAACTCATTTAGAACAGCTGAAAGAGATTGCCCAAGTCAATTCTTAGTGTATTAAAGGTAGCTAAGATCCGGGAAATCCTTAATTCGAGTTAAGATCACATGAAACACTGTATGAATCCTGTATTGTTTACTTAAAAGAGACTAGAGTGGTAAATGTGTCTTATATAAGGCAGAATACCATTGAAATAGTTAAAGAAACACGTTCGGCAGCTTTGGAAGGCCTTAGACTTCAATGAAATGTAGTACTACACTCTATAACACAGTTGAGAGACAATGTTCCCGAGCTGCCTCTGTTTATAACAGTGTTTAGGAAGTTCTTTGATAAAGTGGGCAAAGCTTATACTTGAACCAGAAGGAAGAATATAGGAAACTACATGAAAACATGGATAATTCAGAGAAAATGACTGTAAACGGATGAGAACTGGTTTAGAACAGCTCAAAGAGATTCTCCAAGTCAGTTCTTAGTGTAGAAAAGGTAGCTAAGATCCGGGAAATCCTTAATTCGAGTTAAGATAACATGAAACACTGTATGAATACTGTATTGTTTACTTAAAAGAGACTACAGTGGTAAATGTTTGTTATACAAGGCAGAATACCATTGAAATAGAGAAAGAAACACATTCGGCAGTTTTGGAAAGCCTTACACTTCACTGAAATGTAGGAATACACTCTGTAACACAGTTGAGAGACAATGTTCCCGAGCTGCCTCAGTTCATAACAGTGTGTAGGAAGTTGTTTGATAAAGTGGGCAAAGATTATACTTGTACCAGAAGGCAGAATATAAGAAACTACATGAAAAACATGGATAATTCAGAGAAAATGACTGTAAACAGATGAGAACTGGTTTAAAACAGCTCAAAGATATTCTCCAAGTCAGTTCTTAGTGTAAAAAAGGTAGCTAAGATCCGGGAAATCCTTAATTCGAGTTAAGATCACATGAAACACTGCATGAACCCTGTATTGTTTACTTAAAGGAGACTAGAGTGTTAAAGGTGTGTTATACAAGGCAGAATACCATTGAAATAGAGAAAGAAACACATTCGGCAGCTTTGGAAAGCCTTACACTTCACTGAAATGTAGGAATACACTCTGTAACACAGTGGAGAGACAATATTCCTGAGCTGCCTCTGTTTATAACAGTGTGTAGGAAGTTGTTTGATAAAGTGGCCAAAGCTTATACTTGGACCAGAAGGAAGAATATAGGAAACTACATGAAAACATCGATAATTCAGAGAAAATGACTGTATTTGATGAGAACTGGTTTAGAAGAGCTGAAAGAGATTGCCCAAGTCAGTTCTTAGTGTAGAAAAGGTAGTTAAGATCCGGGAAATCCTTAATTCGAGTTAAGATCACATGAAACACAGTATGAATACTGTATTGTTTACATAAAAGAGACTAGAGTGGAAAATGTGTGTTATACAAGGCAGAATACCATTGAAATAGAGAAAGAAACACATTCGGCAGCTTTGGAAAGCCTTACACTTCACTGAAATGTAGGAATACACTCTGTAACACAGTTGAGAGACAATGTTCCCGAGCTGCCTCTGTTTATAACAGTGTGTAGGAAGTTGTTTGATAAAGTGGGCAAAGCTTATACTTGGACCAGAAGGAAGAATATAGGAAACTACATGAAAACATCGATAATTCAGAGAAAATGACTGTAAACAGATGAGAACTGGTTTAGAAGAGCTGAAAGAGATTGCCCAAGTCAGTTCTTAGTGTAGAAAAGGTAGTTAAGATCCGGGAAATCCTTAATTCGAGTTAAGATCACATGAAACACAGTATGAATCCTGTATTGTTTACTTAAAAGAGACTAGAGTGGTAAATGTGTCTTATACAAGGCAGAATACCATTGAAATAGTGAAAGAAACACGTTCGGCAGCTTTGGAAGGCCTTACACTTCAATGAAATGTAGTACTACACTCTATAACACAGTTGAGAGACAATGTTCCCGAGCTGCCTCAGTTCATAACAGTGTGTTGGAAGTTGTTTGATAAAGTGGGCAAAGATTATACTTGTACCAGAAGGCAGAATATAAGAAACTACATGAAAGCATGGATAATTCACAGAAAATGACTGTAAAAAGATGAGAACTCATTTAGAACAGCTGAAAGAGATTGCCCAAGTCAATTCTTAGTGTAGAAAAGGTAGCGAAGATCCGGGAAATCCTTAATCGAGTTAAGATAACATGAAAAACTGTATGAATACTGTATTGTTTACTTAAAAGAGACTATAGTGGTAAATGTGTGTTATACAAGGCAGAATACCATTGAAATAGAGAAAGAAACAAATTCGGCAGCTTTGGAAAGCCTTACACTTCACTGAAATGTAGGAATACACTCTGTAACACAGTTGAGAAACAATGTTCCCGAGCTGCCTCTGTTCATAACAGTGTGTAGGAAGTTGTTTGATAAAGTGGGCAAAGCTTAAACTTGGACCAGAAGGAAGAATATAGGAAACTACATGAAAACATGGATAATTCAGTGAAAATGACTGTGAACACATGAGAACTCGTTTAGAACAGCTCAAAGACATTCTCCAAGTCGGTTCTTAGTGTAGAAAAGGTAGCTAAGATCCGGGAAATCCTTAATTCGAGTTAAGATCACATGAAACACTGTATGAATCCTGTATTGTTTACTTAAAAGAGACTAGAGTGGTAAATGTGTCTTATATAAGGCAGAATACCATTGAAATACTTAAAGAAACACGTTCGGCAGCTTTGGAAGGCCTTAGACTTCAATGAAATGTAGTACTACACTCTATAACACAGTTGAGAGACAATGTTCCCGAGCTGCCTCTGTTTATAACAGTGTTTAGGAAGTTCTTTGATGAAGTGGGCAAAGCTTATACTTGAACCAGAAGGAAGAATATAGGAAACTACATGAAAACATGGATAATTCAGAGAAAATGACTGTAAACGGATGAGAACTGGTTTAGAACAGCTCAAAGAGATTCTCCAAGTCAGTTCTTAGTGTAGAAAAGGTAGCTAAGATCCGGGAAATCCTTAATTCGAGTTAAGATAACATGAAACACTGTATGAATACTGTATTGTTTACTTAAAAGAGACTACAGTGGTAAATGTTTGTTATACAAGGCAGAATACCATTGAAATAGAGAAAGAAACACATTCGGCAGTTTTGGAAAGCCTTACACTTCACTGAAATGTAGGAATACACTCTGTAACACAGTTGAGAGACAATGTTCCCGAGCTGCCTCAGTTCATAACAGTGTGTAGGAAGTTGTTTGATAAAGTGGGCAAAGCTTATACTTGGACCAGAAGGAAGAATATAGGAAACTACATGAAAATATGGATAATTCAGAGAAAATGACTGTAAACAGATGAAAACTGGTTTAGAACAGCTCAAAGACATTCTCCAAGTCAGTTCTTAGTGTAGAAAAGGTAGCTAAGATCCGGGAAATCCTTAATTCGAGTTAAGATCACATGAAACACTGTATGAATCCTGTACTGTTTACTTAAAAGAGACTAGAGTTGTAAATGTGTGTTATACAAGGCAGAATACCATTGAAAGAGTGAAAGAAACACGTTCGGCAGCTTTGGAAGGCCTTACACTTCAATGAAATGTAGTACTACACTCTATAACACAATTGAGAGACAATGTTCCCGAGCTGCCTCAGTTCATAACAGTGTGTAGGAAGTTGTTTGATAAAGTGGGCAAAGCTTATACTTGGACCAGAAGGAAGAATATAGGAAACTACATGAAAACATGGATAATTCGGTGAAAATGACAGTAAACAGATGAGAACTCGTTTAGAACAGCTCAAAGACATTCTCCAAGTCGGTTCTTAGTGTAGAAAAGGTAGCTAAGATCCGGGAAATCCTTAATTCGAGTTAAGATCACATGAAACACTGTATGAATCCTGTACTGTTTACTTAAAAGAGACTAGAGTTGTAAATGTGTCTTATACAAGGCAGAATACCATTGAAATAGTGAAAGAAACACATTCGACAGCTTTGGAAAGCCTTACACTTCACTGAAATGTAGGAATACACTCTGTAACACAGTGGAGAGACAATGTTCCTGAGCTGCCTCTGTTTATAACAGTGTGTAGGAAGTTGTTTGATAAAGTGGGCAAAGCTTATACTTGGACCAGAAGGAAGAATATAGGAAACTACATGAAAACATCGATAATTCAGAGAAAATGACTGTAAACAGATGAGAACTGGTTTAGAAGAGCTGAAAGAGATTGCCCAAGTCAGTTCTTAGTGTAGAAAAGGTAGTTAAGATCCGGGAAATCCTTAATTCGAGTTAAGATCACATGAAACACAGTATGAATCCTGTATTGTTTACTTAAAAGAGACTATAGTGGTAAATGTGTGTTATACAAGGCAGAATACCATTGAAATAGAGAAAGAAACACATTCGGCAGCTTTGGAAAGCCTTACACTTCACTGAAATGTAGTACTACACTCTATAACACAGTTGAGAGACAATGTTCCCGAGCTGCCTCAGTTCATAACAGTGTGTAGGAAGTTGTTTGTTAAAGTGGGCAAAGATTATACTTGTACCAGAAGGCAGAATATAAGAAACTACATGAAAAACATGGATAATTCAGAGAAAATTACTGTAAACAGATGAGAACTCATTTAGAACAGCTGAAAGAGATTGCCCAAGTCAATTCTTAGTGTATTAAAGGTAGCTAAGATCCGGGAAATCCTTAATTCGAGTTAAGATCACATGAAACACTGTATGAATCCTGTATTGTTTACTTAAAAGAGACTAGAGTGGTAAATGTGTCTTATATAAGGCAGAATACCATTGAAATAGTTAAAGAAACACGTTCGGCAGCTTTGGAAGGCCTTTGACTTCAATGAAATGTAGTACTACACTCTATAACACAGTTGAGAGACAATGTTCCCGAGCTGCCTCTGTTTATAACAGTGTTTAGGAAGTTCTTTGATAAAGTGGGCAAAGCTTATACTTGAACCAGAAGGAAGAATATAGGAAACTACATGAAAACATGGATAATTCAGAGAAAATGACTGTAAACGGATGAGAACTGGTTTAGAACAGCTCAAAGAGATTCTCCAAGTCAGTTCTTAGTGTAGAAAAGGTAGCTAAGATCCGGGAAATCCTTAATTCGAGTTAAGATAACATGAAACACTGTATGAATACTGTATTGTTTACTTAAAAGAGACTACAGTGGTAAATGTTTGTTATACAAGGCAGAATACCATTGAAATAGAGAAAGAAACACATTCGGCAGCTTTGGAAAGCCTTACACTTCACTGAAATGTAGGAATACACTCTGTAACACAGTTGAGAGACAATGTTCCCGAGCTGCCTCAGTTCATAACAGTGTGTAGGAAGTTGTTTGATAAAGTGGGCAAAGCTTATACTTGGACCAGAAGGAAGAATATAGGAAACTACATGAAAATATGGATAATTCAGAGAAAATGACTGTAAACAGATGAAAACTGGTTTAGAACAGCTCAAACACATTCTCCAAGTCAGTTCTTAGTGTAGAAAAGGTAGCTAAGATCCGGGAAATAATTAATTCGAGTTAAGATCACATGAAACACTGTATGAATCCTGTACTGTTTACTTAAAAGAGACTAGAGTTGTAAATGTGTGTTATACAAGGCAGAATACCATTGAAAGAGTGAAAGAAACACGTTCGGCAGCTTTGGAAGGCCTTACACTTCAATGAAATGTAGTACTACACTCTATAACACAATTGAGAGACAATGTTCCCGAGCTGCCTCAGTTCATAACAGTGTGTAGGAAGTTGTTTGATAAAGTGGGCAAAGCTTATACTTGGACCAGAAGGAAGAATATAGGAAACTACATGAAAACATGGATAATTCGGTGAAAATGACAGTAAACAGATGAGAACTCGTTTAGAACAGCTCAAAGACAATCTCCAAGTCGGTTCTTAGTGTAGAAAAGGTAGCTAAGATCCGGGAAATCCTTAATTCGAGTTAAGATCACATGAAACACTGTATGAATCCTGTACTGTTTACTTAAAAGAGACTAGAGTTGTAAATGTGTCTTATACAAGGCAGAATACCATTGAAATAGTGAAAGAAACACATTCGACAGCTTTGGAAAGCCTAACACTTCACTGAAATGTAGGAATACACTCTGTAACACAGTGGAGAGACAATGTTCCTGAGCTGCCTCTGTTTATAACAGTGTGTAGGAAGTTGTTTGATAAAGTGGGCAAAGCTTATACTTGGACCAGAAGGAAGAATATAGGAAACTACATGAAAACATCGATAATTCAGAGAAAATGACTGTAAACAGATGAGAACTCATTTAGAACAGCTGAAAGAGATTGCCCAAGTCAATTCTTAGTGTATTAAAGGTAGCTAAGATCCGGGAAATCCTTAATTCGAGTTAAGATCACATGAAACACTGTATGTATCCTGTATTGTTCACTTAAAAGACACTAGAGTGGTAAATGTGTCTTATATAAGGCAGAATACCATTGAAATAGTTAAAGAAACACGTTCGGCAGCTTTGGAAGGCCTTAGACTTCAATGAAATGTAGTACTACACTCTATAACACAGTTGAGAGACAATGTTCCCGAGCTGCCTCTGTTTATAACAGTGTTTAGGAAGTTCTTTGATAAAGTGGGCAAAGCTTATACTTGAACCAGAAGGAAGAATATAGGAAACTACATGAAAACATGGATAATTCAGAGAAAATGACTGTAAACGGATGAGAACTGGTTTAGAACAGCTCAAAGAGATTCTCCAAGTCAGTTCTTAGTGTAGAAAAGGTAGCTAAGATCCGGGAAATCCTTAATTCGAGTTAAGATAACATGAAACACTGTATGAATACTGTATTGTTTACTTAAAAGAGACTACAGTGGTAAATGTTTGTTATACAAGGCAGAATACCATTGAAATAGAGAAAGAAACACATTCGGCAGTTTTGGAAAGCCTTACACTTCACTGAAATGTAGGAATACACTCTGTAACACAGTTGAGAGACAATGTTCCCGAGCTGCCTCAGTTCATAACAGTGTGTAGGAAGTTGTTTGATAAAGTGGGCAAAGATTATACTTGTACCAGAAGGCAGAATATAAGAAACTACATGAAAAACATGGATAATTCAGAGAAAATGACTGTAAACAGATGAGAACTGGTTTAAAACAGCTCAAAGATATTCTCCAAGTCAGTTCTTAGTGTAGAAAAGGTAGCTAAGATCCGGGAAATCCTTAATTCGAGTTAAGATCACATGAAACACAGTATGAATCCTGTATTGTTTACTTAAAAGAGACTAGAGTGTTAAATGTGTGTTATACAAGGCAGAATACCATTGAAATAGAGAAAGAAACACATTCGGCAGCTTTGGAAAGCCTTACACTTCACTGAAATGTAGGAATTCACTCTGTAACACAGTTGAGAAACAATGTTCCCGAGCTGCCTCTGTTCATAACAGTGTGTAGGAAGTTGTTTGATAAAGTGGGCAAAGCCTATACTTGGACCAGAAGGAAGAATATAGGAAACTACATGAAAACATGGATAATTCAGTGAAAATGACTGTAAACAGATGAGAACTCGTTTAGAACAGCTCAAAGACATTCTCCAAGTTGGTTCTTAGTGTAGAAAAGGTAGCTAAGATCCGGGAAATCCTTAATTCGAGTTAAGATCACATGAAACACTGTATGAACCCTGTATTGTTTACTTAAAGGAGACTAGAGTGTTAAATGTGTGTTATACAAGGCAGAATACCATTGAAATAGTGAAAGAAACACGTTCGGCAGCTTTGGAAAGCCTTACACTTCACTGAAATGTAGGAATACACTCTGTAACACAGTTGAGAGACAATGTTCCCGAGCTGCCTCAGTTCATAACAGTGTGTAGGAAGTTGTTTGATAAAGTGGGCAAAGATTATACTTGTACCAGAAGGCAGAATATAAGAAACTGCATGAAAGCATGGATAATTCAGAGAAAATGACTGTAAACAGATGAGAACTCGTTTAGAACAGCTGAAAGAGATTGCCCAAGTAAATTCTTAGTGTAGAAAAGGTAGCTAAGATCCGGGAAATCCTTAATTCGAGTTAAGATAACATGAAACACTGTATGAATACTGTATTGTTTACATAAAAGAGACTAGAGTGGAAAATGTGTGTTATACAAGGCAGAATACAATTGAAATAGAGAAAGAAACACATTCGGCAGCTTTGGAAAGCCTTACACTACACTGAAATGTAGGAATACACTCTGTAACACAGTTGAGAAACAATGTCCCTGAGCTGCCTCTGTTCATAACAGTGTGTAGGAAGTTGTTTGATAAAGGGGGCAAAGCTTATACTTGGACCAGAAGGAAGAATATAGGAAACTACATGAAAATATGGATAATTCAGAGAAAATGACTGTAAACAGATGAGAACTGGTTTAGAACAGCTCAAAGACATTCTCCAAGTCAGTTCTTAGTGTAGAAAAGGTAGCTAAGATCCGGGAAATCCTTAATTCGAGTTAAGATCACATGAAACACTGTATGAATCCTGTACTGTTTACTTAAAAGAGACTAGAGTTGTAAATGTGTGTTATACAAGGCAGAATACCATTGAAATAGTGAAAGAAACACGTTCGGCAGCTTTGGAAGGCCTTACACTTCAATGAAATGTAGTACTACACTCTATAACACAATTGAGAGACAATTTTCCCGAGCTGCCTCAGTTCATAACAGTGTGTAGGAAGTTGTTTGATAAAGTGGGCAAAGCTTATACTTGGACCAGGAGGAAGAATATAGGAAACTACATGAAAACATGGATAATTCGGTGAAAATGACAGTAAACAGATGAGAACTCGTTTAGAACAGCTCAAAGACATTCTCCAAGTCGGTTCTTAGTGTAGAAAAGGTAGCTAAGATCCGGGAAATCCTTAATTCGAGTTAAGATCACATGAAACACTGTATGAATCCTGTACTGTTTACTTAAAAGAGACTAGAGTTGTAAATGTGTCTTATACAAGGCAGAATACCATTGAAATAGTGAAAGAAACACATTCGACAGCTTTGGAAAGCCTTACACTTCACTGAAATGTAGGAATACACTCTGTAACACAGTGGAGAGACAATGTTCCTGAGCTGCCTCTGTTTATAACAGTGTGTAGGAAGTTGTTTGATAAAGTGGGCAAAGCTTATACTTGGACCAGAAGGAAGAATATAGGAAACTACATGAAAACATCGATAATTCAGAGAAAATGACTGTAAACAGATGAGAACTGGTTTAGAAGAGCTGAAAGAGATTGCCCAAGTCAGTTCTTAGTGTAGAAAAGGTAGTTAAGATCCGGGAAATCCTTAATTCGAGTTAAGATCACATGAAACACAGTATGAATCCTGTATTGTTTACTTAAAAGAGATTAGAGTGGTAAATGTGTGTTATACAAGGCAGAATACCATTGAAATAGAAAAAGAAACACATTCGGCAGGTTCGGAAAGCCTTACACTTCACTGAAATGTAGTACTACACTCTATAACACAGTTGAGAGACAATGTTCCCGAGCTGCCTCAGTTCATAACAGTGTGTAGGAAGTTGTTTGATAAAGTGGGCAAAGATTATACTTGTACCAGAAGGCAAAATATAAGAAACTACATGAAAACATGGATAATTCAGAGAATATGACTGTAAACAGAGGAGAACTCATTTAGAACAGCTGAAAGAGATTGCCCAAGTCAATTCTTAGTGTATTAAAGGTAGCTAAGATCCGGGAAATCCTTAATTCGAGTTAAGATCACATGAAACACTGTATGAATCCTGTATTGTTTACTTAAAAGAGACTAGAGTGGTAAATGTGTCTTATACAAGGCAGAATACCATTGAAATAGTGAAAGAAACACGTTCGGCAGCTTTCGAAGGCCTTACACTTCAATGAAATGTAGTACTACACTCTATAACACAGTTGAGAGACAATGTTCCCGAGCTGCCTCAGTTCATAACAGTGTGTAGGAAGTTGTTTGATAAAGTGGGCAAAGATTATACTTGTACCAGAAGGCAGAATATAAGAAACTACATGAAAGCATGGATAATTCACAGAAAATGACTGTAAACAGATGAGAACTCATTTAGAACAGCTGAAAGAGATTGCCCAAGTCAATTCTTAGTGTAGAAAAGGTAGCTAAGATCCGGGAAATCCTTAATTCGAGTTAAGATAACATGAAACACTGTATGAATACTGTATTGTTTACTTAAAAGAGACTATAGTGGTAAATGTGTGTTATACAAGGCAGAATACCATTGAAATAGAGAAAGAAACACATTCGGCAGCTTTGGAAAGCCTTACACTTCACTGAAATGTAGTACTACACTCTATAACACAGTTGAGAGACAATGTTCCCGAGCTGCCTCAGTTCATAACAGTGTGTAGGAAGTTGTTTGATAAAGTGGGCAAAGATTATACTTGTACCAGAAGGCAGAATATAAGAAACTACATGAAAAACATGGATAATTCAGAGAAAATTACTGTAAACAGATGAGAACTCATTTAGAACAGCTGAAAGAGATTGCCCAAGTCAATTCTTAGTGTATTAAAGGTAGCTAAGATCCGGGAAATCCTTAATTCGAGTTAAGATCACATGAAACACTGTATGAATCCTGTATTGTTTACTTAAAAGAGACTAGAGTGGTAAATGTGTCTTATATAAGGCAGAATACCATTGAAATAGTTAAAGAAACACGTTCGGCAGCTTTGGAAGGCCTTAGACTTCAATGAAATGTAGTACTACACTCTATAACACAGTTGAGAGACAATGTTCCCGAGCTGCCTCTGTTTATAACAGTGTTTAGGAAGTTCTTTGATAAAGTGGGCAAAGCTTATACTTGAACCAGAAGGAAGAATATAGGAAACTACATGAAAACATGGATAATTCAGAGAAAATGACTGTACACGGATGAGAACTGGTTTAGAACAGCTCAAAGAGATTCTCCAAGTCAGTTCTTAGTGTAGAAAAGGTAGCTAAGATCCGGGAAATCCTTAATTCGAGTTAAGATAACATGAAACACTGTATGAATACTGTATTGTTTACTTAAAAGAGACTACAGTGGTAAATGTGTGTTATACAAGGCAGAATACCATTGAAATAGAGAAAGAAACACATTCGGCAGCTTTGGAAAGCCTTACACTTCACTGAAATGTAGTACTACACTCTATAACACAGTTGAGAGACAATGTTCCCGAGCTGCCTCAGTTCATAACAGTGTGTAGGAAGTTGTTTGATAAAATGGGCAAAGATTATACTTGTACCAGAAGGCAGAATATAAGAAACTACATGAAAAACATGGAAAATTCAGAGAAAATGACTGTAAACAGATGAGAACTGGTTTAAAACAGCTCAAAGATATTCTCCAAGTCAGTTCTTAGTGTAGAAAAGGTAGCTAAGATCCGGGAAATCCTTAATTCGAGTTAAGATCACATGAAACACTGCATGAACCCTGTATTGTTTACTTAAAGGAGACTAGAGTGTTAAAGGTGTGTTATACAAGGCAGAATACCATTGAAATAGAGAAAGAAACACATTCGGCAGCTTTGGAAAGCCTTACACTTCACTGAAATGTAGGAATACACTCTGTAACACAGTGGAGAGACAATGTTCCTGAGCTGCCTCTGTTTATAACAGTGTGTAGGAAGTTTTTTGATAAAGTGGGCAAAGCTTATACTTGGACCAGAAGGAAGAATATAGGAAACTACATGAAAACATCGATAATTCAGAGAAAATGACTGTATTTGATGAGAACTGGTTTAGAAGAGCTGAAAGAGATTGCCCAAGTCAGTTCTTAGTGTAGAAAAGGTAGTTAAGATCCGGGAAATCCTTAATTCGAGTTAAGATAACATGAAACACTGTATGAATACTGTATTGTTTACTTAAAAGAGACTACAGTGGTAAATGTGTCTTAAACAAGGCAGAATACCATTGAAATAGAGAAAGAAACACATTCGGCAGCTTTGGAAAGCCTTACACTTCACTGAAATGTACTAATACACTCTGTAACACAGTTGAGAAACAATGTTCCCGAGCTGCCTCTGTTCATAACAGTGTGTAGGAAGTTGTTTGATAAAGTGGGCAAAGCTTATACTTGGACCAGAAGGAAGAATATAGGAAAGTACATGAAAACATGGATAATTCAGTGAAAATGACTGTAAACAGACGAGAACTCGTTTCGAACAGCTCAAACACATTCTCCAAGTCGGTTCTTAGTGTAGAAAAGGTAGCTAAGATCCGGGAAATCCTTAATTCGAGTTAAGATCACATGAAACACTGTATGAACCCTGTATTGTTTACTTAATGAGACTAGAGTGTTAAATGTGTGTTATACAAGGCAGAATACCATTGAAATAGAGAAAGAAACACATTCGGCAGCTTTGGAAAGCCTTACACTTCACTGAAATGTACGAATACACTCTGTAACACAGTTGAGAAACAATGTTCCTGAGCTGCCTCTGTTCATAACAGTGTGTAGGAAGTTGTTTGATAAAGTGGGCAAAGCTTATACTTGGACCAGAAGGAAGAATATAGGAAACTACATGAAAACATGGATAATTCAGTGAAAATGACTGTAAACAGATGAGAACTGGTTTAGAACAGCTCAAAGAGATTCTCCAAGTCAGTTCTTAGGGTAGAAAAGGTAGCTAAGATCCGGGAAATCCTTAATTCGAGTTAAGATCACATGAAACACTGTATGAATCCTGTATTATTTACTTAAAAGAGACTAGAGTTGTAAATGTGTGTTATACAAGGCAGAATACCATTGAAATAGAGAAAGAAACACATTCGGCAGCTTTGGAAAGCCTTACACTTCACTGAAATGTAGGAATACACTCTGTAACACAGTTGAGAGACAATGTTCCCGAGCTGCCTCAGTTCATAACAGTGTGTAGGAAGTTGTTTGATAAAGTGGGCAAAGATTATACTTGTACCAGAAGGCAGAATATAAGAAACTACATGAAAGCATGGATTATTCAGAGAAAATGACTGTAAACAGATGAGAACTCATTTAGAACAGCTGAAAGGGATTGCCCAAGTCAATTCTTAGTGTAGAAAAGGTAGCTAAGATCCGGGAAATCTTTAATTCGAGTTAAGATAACATGAAACACTGTATGAATACTGTATTGTTTACTTAAAGGAGACTAGAGTGTTAAATGTGTGTTATACAAGGCAGAATACCATTGAAATAGAGAAAGAAACACATTCGGCAGCTTTGGAAAGCCTTACACTTCACTGAAATGTAGGAATACACTCTGTAACACAGTTGAGAAACAATGTTCCCGAGCTGCCTCTGTTCATAACAGTGTGTAGGAAGTTGTTTGATAAAGTGGGCAAAGCTTATACTTGGACCAGAAGGAAGAATATAGGAAACTACATGAAAACATGGATAATTCAGTGAAAATGACTGTAAACAGATGAGAACTCCTTTAGAACAGCTCAAAGACATTCTCCAAGTCGGTTCTTAGTGTAGAAAAGGTAGCTAAGATCCGGGAAATCCTTAATTCGAGTTAAGATCACATGAAACACTGTATGAACCCTGTATTGTTTACTTAAAGAAGACTAGAGTGTTAAATGTGTGTTATACAAGGCAGAATACCATTGAAATAGTGAAAGAAACACGTTCGGCAGCTTTGGAAGGCCTTACACTTCAATGAAATGTAGTACTACACTCTATAACACAGTTGAGAGACAATGTTCCCGAGCTGCCTCAGTTCATGACAGTGTGTAGGAAGTTGTTTGATAAAGTGGGCAAAGATTATACTTGTACCAGAAGGCAGAATATAAGAAACTACATGAAAGCATGGATAATTCAGAGAAAATGACTGTAAACAGATGAGAACTCATTTAGAACAGCTGAAAGAGATTGCCCAAGTCAATTCTTGGTGTAGAAAAGGTAGCTAAGATCCGGGAAATCCTTAATTCGAGTTAAGATAACATGAAACACTGTATGAATACTGTATTGTTTACTTAAAAGAGACTACAGTGGTAAATGTGTCTTATACAAGGCAGAATACCATTAAAATAGAGAAAGAAACACATTCGGCAGCTTTGGAAAGCCTTACACTTCACTGAAATGTACTAATACACTCTGTAACACAGTTGAGAAACAATGTTCCCGAGCTGCCTCTGTTCATAACAGTGTGTAGGAAGTTGTTTGATAAAGTGGGCAAAGCTTATACTTGGACCAGAAGGAAGAATATAGGAAAGTACATGAAAACATGGATAATTCAGTGAAAATGACTGTAAACAGAAGAGAACTCGTTTCGAACAGCTCAAAGACATTCTCCAAGTCGGTTCTTAGTGTAGAAAAGGTAGCTAAGATCCGGGAAATCCTTAATTCGAGTTAAGATCACATGAAACACTGTATGAACCCTGTATTGTTTACTTAAAAGAGACTAGAGTGGTAAATGTGTCTTATACAAGGCAGAATACCATTGAAATAGTGAAAGAAACACGTTCGGCAGCTTTGGAAGGCCTTACACTTCAATGAAATGTAGTACTACACTCTATAACACAGTTGAGAGACAATGTTCCCGAGCTGCCTCAGTTCATAACAGTGTGTAGGAAGTTGTTTGATAAAGTGGGCAAAGATTATACATGTACCAGAAGGCAGAATATAAGAAACTACATGAAAGCATGGATAATTCAGAGAAAATGACTGTAAACAGATGAGAACTCATTTAGAACAGCTGAAAGGGATTGCCCAAGTCAATTCTTAGTGTAGAAAAAGTAGCTAAGATCCGGGAAATCCTTAATTCGAGTTAAGATAACATGAAACACTGTATGAATACTGTATTGTTTACTTAAAGGAGACTAGAGTGTTAAATGTGTGTTATACAAGGCAGAATACCATTGAAATAGAGAAAGAAACACATTCGGCAGCTTTGGAAAGCCTTACACTTCACTGAAATGTAGGAATACACTCTGTAACACAGTTGAGAAACAATGTTCCCGAGCTGCCTCTGTTCATAACAGTGTGTAGGAAGTTGTTTGATAAAGTGGGCAAAGCTTATACTTGGACCAGAAGGAAGAATATAGGAAACTACATGAAAAAATGGATAATTCAGAGAAAATGACTGTAAACAGATGAGAACTGGTTTAGAACAGCTCAAAGAGATTCTCCAAGTCAGTTCGTAGTGTAGAAAAGGTAGCTAAGATCCGGGAAATCCTTAATTCGAGTTAAGATCACATGAAACACTGTATGAATCCTGTATTTTTTACTTAAAAGAGACTAGAGTGTTAAATGTGTGTTATACAAGGCAGAATACCATTGAAATAGTGAAAGAAACACGTTCGGCAGCTTTGGAAGGCCTTACACTTCAATGAAATGTAGTACTACACTCTATAACACAGTTGAGAGACAATGTTCCCGAGCTGCCTCAGTTCATGACAGTGTGTAGGAAGTTGTTTGATAAAGTGGGCAAAGATTATACTTGTACCAGAAGGCAGAATATAAGAAACTACATGAAAGCATGGATAATTCAGAGAAAATGACTGTAAACAGATGAGAACTCATTTAGAACAGCTGAAAGAGATTGCCCAAGTCAATTCTTGGTGTAGAAAAGGTAGCTAAGATCCGGGAAATCCTTAATTCGAGTTAAGATAACATGAAACACTGTATGAATACTGTATTGTTTACTTAAAAGAGACTACAGTGGTAAATGTGTCTTATACAAGGCAGAATACCATTAAAATAGAGAAAGAAACACATTCGGCAGCTTTGGAAAGCCTTACACTTCACTGAAATGTACTAATACACTCTGTAACACAGTTGAGAAACAATGTTCCCGAGCTGCCTCTGTTCATAACAGTGTGTAGGAAGTTGTTTGATAAAGTGGGCAAAGCTTATACTTGGACCAGAAGGAAGAATATAGGAAAGTACATGAAAACATGGATAATTCAGTGAAAATGACTGTAAACAGAAGAGAACTGGTTTAGAACAGCTCAAAGACATTCTCCAAGTCGGTTCTTAGTGTAGAAAAGGTAGCTAAGATCCGGGAAATCCTTAATTCGAGTTAAGATCACATGAAACACTGTATGAACCCTGTATTGTTTACTTAAAAGAGACTAGAGTGGTAAATGTGTCTTATACAAGGCAGAATACCATTGAAATAGTGAAAGAAACACGTTCGGCAGCTTTGGAAGGCCTTACACTTCAATGAAATGTAGTACTACACTCTATAACACAGTTGAGAGACAATGTTCCCGAGCTGCCTCAGTTCATAACAGTGTGTAGGAAGTTGTTTGATAAAGTGGGCAAAGATTATACATGTACCAGAAGGCAGAATATAAGAAACTACATGAAAGCATGGATAATTCAGAGAAAATGACTGTAAACAGATGAGAACTCATTTAGAACAGCTGAAAGGGATTGCCCAAGTCAATTCTTAGTGTAGAAAAAGTAGCTAAGATCCGGGAAATCCTTAATTCGAGTTAAGATAACATGAAACACTGTATGAATACTGTATTGTTTACTTAAAGGAGACTAGAGTGTTAAATGTGTGTTATACAAGGCAGAATACCATTGAAATAGAGAAAGAAACACATTCGGCAGCTTTGGAAAGCCTTACACTTCACTGAAATGTAGGAATACACTCTGTAACACAGTTGAGAAACAATGTTCCCGAGCTGCCTCTGTTCATAACAGTGTGTAGGAAGTTGTTTGATAAAGTGGGCAAAGCTTATACTTGGACCAGAAGGAAGAATATAGGAAACTACATGAAAAAATGGATAATTCAGAGAAAATGACTGTAAACAGATGAGAACTGGTTTAGAACAGCTCAAAGAGATTCTCCAAGTCAGTTCGTAGTGTAGAAAAGGTAGCTAAGATCCGGGAAATCCTTAATTCGAGTTAAGATCACATGAAACACTGTATGAATCCTGTATTTTTTACTTAAAAGAGACTAGAGTTGTAAATGTGTGTTATACAAGGCAGAATACCATTGAAATAGAGAAAGAAACACATTCGGCAGCTTTGGAAAGCCTTACACTTCACTGAAATGTAGGAATGCACTCTGTAACACAGTTGAGAAACAATGTTCCTGAGCTGCCTCTGTTCATAACAGTGTGTAGGAAGTTGTTTGATAAAGTGGGCAAAGCTTATACTTGAACCAGAAGGAAGAATATAGGAAACTACATGAAAACATGGATAATTCAGTGAAAATGACTGTAAACAGATGAGAACTCGTTTAGAACAGTTCAAAGACATTCTCCAAGTCGGTTCTTAGTGTAGAAAAGGTAGCTAAGATCCGGGAAATCCTTAATTCGAGTAAAGATCACATGAAACACTGTATGAATCCAGTATTGTTTACTTAAAAGAGACTAGAGTGGTAAATGTGTCTTATTAAAGGCAGAATACCATTGAAATAGTGAAAGAAACACGTTCGGCAGCTTTGGAAGGCCTTACACTTCAATGAAATGTAGTACTACACTCTATAACACAGTTGAGAGACAATGTTCCCGAGCTGCCTCAGTTCATGACAGTGTGTAGGAAGTTGTTTGATAAAGTGGGCAAAGATTATACTTGTACCAGAAGGCAGAATATAAGAAACTACATGAAAGCATGGATAATTCAGAGAAAATGACTGTAAACAGATGAGAACTCATTTAGAACAGCTGAAAGAGATTGCCCAAGTCAATTCTTGGTGTAGAAAAGGTAGCTAAGATCCGGGAAATCCTTAATTCGAGTTAAGATAACATGAAACACTGTATGAATACTGTATTGTTTACTTAAAAGAGACTACAGTGGTAAATGTGTCTTATACAAGGCAGAATACCATTGAAATAGAGAAAGAAACACATTCGGCAGCTTTGGAAAGCCTTACACTTCACTGAAATGTACTAATACACTCTGTAACACAGTTGAGAAACAATGTTCCCGAGCTGCCTCTGTTCATAACAGTGTGTAGGAAGTTGTTTGATAAAGTGGGCAAAGCTTATACTTGGACCAGAAGGAAGAATATAGGAAACTACATGAAAACATGGATAATTCAGTGAAAATGACTGTAAACAGATGAGAACTCGTTTAGAACAGCTCAAAGACATTCTCCAAGTCGGTTCTTAGTGTAGAAAAGGTAGCTAAGATCCGGGAAATCATTAATTCGAGTAAAGATCACATGAAACACTTTATGAATCCTGTATTGTTTACTTAAAAGAGACTAGAGTGGTAAATGTGTCTTATACAAGGCAGAATACCATTGAAATAGTGAAAGAAACACGTTCGGCAGCTTTGGAAGGCCTTACACTTCAATGAAATGTAGTACTACACTCTATAACACAGTTGAGAGACAATGTTCCCGAGCTGCCTCAGTTCATAACAGTGTGTAGGAAGTTGTTTGATAAAGTGGGCAAAGATTATACTTGTACAAGAAGGCAGAATATAAGAAACTACATGAAAGTATGGATAATTCAGAGAAAATGACTGTAAACAGATGAGAACTAATTTAGAACAGCTGAAAGGGATTGCCCAAGTCAATTCTTAGTGTAGAAAAGGTAGCTAAGATCCGGGAAATCCTTAATTCGAGTTAAGATAACATGAAACACTGTATGAATACTGTATTGTTTACTTAAAGGAGACTAGAGTGTTAAATGTGTGTTATACAAGGCAGAATACCATTGAAATAGAGAAAGAAACACATTCGGCAGCTTTGGAAAGCCTTACACTTCACTGAAATGTAGGAATACACTCTGTAACACAGTTGAGAAACAATGTTCCCGAGCTGCCTCTGTTCATAACAGTGTGTAGGAAGTTGTTTGATAAAGTGAGCAAAGCTTATACTTGGACGAGAAGGAAGAATATAGGAAAGTACATGAAAACATGTATAATTCAGTGAAAATGACTGTAAACAGATGAGAACTCGTTTAGAACAGCTCAAAGACATTCTCTAAGTCGGTTCTTAGTGTAGAAAAGGTAGCTAAGATCCGGGAAATCCTTAATTCGAGTTAAGATCACATGAAACACTGTATGAACCCTGTATTGTTTACTTAAAGAGACTAGAGTGTTAAATGTGTGTTATACAAGGCAGAATACCATTGAAATAGAGAAAGAAACACATTCGGCAGCTTTGGAAAGCCTTACACTTCACTGAAATGTAGGAATACACTCTGTAACACAGTTGAGAGACAATGTTCCCGAGCTGCCTCTGTTTATAACAGTGTGTAGGAAGTTGTTTGATAAATTGGGAAAAGCTTATACTTGGACCAGAAGGAAGAATATAGGAAACTACATGAAAAAATGGATAATTCAGAGAAAATGACTGTAAACAGATGAGAACTGGTTTAGAACAGCTCAAAGAGATTCTCCAAGTCAGTTCTTAGGGTAGAAAAGGTAGCTAAGATCCGGGAAATCCTTAATTCGAGTTAAGATCACATGAAACACTGTATGAATCCTGTATTTTTTACTTAAAAGAGACTAGAGTTGTAAATGTGTGTTATACAAGGCAGAATACCATTGAAATAGAGAAAGAAACACATTCGGCAGCTTTGGAAAGCCTTACACTTCACTGAAATGTAGGAATACACTCTGTAACACAGTTGAGAGACAATGTTCCCGAGCTGCCTCAGTTCATAACAGTGTGTAGGAAGTTGTTTGATAAAGTGGGCAAAGATTATACTTGTACCAGAAGGCAGAATATAAGAAACTACATGAAAGCATGGATTATTCAGAGAAAATGACTGTAAACAGATGAGAACTCATTTAGAACAGCTGAAAGAGATTGCCCAAGTCAATTCTTGGTGTAGAAAAGGTAGCTAAGATCCAGGAAATCCTTAATTCGAGTTAAGATAACATGAAACACTGTATGAATACTGTATTGTTTACTTAAAAGAGACTACAGTGGTAAATGTGTCTTATACAAGGCAGAATACCATTGAAATAGAGAAAGAAACACATTCGGCAGCTTTGGAAAGCCTTACACTTCACTGAAATGTACTAATACACTCTGTAACACAGTTGAGAAACAATGTTCCCGAGCTGCCTCTGTTCATAACAGTGTGTAGGAAGTTGTTTGATAAAGTGGGCAAAGCTTATACTTGGACCAGAAGGAAGAATATAGGAAAGTACATGAAAACATGGATAATTCAGTGAAAATGACTGTAAACAGAAGAGAACTCGTTTCGAACAGCTCAAAGACATTCTCCAAGTCGGTTCTTAGTGTAGAAAAGGTAGCTAAGATCCGGGAAATCCTTAATTCGAGTTAAGATCACATGAAACACTGTATGAACCCTGTATTGTTTACTTAAAAGAGACTAGAGTGGTAAATGTGTCTTATACAAGGCAGAATACCATTGAAATAGTGAAAGAAACACGTTCGGCAGCTTTGGAAGGCCTTACACTTCAATGAAATGTAGTACTACACTCTATAACACAGTTGAGAGACAATGTTCCCGAGCTGCCTCAGTTCATAACAGTGTGTAGGAAGTTGTTTGATAAAGTGGGCAAAGATTATACATGTACCAGAAGGCAGAATATAAGAAACTACATGAAAGCATGGATAATTCAGAGAAAATGACTGTAAACAGATGAGAACTCATTTAGAACAGCTGAAAGGGATTGCCCAAGTCAATTCTTAGTGTAGAAAAAGTAGCTAAGATCCGGGAAATCCTTAATTCGAGTTAAGATAACATGAAACACTGTATGAATACTGTATTGTTTACTTAAAGGAGACTAGAGTGTTAAATGTGTGTTATACAAGGCAGAATACCATTGAAATAGAGAAAGAAACACATTCGGCAGCTTTGGAAAGCCTTACACTTCACTGAAATGTAGGAATACACTCTGTAACACAGTTGAGAAACAATGTTCCCGAGCTGCCTCTGTTCATAACAGTGTGTAGGAAGTTGTTTGATAAAGTGGGCAAAGCTTATACTTGGACCAGAAGGAAGAATATAGGAAACTACATGAAAAAATGGATAATTCAGAGAAAATGACTGTAAACAGATGAGAACTGGTTTAGAACAGCTCAAAGAGATTCTCCAAGTCAGTTCGTAGTGTAGAAAAGGTAGCTAAGATCCGGGAAATCCTTAATTCGAGTTAAGATCACATGAAACACTGTATGAATCCTGTATTTTTTACTTAAAAGAGACTAGAGTTGTAAATGTGTGTTATACAAGGCAGAATACCATTGAAATAGAGAAAGAAACACATTCGGCAGCTTTGGAAAGCCTTACACTTCACTGAAATGTAGGAATGCACTCTGTAACACAGTTGAGAAACAATGTTCCTGAGCTGCCTCTGTTCATAACAGTGTGTAGGAAGTTGTTTGATAAAGTGGGCAAAGCTTATACTTGAACCAGAAGGAAGAATATAGGAAACTACATGAAAACATGGATAATTCAGTGAAAATGACTGTAAACAGATGAGAACTCGTTTAGAACAGTTCAAAGACATTCTCCAAGTCGGTTCTTAGTGTAGAAAAGGTAGCTAAGATCCGGGAAATCCTTAATTCGAGTAAAGATCACATGAAACACTGTATGAATCCAGTATTGTTTACTTAAAAGAGACTAGAGTGGTAAATGTGTCTTATTAAAGGCAGAATACCATTGAAATAGTGAAAGAAACACGTTCGGCAGCTTTGGAAGGCCTTACACTTCAATGAAATGTAGTACTACACTCTATAACACAGTTGAGAGACAATGTTCCCGAGCTGCCTCAGTTCATAACAGTGTGTAGGAAGTTGTTTGATAAAGTGGGCAAAGATTATACTTGTACCAGAAGGCAGAATATAAGAAACTACATGAAAGCATGGATTATTCAGAGAAAATGACTGTAAACAGATGAGAACTCATTTAGAACAGCTGAAAGGGATTGCCCAAGTCAATTCTTAGTGTAGAAAAGGTAGCTAAGATCCGGGAAATCTTTAATTCGAGTTAAGATAACATGAAACACTGTATGAATACTGTATTGTTTACTTAAAGGAGACTAGAGTGTTAAATGTGTGTTATACAAGGCAGAATACCATTGAAATAGAGAAAGAAACACATTCGGCAGCTTTGGAAAGCCTTACACTTCACTGAAATGTAGGAATACACTCTGTAACACAGTTGAGAAACAATGTTCCCGAGCTGCCTCTGTTCATAACAGTGTGTAGGAAGTTGTTTGATAAAGTGGGCAAAGCTTATACTTGGACCAGAAGGAAGAATATAGGAAACTACATGAAAACATGGATAATTCAGTGAAAATGACTGTAAACAGATGAGAACTCCTTTAGAACAGCTCAAAGACATTCTCCAAGTCGGTTCTTAGTGTAGAAAAGGTAGCTAAGATCCGGGAAATCCTTAATTCGAGTTAAGATCACATGAAACACTGTATGAACCCTGTATTGTTTACTTAAAGAAGACTAGAGTGTTAAATGTGTGTTATACAAGGCAGAATACCATTGAAATAGAGAAAGAAACACTTTCGGCAGCTTTGGAAAGCCTTACACTTCACTGAAATGTAGGAATACACTCTGTAACACAGTTGAGAAACAATGTTGCCGAGCTGCCTCTGTTCATAACAGTTTGTAGGAAGTTGTTTGATAAAGTGAGCAAAGCTTATACTTGGACGAGAAGGAAGAATATAGGAAAGTACATGAAAACATGGATAATTCAGTGAAAATGACTGTAAACAGATGAGAACTCGTTTAGAACAGCTCAAAGACATTCTCTAAGTCGGTTCTTAGTGTAGAAAAGGTAGCTAAGATCCGGGAAATCCTTAATTCGAGTTAAGATCACATGAAACACTGTATGAACCCTGTATTGTTTACTTAAAGAGACTAGAGTGTTAAATGTGTGTTATACAAGGCAGAATACCATTGAAATAGAGAAAGAAACACATTCGGCAGCTTTGGAAAGCCTTACACTTCACTGAAATGTAGGAATACACTCTGTAACACAGTTGAGAGACAATGTTCCCGAGCTGCCTCTGTTTATAACAGTGTGTAGGAAGTTGTTTGATAAAGTGGGAAAAGCTTATACTTGGACCAGAAGGAAGAATATAGGAAACTACATGAAAAAATGGATAATTCAGAGAAAATGACTGTAAACAGATGAGAACTGGTTTAGAACAGCTCAAAGAGATTCTCCAAGTCAGTTCTTAGGGTAGAAAAGGTAGCTAAGATCCGGGAAATCCTTAATTCGAGTTAAGATCACATGAAACACTGTATGAATCCTGTATTTTTTACTTAAAAGAGACTAGAGTTGTAAATGTGTGTTATACAAGGCAGAATACCATTGAAATAGAGAAAGAAACACATTCGGCAGCTTTGGAAAGCCTTACACTTCACTGAAATGTAGGAATACACTCTGTAACACAGTTGAGAGACAATGTTCCCGAGCTGCCTCAGTTCATAACAGTGTGTAGGAAGTTGTTTGATAAAGTGGGCAAAGATTATACTTGTACCAGAAGGCAGAATATAAGAAACTACATGAAAGCATGGATTATTCAGAGAAAATGACTGTAAACAGATGAGAACTCATTTAGAACAGCTGAAAGGGATTGCCCAAGTCAATTCTTAGTGTAGAAAAGGTAGCTAAGATCCGGGAAATCTTTAATTCGAGTTAAGATCACATGAAACACTGTATGAATCCTGTATTGTTTACTTAAAAGAGACTAGAGTGGTAAATGTGTCTTATACAAGGCAGAATACAATTGAAATAGTGAAACACCTTCGGCAGCTTTGGAAGGCCTTACACTTCAATGAAATGTAGTACTACACTCTATAACACAGTTGAGAGACAACGTTCCCGAGCTGCCTCAGTTCATAACAGTGTGTAGGAAGTTGTTTGATAAAGTGGGCAAAGCTTATACTTGGACCAGAAGGAAGAATATAGGAAACTACATGAAAGCATGGATAATTCAGAGAAAATGACTGTAAACAGATGAGAACTCATTTAGAACAGCTGAAAGGGATTGCCCAAGTCAATTCTTAGTGTAGAAAATGTAGCTAAGATCCGGGAAATCCTTAATTCCAGTTAAGATAACATGAAACACTGTATGAATACTGTATTGTTTACTTAAAGGAGACTAGAGTGTTAAATGTGTGTTATACAAGGCAGAATACCATTGAAATAGAGAAAGAAACACATTCGGCAGCTTTGGAAAGCCTTACACTTCACTGAAATGTAGGAATACACTCTGTAACACAGTTGAGAAACAATGTTCCCGAGCTGCCTCTGTTCATAACAGTGTGTAGGAAGTTGTTTGATAAAGTGGGCAAAGCTTATACTTGGACCAGAAGGAAGAATATAGGAAACTACATGAAAAAATGGATAATTCAGAGAAAATGACTGTAAACAGATGAGAACTGGTTTAGAACAGCTCAAAGAGATTCTCCAAGTCAGTTCGTAGTGTAGAAAAGGTAGCTAAGATCTGGGAAATCCTTAATTCGAGTTAAGATCACATGAAACACTGTATGAATCCTGTATTTTTTACTTAAAAGAGACTAGAGTTGTAAATGTGTGTTATACAAGGCAGAATACCATTGAAATAGAGAAAGAAACACATTCGGCAGCTTTGGAAAGCCTTACACTTCACTGAAATGTAGGAATGCACTCTGTAACACAGTTGAGAAACAATGTTCCTGAGCTGCCTCTGTTCATAACAGTGTGTAGGAAGTTGTTTGATAAAGTGGGCAAAGCTTATACTTGGACCAGAAGGAAGAATATAGGAAACTACATGAAAACATGGATAATTCAGTGAAAATGACTGTAAACAGATGAGAACTCGTTTAGAACAGTTCGAAGACATTCTCCAAGTCGGTTCTTAGTGTAGAAAAGGTAGCTAATATCCAGGAAATCATTAATTCGAGTAAAGATCACATGAAACACTGTATGAATCCTGTATTGTTTACTTAAAAGAGACTAGAGTGGTAAATGTGTCTTATACAAGGCAGCATACCATTGAAATAGTGAAAGAAACACGTTCGGCAGCTTTGGAAGGCCTTACACTTCAATGAAATGTAGTACTACACTCTATAACACAGTTGAGAGACAATGTTCCCGAGCTGCCTCAGTTCATAACAGTGTGTAGGAAGTTGTTTGATAAAGTGGGCAAAGATTATACATGTACCAGAAGGCAGAATATAAGAAACTACATGAAAGCATGGATAATTCAGAGAAAATGACTGTAAACAGATGAGAACTCATTTAGAACAGCTGAAAGGGATTGCCCAAGTCAATTCTTAGTGTAGAAAATGTAGCTAAGATCCGGGAAATCCTTAATTCGAGTTAAGATAACATGAAACACTGTATGAATACTGTATTGTTTACTTAAAGGAGACTAGAGTGTTAAATGTGTGTTATACAAGGCAGAATACCATTGAAATAGAGAAAGAAACACATTCGGCAGCTTTGGAAAGCCTTACACTTCACTGAAATGTAGGAATACACTCTGTAACACAGTTGAGAAACAATGTTCCCGAGCTGCCTCTGTTCATAACAGTGTGTAGGAAGTTGTTTGTTAAAGTGGGCAAAGCTTATACTTGGTCCAGAAGGAAGAATATAGGAAACTACATGAAAAAATGGATAATTCAGAGAAAATGACTGTAAACAGATGAGAACTGGTTTAGAACAGCTCAAAGAGATTCTCCAAGTCAGTTCGTAGTGTAGAAAAGGTAGCTAAGATCCGGGAAATCCTTAATTCGAGTTAAGATCACATGAAACACTGTATGAATCCTGTATTTTTTACTTAAAAGAGACTAGAGTTGTAAATGTGTGTTATACAAGGCAGAATACCATTGAAATAGAGAAAGAAACACATTCGGCAGCTTTGGAAAGCCTTACACTTCACTGAAATGTAGGAATGTACTCTGTAACACAGTTGAGAAACAATGTTCCTGAGCTGCCTCTGTTCATAACAGTGTGTAGGAAGTTGTTTGATAAAGTGGGCAAAGCTTATACTTGGACCAGAAGGAAGAATATAGGAAACTACATGAAAACATGGATAATTCAGTGAAAATGACTGTAAACAGATGAGAACTCGTTTAGAACAGTTCAAAGACATTCTCCAAGTCGGTTCTTAGTGTAGAAAAGGTAGCTAAGATCCGGGAAATCCTTAATTCGAGTAAAGATCACATGAAACACTGTATGAATCCAGTATTGTTTACTTAAAAGAGACTAGAGTGGTAAATGTGTCTTATTAAAGGCAGAATACCATTGAAATAGTGAAAGAAACACGTTCGGCAGCTTTGGAAGGCCTTACACTTCAATGAAATGTAGTACTACACTCTATAACACAGTTGAGAGACAATGTTCCCGAGCTGCCTCAGTTCATAACAGTGTGTAGGAAGTTGTTTGATAAAGTGGGCAAAGATTATACTTGTACCAGAAGGCAGAATATAAGAAACTACATGAAAGCATGGATAATTCAGAGAAAATGACTGTAAACAGATGAGAACTCATTTAGAACAGCTGAAAGGGATTGTCCAAGTCAATTCTTAGTGTAGAAAAGGTAGCTAAGATCCGGGAAATCCTTAATTCGAGTTAAGATAACATGAAACACTGTATGAATACTGTATTGTTTACTTAAAGGAGACTAGAGTGTTAAATGTGTGTTATACAAGGCAGAATACCATTGAAATAGAGAAAGAAACACATTCGGCAGCTTTGGAAAGCCTTACACTTCACTGAAATGTAGGAATACACTCTGTAACACAGTTGAGAAACAATGTTCCCGAGCTGCCTCTGTTCATAACAGTGTGTAGGAAGTTGTTTGATAAAGTGGGCAAAGCTTATACTTGGACCAGAAGGAAGAATATAGGAAACTACATGAAAACATGGATAATTCAGTGAAAATGACTGTAAACAGATGAGAACTCGTTTAGAACAGCTCAAAGACATTCTCCAAGTCGGTTCTTAGTGTAGAAAAGGTAGCTAAGATCCGGGAAATCCTTAATTCGAGTTAAGATCACATGAAACACTGTATGAACCCTGTATTGTTTACTTAAAGAAGACTAGAGTGTTAAATGTGTGTTATACAAGGCAGAATACCATTGAAATAGTGAAAGAAACACGTTCGGCAGCTTTGGAAGGCCTTACACTTCAATGAAATGTAGTACTACACTCTATAACACAGTTGAGAGACAATGTTCCCGAGCTGCCTCAGTTCATGACAGTGTGTAGGAAGTTGTTTGATAAAGTGGGCAAAGCTTATACTTGGACCAGAAGGAAGAATATAGGAAACTACATGAAAACATGGATAATTCAGTGAAAATGACTGTAAACAGATGAGAACTCGTTTAGAACAGCTCAAAGACATTCTCCAAGTCGGTTCTTAGTGTAGAAAAGGTAGCTAAGATCCGGGAAATCCTTAATTCGAGTTAAGATCACATGAAACACTGTATGAACCCTGTATTGTTTACTTAAAGAAGACTAGAGTGTTAAATGTGTGTTATACAAGGCAGAATACCATTGAAATAGTGAAAGAAACACGTTCGGCAGCTTTGGAAGGCCTTACACTTCAATGAAATGTAGTACTACACTCTATAACACAGTTGAGAGACAATGTTCCCGAGCTGCCTCAGTTCATGACAGTGTGTAGGAAGTTGTTTGATAAAGTGGGCAAAGATTATACTTGTACCAGAAGGCAGAATATAAGAAAGTACATGAAAGCATGGATAATTCAGAGAAAATGACTGTAAACAGATGAGAACTCATTTAGAACAGCTGAAAGAGATTGCCCAAGTCAATTCTTGGTGTAGAAAAGGTAGCTAAGATCCGGGAAATCCTTAATTCGAGTTAAGATAACATGAAACACTGTATGAATACTGTATTGTTTACTTAAAAGAGACTACAGTGGTAAATGTGTCTTATACAAGGCAGAATACCATTGAAATAGAGAAAGAAACACATTGGGCAGCTTTGGAAAGCCTTACACTTCACTGAAATGTAGGAATACACTCTGTAACACAGTTGAGAAACAATGTTCCCGAGCTGCCTCTGTTCATAACAGTGTGTAGGAAGTTGTTTGATAAAGTGAGCAAAGCTTATACTTGGACGAGAAGGAAGAATATAGGAAAGTACATGAAAACATGGATAATTCAGTGAAAATGACTGTAAACAGATGAGAACTCGTTTAGAACAGCTCAAAGACATTCTCCAAGTCGGTTCTTAGTGTAGAAAAGGTAGCTAAGATCCGGGAAATCCTTAATTCGAGTTAAGATCACATGAAACACTGTATGAACCCTGTATTGTTTACTTAAAGAGACTAGAGTGTTAAATGTGTGTTATACAAGGCAGAATACCATTGAAATAGAGAAAGAAACACATTCGGCAGCTTTGGAAAGCCTTACACTTCACTGAAATGTAGGAATACACTCTGTAACACAGTTGAGAGACAATGTTCCCGAGCTGCCTCTGTTTATAACAGTGTGTAGGAAGTTGTTTGATAAAGTGGGAAAAGCTTATACTTGGACCAGAAGGAAGAATATAGGAAACTACATGAAAAAATGGATAATTCAGAGAAAATGACTGTAAACAGATGAGAACTCATTTAGAACAGCTGAAAGAGATTGCCCAAGTCAATTCTTAGTGTATTAAAGGTAGCTAAGATCCGGGAAATCCTTAATTCGAGTTAAGATCACATGAAACACTGTATGTATCCTGTATTGTTCACTTAAAAGACACTAGAGTGGTAAATGTGTCTTATATAAGGCAGAATACCATTGAAATAGTTAAAGAAACACGTTCGGCAGCTTTGGAAGGCCTTAGACTTCAATGAAATGTAGTACTACACTCTATAACACAGTTGAGAGACAATGTTCCCGAGCTGCCTCTGTTTATAACAGTGTTTAGGAAGTTCTTTGATAAAGTGGGCAAAGCTTATACTTGAACCAGAAGGAAGAATATAGGAAACTACATGAAAACATGGATAATTCAGAGAAAATGACTGTAAACGGATGAGAACTGGTTTAGAACAGCTCAAAGAGATTCTCCAAGTCAGTTCTTAGTGTAGAAAAGGTAGCTAAGATCCGGGAAATCCTTAATTCGAGTTAAGATAACATGAAACACTGTATGAATACTGTATTGTTTACTTAAAAGAGACTACAGTGGTAAATGTTTGTTATACAAGGCAGAATACCATTGAAATAGAGAAAGAAACACATTCGGCAGTTTTGGAAAGCCTTACACTTCACTGAAATGTAGGAATACACTCTGTAACACAGTTGAGAGACAATGTTCCCGAGCTGCCTCAGTTCATAACAGTGTGTAGGAAGTTGTTTGATAAAGTGGGCAAAGATTATACTTGTACCAGAAGGCAGAATATAAGAAACTACATGAAAAACATGGATAATTCAGAGAAAATGACTGTAAACAGATGAGAACTGGTTTAAAACAGCTCAAAGATATTCTCCAAGTCAGTTCTTAGTGTAGAAAAGGTAGCTAAGATCCGGGAAATCCTTAATTCGAGTTAAGATCACATGAAACACTGCATGAACCCTGTATTGTTTACTTAAAGGAGACTAGAGTGTTAAAGGTGTGTTATACAAGGCAGAATACCATTGAAATAGAGAAAGAAACACATTCGGCAGCTTTGGAAAGCCTTACACTTCACTGAAATGTAGGAATACACTCTGTAACACAGTGGAGAGACAATGTTCCTGAGCTGCCTCTGTTTATAACAGTGTGTAGGAAGTTGTTTGATAAAGTGGGCAAAGCCTATACTTGGACCAGAAGGAAGAATATAGGAAACTACATGAAAACATGGATAATTCAGTGAAAATGACTGTAAACAGATGAGAACTCGTTTAGAACAGCTCAAAGACATTCTCCAAGTTGGTTCTTAGTGTAGAAAAGGTAGCTAAGATCCGGGAAATCCTTAATTCGAGTTAAGATCACATGAAACACTGTATGAACCCTGTATTGTTTACTTAAAGGAGACTAGAGTGTTAAATGTGTGTTATACAAGGCAGAATACCATTGAAATAGTGAAAGAAACACGTTCGGCAGCTTTGGAAAGCCTTACACTTCACTGAAATGTAGGAATACACTCTGTAACACAGTTGAGAGACAATGTTCCCGAGCTGCCTCAGTTCATAACAGTGTGTAGGAAGTTGTTTGATAAAGTGGGCAAAGCTTATACTTGGACCAGAAGGAAGAATATAGGAAACTACATGAAAACATGGATAATTCGGTGAAAATGACAGTAAACAGATGAGAACTCGTTTAGAACAGCTCAAAGACATTCTCCAAGTCGGTTCTTAGTGTAGAAAAGGTAGCTAAGATCCGGGAAATCCTTAATTCGAGTTAAGATCACATGAAACACTGTATGAATCCTGTACTGTTTACTTAAAAGAGACTAGAGTTGTAAATGTGTCTTATACAAGGCAGAATACCATTGAAATAGTGAAAGAAACACATTCGACAGCTTTGGAAAGCCTTACACTTCACTGAAATGTAGGAATACACTCTGTAACACAGTGGAGAGACAATGTTCCTGAGCTGCCTCTGTTTATAACAGTGTGTAGGAAGTTGTTTGATAAAGTGGGCAAAGCTTATACTTGGACCAGAAGGAAGAATATAGGAAACTACATGAAAACATCGATAATTCAGAGAAAATGACTTTAAACAGATGAGAACTGGTTTAGAAGAGCTGAAAGAGATTGCCCAAGTCAGTTCTTAGTGTAGAAAAGGTAGTTAAGATCCGGGAAATCCTTAATTCGAGTTAAGATCACATGAAACACAGTATGAATCCTGTATTGTTTACTTAAAAGAGATTAGAGTGGTAAATGTGTGTTATACAAGGCAGAATACCATTGAAATAGAAAAAGAAACACATTCGGCAGCTTCGGAAAGCCTTACACTTCACTGAAATGTAGTACTACACTCTATAACACAGTTGAGAGACAATGTTCCCGAGCTGCCTCAGTTCATAACAGTGTGTAGGAAGTTGTTTGATAAAGTGGGCAAAGATTATACTTGTACCAGAAGGCAAAATATAAGAAACTACATGAAAACATGGATAATTCAGAGAATATGACTGTAAACAGAGGAGAACTCATTTAGAACAGCTGAAAGAGATTGCCCAAGTCAATTCTTAGTGTATTAAAGGTAGCTAAGATCCGGGAAATCCTTAATTCGAGTTAAGATCACATGAAACACTGTATGAATCCTGTATTGTTTACTTAAAAGAGACTAGAGTGGTAAATGTGTCTTATACAAGGCAGAATACCATTGAAATAGTGAAAGAAACACGTTCGGCAGCTTTCGAAGGCCTTACACTTCAATGAAATGTAGTACTACACTCTATAACACAGTTGAGAGACAATGTTCCCGAGCTGCCTCAGTTCATAACAGTGTGTAGGAAGTTGTTTGATAAAGTGGGCAAAGATTATACTTGTACCAGAAGGCAGAATATAAGAAACTACATGAAAGCATGGATAATTCACAGAAAATGACTGTAAACAGATGAGAACTCATTTAGAACAGCTGAAAGAGATTGCCCAAGTCAATTCTTAGTGTAGAAAAGGTAGCTAAGATCCGGGAAATCCTTAATTCGAGTTAAGATAACATGAAACACTGTATGAATACTGTATTGTTTACTTAAAAGAGACTATAGTGGTAAATGTGTGTTATACAAGGCAGAATACCATTGAAATAGAGAAAGAAACACATTCGGCAGCTTTGGAAAGCCTTACACTTCACTGAAATGTAGTACTACACTCTATAACACAGTTGAGAGACAATGTTCCCGAGCTGCCTCAGTTCATAACAGTGTGTAGGAAGTTGTTTGATAAAGTGGGCAAAGATTATACTTGTACCAGAAGGCAGAATATAAGAAACTACATGAAAAACATGGATAATTCAGAGAAAATTACTGTAAACAGATGAGAACTCATTTAGAACAGCTGAAAGAGATTGCCCAAGTCAATTCTTAGTGTATTAAAGGTAGCTAAGATCCGGGAAATCCTTAATTCGAGTTAAGATCACATGAAACACTGTATGAATCCTGTATTGTTTACTTAAAAGAGACTAGAGTGGTAAATGTGTCTTATATAAGGCAGAATACCATTGAAATAGTTAAAGAAACACGTTCGGCAGCTTTGGAAGGCCTTAGACTTCAATGAAATGTAGTACTACACTCTATAACACAGTTGAGAGACAATGTTCCCGAGCTGCCTCTGTTTATAACAGTGTTTAGGAAGTTCTTTGATAAAGTGGGCAAAGCTTATACTTGAACCAGAAGGAAGAATATAGGAAACTACATGAAAACATGGATAATTCAGAGAAAATGACTGTACACGGATGAGAACTGGTTTAGAACAGCTCAAAGAGATTCTCCAAGTCAGTTCTTAGTGTAGAAAAGGTAGCTAAGATCCGGGAAATCCTTAATTCGAGTTAAGATAACATGAAACACTGTATGAATACTGTATTGTTTACTTAAAAGAGACTACAGTGGTAAATGTGTGTTATACAAGGCAGAATACCATTGAAATAGAGAAAGAAACACATTCGGCAGCTTTGGAAAGCCTTACACTTCACTGAAATGTAGTACTACACTCTATAACACAGTTGAGAGACAATGTTCCCGAGCTGCCTCAGTTCATAACAGTGTGTAGGAAGTTGTTTGATAAAATGGGCAAAGATTATACTTGTACCAGAAGGCAGAATATAAGAAACTACATGAAAAACATGGAAAATTCAGAGAAAATGACTGTAAACAGATGAGAACTGGTTTAAAACAGCTCAAAGATATTCTCCAAGTCAGTTCTTAGTGTAGAAAAGGTAGCTAAGATCCGGGAAATCCTTAATTCGAGTTAAGATCACATGAAACACTGCATGAACCCTGTATTGTTTACTTAAAGGAGACTAGAGTGTTAAAGGTGTGTTATACAAGGCAGAATACCATTGAAATAGAGAAAGAAACACATTCGGCAGCTTTGGAAAGCCTTACACTTCACTGAAATGTAGGAATACACTCTGTAACACAGTGGAGAGACAATGTTCCTGAGCTGCCTCTGTTTATAACAGTGTGTAGGAAGTTGTTTGATAAAGTGGGCAAAGCTTATACTTGGACCAGAAGGAAGAATATAGGAAACTACATGAAAACATCGATAATTCAGAGAAAATGACTGTATTTGATGAGAACTGGTTTAGAAGAGCTGAAAGAGATTGCCCAAGTCAGTTCTTAGTGTAGAAAAGGTAGTTAAGATCCGGGAAATCCTTAATTCGAGTTAAGATAACATGAAACACTGTATGAATACTGTATTGTTTACTTAAAAGAGACTACAGTGGTAAATGTGTCTTAAACAAGGCAGAATACCATTGAAATAGAGAAAGAAACACATTCGGCAGCTTTGGAAAGCCTTACACTTCACTGAAATGTACTAATACACTCTGTAACACAGTTGAGAAACAATGTTCCCGAGCTGCCTCTGTTCATAACAGTGTGTAGGAAGTTGTTTGATAAAGTGGGCAAAGCTTATACTTGGACCAGAAGGAAGAATATAGGAAAGTACATGAAAACATGGATAATTCAGTGAAAATGACTGTAAACAGACGAGAACTCGTTTCGAACAGCTCAAAGACATTCTCCAAGTCGGTTCTTAGTGTAGAAAAGGTAGCTAAGATCCGGGAAATCCTTAATTCGAGTTAAGATCACATGAAACACTGTATGAACCCTGTATTGTTTACTTAATGAGACTAGAGTGTTAAATGTGTGTTATACAAGGCAGAATACCATTGAAATAGAGAAAGAAACACATTCGGCAGCTTTGGAAAGCCTTACACTTCACTGAAATGTACGAATACACTCTGTAACACAGTTGAGAAACAATGTTCCTGAGCTGCCTCTGTTCATAACAGTGTGTAGGAAGTTGTTTGATAAAGTGGGCAAAGCTTATACTTGGACCAGAAGGAAGAATATAGGAAACTACATGAAAACATGGATAATTCAGTGAAAATGACTGTAAACAGATGAGAACTCGTTTAGAACAGCTCAAAGACATTCTCCAAGTCGGTTCTTAGTGTAGAAAAGGTAGCTAAGATCCGGGAAATCATTAATTCGAGTAAAGATCACATGAAACACTGTATGAATCCTGTATTGTTTACTTAAAAGAGACTGGAGTGGTAAATGTGTCTTATACAAGGCAGAATACCATTGAAATTGTGAAAGAAACACGTTCGGCAGCTTTGGAAGGCCTTACACTTCAATGAAATGTAGTACTACACTCTATAACACAGTTGAGAGACAATGTTCCCGAGCTGCCTCAGTTCATAACAGTGTGTAGGAAGTTGTTTGATAAAGTGGGCAAAGATTATACTTGTACCAGAAGGCAGAATATAAGAAACTACATGAAAGCATGGATAATTCAGAGAAAATGACTGTAAACAGATGAGAACTCATTTAGAACAGCTGAAAGGGATTGCCCAAGTCAATTCTTAGTGTAGAAAAGGTAGCTAAGATCCAGGAAATCCTTAATTCGAGTTAAGATAACATGAAACACTGTATGAATACTGTATTGTTTACTTAAAGAAGACTAGAGTGTTAAATGTGTGTTATACAAGGCAGAATACCATTGAAATAGAGAAAGAAACACATTCGGCAGCTTTGGAAAGCCTTACACTTCACTGAAATGTAGGAATACACTCTGTAACACAGTTGAGAAACAATGTTCCCGAGCTGCCTCTGTTCATAACAGTGTGTAGGAAGTTGTTTGATAAAGTGGGCAAAGCTTATACTTGGACCAGAAGGAAGAATATAGGAAACTACATGAAAACATGGATAATTCAGTGAAAATGACTGTAAACAGATGAGAACTCGTTTAGAACAGCTCAAAGACATTCTCCAAGTCGGTTCTTAGTGTAGAAAAGGTAGCTAAGATCCGGGAAATCCTTAATTCGAGTTAAGATCACATGAAACACTGTATGAACCCTGTATTGTTTACTAAAAGAAGACTAGAGTGTTAAATGTGTGTTATACAAGGCAGAATACCATTGAAATAGTGAAAGAAACACGTTCGGCATCTTTGGAAGGCCTTACACTTCAATGAAATGTAGTACTACACTCTATAACACAGTTGAGAGACAATGTTCCCGAGCTGCCTCAGTTCATGACAGTGTGTAGGAAGTTGTTTGATAAAGTGGGCAAACATTATACTTGTACCAGAAGGCAGAATATAAGAAACTACATGAAAGCATGGATAATTCAGAGAAAATGACTGTAAACAGATGAGAACTCATTTAGAACAGCTGAAAGAGATTGCCCAAGTCAATTCTTGGTGTAGAAAAGGTAGCTAAGATCCAGGAAATCCTTAATTCGAGTTAAGATAACATGAAACACTGTATGAATACTGTATTGTTTACTTAAAAGAGACTACAGTGGTAAATGTGTCTTATACAAGGCAGAATACCATTGAAATAGAGAAAGAAACACATTCGGCAGCTTTGGAAAGCCTTACACTTCACTGAAATGTACTAATACACTCTGTAACACAGTTGAGAAACAATGTTCCCGAGCTGCCTCTGTTCATAACAGTGTGTAGGAAGTTGTTTGATAAAGTGGGCAAAGCTTATACTTGGACCAGAAGGAAGAATATAGGAAAGTACATGAAAACATGGATAATTCAGTGAAAATGACTGTAAACAGACGAGAACTCGTTTCGAACAGCTCAAAGACATTCTCCAAGTCGGTTCTTAGTGTAGAAAAGGTAGCTAAGATCCAGGAAATCCTTAATTCGAGTTAAGATCACATGAAACACTGTATGAACCCTGTATTGTTTACTTAATGAGACTAGAGTGTTAAATGTGTGTTATACAAGGCAGAATACCATTGAAATAGAGAAAGAAACACATTCGGCAGCTTTGGAAAGCCTTACACTTCACTGAAATGTACGAATACACTCTGTAACACAGTTGAGAAACAATGTTCCTGAGCTGCCTCTGTTCATAACAGTGTGTAGGAAGTTGTTTGATAAAGTGGGCAAAGCTTATACTTGGACCAGAAGGAAGAATATAGGAAACTACATGAAAAAATGGATAATTCAGAGAAAATGACTGTAAACAGATGAGAACTGGTTTAAAACAGCTCAAAGATATTCTCCAAGTCAGTTCTTAGTGTAGAAAAGGTAGCTAAGATCCGGGAAATCCTTAATTCGAGTTAAGATCACATGAAACACTGCATGAACCCTGTATTGTTTACTTAAAGGAGACTAGAGTGTTAAAGGTGTGTTATACAAGGCAGAATACCATTGAAATAGAGAAAGAAACACATTCGGCAGCTTTGGAAAGCCTTACACTTCACTGAAATGTAGGAATACACTCTGTAACACAGTGGAGAGACAATGTTCCTGAGCTGCCTCTGTTTATAACAGTGTGTAGGAAGTTGTTTGATAAAGTGGGCAAAGCTTATACTTGGACCAGAAGGAAGAATATAGGAAACTACATGAAAACATCGATAATTCAGAGAAAATGACTGTATTTGATGAGAACTGGTTTAGAAGAGCTGAAAGAGATTGCCCAAGTCAGTTCTTAGTGTAGAAAAGGTAGTTAAGATCCGGGAAATCCTTAATTCGAGTTAAGATAACATGAAACACTGTATGAATACTGTATTGTTTACTTAAAAGAGACTACAGTGGTAAATGTGTCTTAAACAAGGCAGAATACCATTGAAATAGAGAAAGAAACACATTCGGCAGCTTTGGAAAGCCTTACACTTCACTGAAATGTACTAATACACTCTGTAACACAGTTGAGAAACAATGTTCCCGAGCTGCCTCTGTTCATAACAGTGTGTAGGAAGTTGTTTGATAAAGTGGGCAAAGCTTATACTTGGACCAGAAGGAAGAATATAGGAAAGTACATGAAAACATGGATAATTCAGTGAAAATGACTGTAAACAGACGAGAACTCGTTTCGAACAGCTCAAACACATTCTCCAAGTCGGTTCTTAGTGTAGAAAAGGTAGCTAAGATCCGGGAAATCCTTAATTCGAGTTAAGATCACATGAAACACTGTATGAACCCTGTATTGTTTACTTAATGAGACTAGAGTGTTAAATGTGTGTTATACAAGGCAGAATACCATTGAAATAGAGAAAGAAACACATTCGGCAGCTTTGGAAAGCCTTACACTTCACTGAAATGTACGAATACACTCTGTAACACAGTTGAGAAACAATGTTCCTGAGCTGCCTCTGTTCATAACAGTGTGTAGGAAGTTGTTTGATAAAGTGGGCAAAGCTTATACTTGGACCAGAAGGAAGAATATAGGAAACTACATGAAAACATGGATAATTCAGTGAAAATGACTGTAAACAGATGAGAACTCGTTTAGAACAGCTCAAAGACATTCTCCAAGTCGGTTCTTAGTGTAGAAAAGGTAGCTAAGATCCGGGAAATCATTAATTCGAGTAAAGATCACATGAAACACTGTATGAATCCTGTATTGTTTACTTAAAAGAGACTAGAGTGGTAAATGTGTCTTATACAAGGCAGAATACCATTGAAATTGTGAAAGAAACACGTTCGGCAGCTTTGGAAGGCCTTACACTTCAATGAAATGTAGTACTACACTCTATAACACAGTTGAGAGACAATGTTCCCGAGCTGCCTCAGTTCATAACAGTGTGTAGGAAGTTGTTTGATAAAGTGGGCAAAGATTATACTTGTACCAGAAGGCAGAATATAAGAAACTACATGAAAGCATGGATAATTCAGAGAAAATGACTGTAAACAGATGAGAACTCATTTAGAACAGCTGAAAGGGATTGCCCAAGTCAATTCTTAGTGTAGAAAAGGTAGCTAAGATCCAGGAAATCCTTAATTCGAGTTAAGATAACATGAAACACTGTATGAATACTGTATTGTTTACTTAAAAGAGACTACAGTGGTAAATGTGTCTTATACAAGGCAGAATACCATTGAAATAGAGAAAGAAACACATTCGGCAGCTTTGGAAAGCCTTACACTTCACTGAAATGTACTAATACACTCTGTAACACAGTTGAGAAACAATGTTCCCGAGCTGCCTCTGTTCATAACAGTGTGTAGGAAGTTGTTTGATAAAGTGGGCAAAGCTTATACTTGGACCAGAAGGAAGAATATAGGAAAGTACATGAAAACATGGATAATTCAGTGAAAATGACTGTAAACAGACGAGAACTCGTTTCGAACAGCTCAAAGACATTCTCCAAGTCGGTTCTTAGTGTAGAAAAGGTAGCTAAGATCCGGGAAATCCTTAATTCGAGTTAAGATCACATGAAACACTGTATGAACCCTGTATTGTTTACTTAATGAGACTAGAGTGTTAAATGTGTGTTATACAAGGCAGAATACCATTGAAATAGAGAAAGAAACACATTCGGCAGCTTTGGAAAGCCTTACACTTCACTGAAATGTACGAATACACTCTGTAACACAGTTGAGAAACAATGTTCCTGAGCTGCCTCTGTTCATAACAGTGTGTAGGAAGTTGTTTGATAAAGTGGGCAAAGCTTATACTTGGACCAGAAGGAAGAATATAGGAAACTACATGAAAACATGGATAATTCAGTGAAAATGACTGTAAACAGATGAGAACTCGTTTAGAACAGCTCAAAGACATTCTCCAAGTCGGTTCTTAGTGTAGAAAAGGTAGCTAAGATCCGGGAAATCATTAATTCGAGTAAAGATCACATGAAACACTGTATGAATCCTGTATTGTTTACTTAAAAGAGACTAGAGTGGTAAATGTGTCTTACACAAGGCAGAATACCATTGAAATAGTGAAAGAAACACGTTCGGCAGCTTTGGAAGGCCTTACACTTCAATGAAATGTAGTACTACACTCTATAACACAGTTGAGAGACAATGTTCCCGAGCTGCCTCAGTTCATAACAGTGTGTAGGAAGTTGTTTGATAAAGTGGGCAAAGATTATACTTGTACCAGAAGGCAGAATATAAGAAACTACATGAAAGCATGGATAATTCAGAGAAAATGACTGTAAACAGATGAGAACTCATTTAGAACAGCTGAAAGGGATTGCCCAAGTCAATTCTTAGTGTAGAAAAGGTAGCTAAGATCCGGGAAATCCTTAATTCGAGTTAAGATAACATGAAACACTGTATGAATACTGTATTGTTTACTTAAAGGAGACTAGAGTGTTAAATGTGTGTTATACAAGGCAGAATACCATTGAAATAGAGAAAGAAACACATTCGGCAGCTTTGGAAAGCCTTACACTTCACTGAAATGTAGGAATACACTCTGTAACACAGTTGAGAAACAATGTTCCCGAGCTGCCTCTGTTCATAACAGTGTGTAGGAAGTTGTTTGATAAAGTGAGCAAAGCTTATACTTGGACGAGAAGGAAGAATATAGGAAAGTACATGAAAACATGGATAATTCAGTGAAAATGACTGTAAACAGATGAGAACTCGTTTAGAACAGCTCAAAGACATTCTCCAAGTCGGTTCTTAGTGTAGAAAAGGTAGCTAAGATCCGGGAAATCCTTAATTCGAGTTAAGATCACATGAAACACTGTATGAACCCTGTATTGTTTACTTAAAGAGACTAGAGTGTTAAATGTGTGTTATACAAGGCAGAATACCATTGAAATAGAGAAAGAAACACATTCGGCAGCTTTGGAAAGCCTTACACTTCACTGAAATGTAGGAATACACTCTGTAACACAGTTGAGAGACAATGTTCCCGAGCTGCCTCTGTTTATAACAGTGTGTAGGAAGTTGTTTGATAAAGTGGGAAAAGCTTATACTTGGACCAGAAGGAAGAATATAGGAAACTACATGAAAGCATGGATAATTCAGAGAAAATGACTGTAAACAGATGAGAACTCATTTAGAACAGCTGAAAGAGATTGCCCAAGTCAATTCTTGGTGTAGAAAAGGTAGCTAAGATCCAGGAAATCCTTAATTCGAGTTAAGATAACATGAAACACTGTATGAATACTGTATTGTTTACTTAAAAGAGACTACAGTGGTAAATGTGTCTTATACAAGGCAGAATACCATTGAAATAGAGAAAGAAACACATTCGGCAGCTTTGGAAAGCCTTACACTTCACTGAAATGTACTAATACACTCTGTAACACAGTTGAGAAACAATGTTCCCGAGCTGCCTCTGTTCATAACAGTGTGTAGGAAGTTGTTTGATAAAGTGGGCAAAGCTTATACTTGGACCAGAAGGAAGAATTTAGGAAAGTACATGAAAACATGGATAATTCAGTGAAAATGACTGTAAACAGACGAGAACTCGTTTCGAACAGCTCAAAGACATTCTCCAAGTCGGTTCTTAGTGTAGAAAAGGTAGCTAAGATCCGGGAAATCCTTAATTCGAGTTAAGATCACATGAAACACTGTATGAACCCTGTATTGTTTACTTAATGAGACTAGAGTGTTAAATGTGTGTTATACAAGGCAGAATACCATTGAAATAGAGAAAGAAACACATTCGGCAGCTTTGGAAAGCCTTACACTTCACTGAAGTGTAGGAATACACTCTGTAACACAGTTGAGAAACAATGTTCCCGAGCTGCCTCTGTTCATAACAGTGTGTAGGAAGTTGTTTGATAAAGTGGGCAAAGCTTATACTTGGACCAGAAGGAAGAATATAGGAAACTACATGAAAACATGGATAATTCAGTGAAAATGACTGTAAACAGATGAGAACTCATTTAGAACAGCTCAAAGACATTCTCCAAGTCGGTTCTTAGTGTAGAAAAGGTAGCTAAGATCCGGGAAATCCTTAATTCGAGTTAAGATCACATGAAACACTGTATGAATCCTGTATTTTTTACTTAAAAGAGACTAGAGTTGTAAATGTGTGTTATACAAGGCAGAATACCATTGAAATAGAGAAAGAAACACATTCGGCAGCTTTGGAAAGCCTTACACTTCACTGAAATGTAGGAATGCACTCTGTAACACAGTTGAGAAACAATGTTCCTGAGCTGCCTCTGTTCATAACAGTGTGTAGGAAGTTGTTTGATAAAGTGGGCAAAGCTTATACTTGAACCAGAAGGAAGAATATAGGAAACTACATGAAAACATGGATAATTCAGTGAAAATGACTGTAAACAGATGAGAACTCGTTTAGAACAGTTCAAAGACATTCTCCAAGTCGGTTCTTAGTGTAGAAAAGGTAGCTAAGATCCGGGAAATCCTTAATTCGAGTAAAGATCACATGAAACACTGTATGAATCCAGTATTGTTTATTAAAAGAGACTAGAGTGGTAAATGTGTCTTATTAAAGGCAGAATACCATTGAAATAGTGAAAGAAACACGTTCGGCAGCTTTGGAAGGCCTTACACTTCAATGAAATGTAGTACTACACTCTATAACACAGTTGAGAGACAATGTTCCCGAGCTGCCTCAGTTCATAACAGTGTGTAGGAAGTTGTTTGATAAAGTGGGCAAAGATTATACTTGTACCAGAAGGCAGAATATAAGAAACTACATGAAAGCATGGATTATTCAGAGAAAATGACTGTAAACAGATGAGAACTCATTTAGAACAGCTGAAAGGGATTGCCCAAGTCAATTCTTAGTGTAGAAAAGGTAGCTAAGATCCGGGAAATCTTTAATTCGAGTTAAGATAACATGAAACACTGTATGAATACTGTATTGTTTACTTAAAGGAGACTAGAGTGTTAAATGTGTGTTATACAAGGCAGAATACCATTGAAATAGAGAAAGAAACACATTCGGCAGCTTTGGAAAGCCTTACACTTCACTGAAATGTAGGAATACACTCTGTAACACAGTTGAGAAACAATGTTCCCGAGCTGCCTCTGTTCATAACAGTGTGTAGGAAGTTGTTTGATAAAGTGGGCAAAGCTTATACTTGGACCAGAAGGAAGAATATAGGAAACTACATGAAAACATGGATAATTCAGTGAAAATGACTGTAAACAGATGAGAACTCGTTTAGAACAGCTCAAAGACATTCTCCAAGTCGGTTCTTAGTGTAGAAAAGGTAGCTAAGATCCGGGAAATCCTTAATTCGAGTTAAGATCACATGAAACACTGTATGAATCCTGTATTGTTTACTTAATGAGACTAGAGTGTTAAATGTGTGCTATACAAGGCAGAATACCATTGAAATAGTGAAAGAAACACGTTCGGCAGCTTTGGAAGGCCTTACACTTCAATGAAATGTAGTACTACACTCTATAACAAAGTTGAGAGACAATGTTCCCGAGCTGCCTCAGTTCATAACAGTGTGTAGGAAGTTGTTTGATAAAGTGGGCAAAGATTATACTTGTACCAGAAGGCAGAATATAAGAAACTACATGAAAGTATGGATAATTCAGAGAAAATGACTGTAAACAGATGAGAACTAATTTAGAACAGCTGAAAGGGATTGCCCAAGTCAATTCTTAGTGTAGAAAAGGTAGCTAAGATCCGGGAAATCCTTAATTCGAGTTAAGATAACATGAAACACTGTATGAATACTGTATTGTTTACTTAAAGGAGACTAGAGTGTTAAATGTGTGTTATACAAGGCAGAATACCATTGAAATAGAGAAAGAAACACATTCGGCAGCTTTGGAAAGCCTTACACTTCACTGAAATGTAGGAATACACTCTGTAACACAGTTGAGAAACAATGTTCCCGAGCTGCCTCTGTTCATAACAGTGTGTAGGAAGTTGTTTGATAAAGTGAGCAAAGCTTATACTTGGACGAGAAGGAAGAATATAGGAAAGTACATGAAAACATGGATAATTCAGTGAAAATGACTGTAAACAGATGAGAACTCGTTTAGAACAGCTCAAAGACATTCTCTAAGTCGGTTCTTAGTGTAGAAAAGGTAGCTAAGATCCGGGAAATCCTTAATTCGAGTTAAGATCACATGAAACACTGTATGAACCCTGTATTGTTTACTTAAAGAGACTAGAGTGTTAAATGTGTGTTATACAAGGCAGAATACCATTGAAATAGAGAAAGAAACACATTCGGCAGCTTTGGAAAGCCTTACACTTCACTGAAATGTAGGAATACACTCTGTAACACAGTTGAGAGACAATGTTCCCGAGCTGCCTCTGTTTATAACAGTGTGTAGGAAGTTGTTTGATAAAGTGGGAAAAGCTTATACTTGGACCAGAAGGAAGAATATAGGAAACTACATGAAAAAATGGATAATTCAGAGAAAATGACTGTAAACAGATGAGAACTGGTTTAGAACAGCTCAAAGAGATTCTCCAAGTCAGTTCTTAGGGTAGAAAAGGTAGCTAAGATCCGGGAAATCCTTAATTCGAGTTAAGATCACATGAAACACTGTATGAATCCTGTATTTTTTACTTAAAAGAGACTAGAGTTGTAAATGTGTGTTATACAAGGCAGAATACCATTGAAATAGAGAAAGAAACACATTCGGCAGCTTTGGAAAGCCTTACACTTCACTGAAATGTAGGAATACACTCTGTAACACAGTTGAGAGACAATGTTCCCGAGCTGCCTCAGTTCATAACAGTGTGTAGGAAGTTGTTTGATAAAGTGGGCAAAGATTATACTTGTACCAGAAGGCAGAATATAAGAAACTACATGAAAGCATGGATTATTCAGAGAAAATGACTGTAAACAGATGAGAACTCATTTAGAACAGCTGAAAGGGATTGCCCAAGTCAATTCTTGGTGTAGAAAAGGTAGCTAAGATCCGGGAAATCCTTAATTCGAGTTAAGATAACATGAAACACTGTATGAATACTGTATTGTTTACTTAAAAGAGACTACAGTGTTAAATGTGTGTTATACAAGGCAGAATACCATTGAAATAGAGAAAGAAACACATTCGGCAGCTTTGGAAAGCCTTACACTTCACTGAAATGTAGGAATACACTCTGTAACACAGTTGAGAAACAATGTTCCCGAGCTGCCTCTGTTCATAACAGTGTGTAGGAAGTTGTTTGATAAAGTGAGCAAAGCTTATACTTGGACGAGAAGGAAGAATATAGGAAAGTACATGAAAACATGGATAATTCAGTGAAAATGACTGTAAACAGATGAGAACTCGTTTAGAACAGCTCAAAGACATTCTCTAAGTCGGTTCTTAGTGTAGAAAAGGTAGCTAAGATCCGGGAAATCCTTAATTCGAGTTAAGATCACATGAAACACTGTATGAACCCTGTATTGTTTACTTAAAGAGACTAGAGTGTTAAATGTGTGTTATACAAGGCAGAATACCATTGAAATAGAGAAAGAAACACATTCGGCAGCTTTGGAAAGCCTTACACTTCACTGAAATGTAGGAATACACTCTGTAACACAGTTGAGAGACAATGTTCCCGAGCTGCTTCTGTTTATAACAGTGTGTAGGAAGTTGTTTGATAAAGTGGGAAAAGCTTATACTTGGACCAGAAGGAAGAATATAGGAAACTACATGAAAAAATGGATAATTCAGAGAAAATGACTGTAAACAGATGAGAACTGGTTTAGAACAGCTCAAAGAGATTCTCCAAGTCAGTTCTTAGGGTAGAAAAGGTAGCTAAGATCCGGGAAATCCTTAATTCGAGTTAAGATCACATGAAACACTGTATGAATCCTGTATTTTTTACTTAAAAGAGACTAGAGTTGTAAATGTGTGTTATACAAGGCAGAATACCATTGAAATAGAGAAAGAAACACATTCGGCAGCTTTGGAAAGCCTTACACTTCACTGAAATGTAGGAATACACTCTGTAACACAGTTGAGAGACAATGTTCCCGAGCTGCCTCAGTTCATAACAGTGTGTAGGAAGTTGTTTGATAAAGTGGGCAAAGATTATACTTGTACCAGAAGGCAGAATATAAGAAACTACATGAAAGCATGGATTATTCAGAGAAAATGACTGTAAACAGATGAGAACTCATTTAGAACAGCTGAAAGGGATTGCCCAAGTCAATTCTTAGTGTAGAAAAGGTAGCTAAGATCCGGGAAATCTTTAATTCGAGTTAAGATAACATGAAACACTGTATGAATACTGTATTGTTTACTTAAAGGAGACTAGAGTGTTAAATGTGTGTTATACAAGGCAGAATACCATTGAAATAGAGAAAGAAACACATTCGGCAGCTTTGGAAAGCCTTACACTTCACTGAAATGTAGGAATACACTCTGTAACACAGTTGAGAAACAATGTTCCCGAGCTGCCTCTGTTCATAACAGTGTGTAGGAAGTTGTTTGATAAAGTGGGCAAAGCTTATACTTGGACCAGAAGGAAGAATATAGGAAACTACATGAAAACATGGATAATTCAGTGAAAATGACTGTAAACAGATGAGAACTAATTTAGAACAGCTGAAAGGGATTGCCCAAGTCAATTCTTAGTGTAGAAAAGGTAGCTAAGATCCGGGAAATCCTTAATTCGAGTTAAGATAACATGAAACACTGTATGAATACTGTATTGTTTACTTAAAGGAGACTAGAGTGTTAAATGTGTGTTATACAAGGCAGAATACCATTGAAATAGAGAAAGAAACACATTCGGCAGCTTTGGAAAGCCTTACACTTCACTGAAATGTAGGAATACACTCTGTAACACAGTTGAGAAACAATGTTCCCGAGCTGCCTCTGTTCATAACAGTGTGTAGGAAGTTGTTTGATAAAGTGAGCAAAGCTTATACTTGGACGAGAAGGAAGAATATAGGAAAGTACATGAAAACATGGATAATTCAGTGAAAATGACTGTAAACAGATGAGAACTCGTTTAGAACAGCTCAAAGACATTCTCTAAGTCGGTTCTTAGTGTAGAAAAGGTAGCTAAGATCCGGGAAATCCTTAATTCGAGTTAAGATCACATGAAACACTGTATGAACCCTGTATTGTTTACTTAAAGAGACTAGAGTGTTAAATGTGTGTTATACAAGGCAGAATACCATTGAAATAGAGAAAGAAACACATTCGGCAGCTTTGGAAAGCCTTACACTTCACTGAAATGTAGGAATACACTCTGTAACACAGTTGAGAGACAATGTTCCCGAGCTGCCTCTGTTTATAACAGTGTGTAGGAAGTTGTTTGATAAAGTGGGAAAAGCTTATACTTGGACCAGAAGGAAGAATATAGGAAACTACATGAAAAAATGGATAATTCAGAGAAAATGACTGTAAACAGATGAGAACTGGTTTAGAACAGCTCAAAGAGATTCTCCAAGTCAGTTCTTAGGGTAGAAAAGGTAGCTAAGATCCGGGAAATCCTTAATTCGAGTTAAGATCACATGAAACACTGTATGAATCCTGTATTTTTTACTTAAAAGAGACTAGAGTTGTAAATGTGTGTTATACAAGGCAGAATACCATTGAAATAGAGAAAGAAACACATTCGGCAGCTTTGGAAAGCCTTACACTTCACTGAAATGTAGGAATACACTCTGTAACACAGTTGAGAGACAATGTTCCCGAGCTGCCTCAGTTCATAACAGTGTGTAGGAAGTTGTTTGATAAAGTGGGCAAAGATTATACTTGTACCAGAAGGCAGAATATAAGAAACTACATGAAAGCATGGATTATTCAGAGAAAATGACTGTAAACAGATGAGAACTCATTTAGAACAGCTGAAAGGGATTGCCCAAGTCAATTCTTGGTGTAGAAAAGGTAGCTAAGATCCGGGAAATCCTTAATTCGAGTTAAGATAACATGAAACACTGTATGAATACTGTATTGTTTACTTAAAAGAGACTACAGTGTTAAATGTGTGTTATACAAGGCAGAATACCATTGAAATAGAGAAAGAAACACATTCGGCAGCTTTGGAAAGCCTTACACTTCACTGAAATGTAGGAATACACTCTGTAACACAGTTGAGAAACAATGTTCCCGAGCTGCCTCTGTTCATAACAGTGTGTAGGAAGTTGTTTGATAAAGTGAGCAAAGCTTATACTTGGACGAGAAGGAAGAATATAGGAAAGTACATGAAAACATGGATAATTCAGTGAAAATGACTGTAAACAGATGAGAACTCGTTTAGAACAGCTCAAAGACATTCTCTAAGTCGGTTCTTAGTGTAGAAAAGGTAGCTAAGATCCGGGAAATCCTTAATTCGAGTTAAGATCACATGAAACACTGTATGAACCCTGTATTGTTTACTTAAAGAGACTAGAGTGTTAAATGTGTGTTATACAAGGCAGAATACCATTGAAATAGAGAAAGAAACACATTCGGCAGCTTTGGAAAGCCTTACACTTCACTGAAATGTAGGAATACACTCTGTAACACAGTTGAGAGACAATGTTCCCGAGCTGCTTCTGTTTATAACAGTGTGTAGGAAGTTGTTTGATAAAGTGGGAAAAGCTTATACTTGGACCAGAAGGAAGAATATAGGAAACTACATGAAAAAATGGATAATTCAGAGAAAATGACTGTAAACAGATGAGAACTGGTTTAGAACAGCTCAAAGAGATTCTCCAAGTCAGTTCTTAGGGTAGAAAAGGTAGCTAAGATCCGGGAAATCCTTAATTCGAGTTAAGATCACATGAAACACTGTATGAATCCTGTATTTTTTACTTAAAAGAGACTAGAGTTGTAAATGTGTGTTATACAAGGCAGAATACCATTGAAATAGAGAAAGAAACACATTCGGCAGCTTTGGAAAGCCTTACACTTCACTGAAATGTAGGAATACACTCTGTAACACAGTTGAGAGACAATGTTCCCGAGCTGCCTCAGTTCATAACAGTGTGTAGGAAGTTGTTTGATAAAGTGGGCAAAGATTATACTTGTACCAGAAGGCAGAATATAAGAAACTACATGAAAGCATGGATTATTCAGAGAAAATGACTGTAAACAGATGAGAACTCATTTAGAACAGCTGAAAGGGATTGCCCAAGTCAATTCTTAGTGTAGAAAAGGTAGCTAAGATCCGGGAAATCTTTAATTCGAGTTAAGATAACATGAAACACTGTATGAATACTGTATTGTTTACTTAAAGGAGACTAGAGTGTTAAATGTGTGTTATACAAGGCAGAATACCATTGAAATAGAGAAAGAAACACATTCGGCAGCTTTGGAAAGCCTTACACTTCACTGAAATGTAGGAATACACTCTGTAACACAGTTGAGAAACAATGTTCCCGAGCTGCCTCTGTTCATAACAGTGTGTAGGAAGTTGTTTGATAAAGTGGGCAAAGCTTATACTTGGACCAGAAGGAAGAATATAGGAAACTACATGAAAACATGGATAATTCAGTGAAAATGACTGTAAACAGATGAGAACTCCTTTAGAACAGCTCAAAGACATTCTCCAAGTCGGTTCTTAGTGTAGAAAAGGTAGCTAAGATCCGGGAAATCCTTAATTCGAGTTAAGATCACATGAAACACTGTATGAACCCTGTATTGTTTACTTAAAGAAGACTAGAGTGTTAAATGTGTGTTATACAAGGCAGAATACCATTGAAATAGTGAAAGAAACACGTTCGGCAGCTTTGGAAGGCCTTACACTTCAATGAAATGTAGTACTACACTCTATAACACAGTTGAGAGACAATGTTCCCGAGCTGCCTCAGTTCATGACAGTGTGTAGGAAGTTGTTTGATAAAGTGGGCAAAGATTATACTTGTACCAGAAGGCAGAATATAAGAAACTACATGAAAGCATGGATAATTCAGAGAAAATGACTGTAAACAGATGAGAACTCATTTAGAACAGCTGAAAGAGATTGCCCAAGTCAATTCTTGGTGTAGAAAAGGTAGCTAAGATCCGGGAAATCCTTAATTCGAGTTAAGATAACATGAAACACTGTATGAATACTGTATTGTTTACTTAAAAGAGACTACAGTGGTAAATGTGTCTTATACAAGGCAGAATACCATTGAAATAGAGAAAGAAACACATTCGGCAGCTTTGGAAAGCCTTACACTTCACTGAAATGTACTAATACACTCTATAACACAGTTGAGAAACAATGTTCCCGAGCTGCCTCTGTTCATAACAGTGTGTAGGAAGTTGTTTGATAAAGTGGGCAAAGCTTATACTTGGACCAGAAGGAAGAATATAGGAAAGTACATGAAAACATGGATAATTCAGTGAAAATGACTGTAAACAGACGAGAACTCGTTTCGAACAGCTCAAAGACATTCTCCAAGTCGGTTCTTAGTGTAGAAAAGGTAGCTAAGATCCGGGAAATCCTTAATTCGAGTTAAGATCACATGAAACACTGTATGAACCCTGTATTGTTTACTTAATGAGACTAGAGTGTTAAATGTGTGCTATACAAGGCAGAATACCATTGAAATAGAGAAAGAAACACATTCGGCAGCTTTGGAAAGCCTTACACTTCACTGAAATGTACGAATACACTCTGTAACACAGTTGAGAAACAATGTTCCTGAGCTGCCTCTGTTCATAACAGTGTGTAGGAAGTTGTTTGATAAAGTGGGCAAAGCTTATACTTGGACCAGAAGGAAGAATATAGGAAACTACATGAAAACATGGATAATTCAGTGAAAATGACTGTAAACAGATGAGAACTCGTTTAGAACAGCTCAAAGACATTCTCCAAGTCGGTTCTTAGTGTAGAAAAGGTAGCTAAGATCCGGGAAATCATTAATTCGAGTAAAGATCACATGAAACACTGTATGAATCCGGTATTGTTTACTTAAAAGAGACTAGAGTGGTAAATGTGTCTTATACAAGGCAGAATACCATTGAAATAGTGAAAGAAACACGTTCGGCAGCTTTGGAAGGCCTTACACTTCAATGAAATGTAGTACTACACTCTATAACACAGTTGAGAGACAATGTTCCCGAGCTGCCTCAGTTCATAACAGTGTGTAGGAAGTTGTTTGATAAAGTGGGCAAAGATTATACATGTACCAGAAGGCAGAATATAAGAAACTACATGAAAGCATGGATAATTCAGAGAAAATGACTGTAAACAGATGAGAACTCATTTAGAACAGCTGAAAGGGATTGCCCAAGTCAATTCTTAGTGTAGAAAAAGTAGCTAAGATCCGGGAAATCCTTAATTCGAGTTAAGATAACATGAAACACTGTATGAATACTGTATTGTTTACTTAAAGGAGACTAGAGTGTTAAATGTGTGTTATACAAGGCAGAATACCATTGAAATAGAGAAAGAAACACATTCGGCAGCTTTGGAAAGCCTTACACTTCACTGAAATGTAGGAATACACTCTGTAACACAGTTGAGAAACAATGTTCCCGAGCTGCCTCTGTTCATAACAGTGTGTAGGAAGTTGTTTGATAAAGTGGGCAAAGCTTATACTTGGACCAGAAGGAAGAATATAGGAAACTACATGAAAAAATGGATAATTCAGAGAAAATGACTGTAAACAGATGAGAACTGGTTTAGAACAGCTCAAAGAGATTCTCCAAGTCAGTTCGTAGTGTAGAAAAGGTAGCTAAGATCCGGGAAATCCTTAATTCGAGTTAAGATCACATGAAACACTGTATGAATCCTGTATTTTTTACTTAAAAGAGACTAGAGTTGTAAATGTGTGTTATACAAGGCAGAATACCATTGAAATAGAGAAAGAAACACATTCGGCAGCTTTGGAAAGCCTTACACTTCACTGAAATGTAGGAATGCACTCTGTAACACAGTTGAGAAACAATGTTCCTGAGCTGCCTCTGTTCATAACAGTGTGTAGGAAGTTGTTTGATAAAGTGGGCAAAGCTTATACTTGAACCAGAAGGAAGAATATAGGAAACTACATGAAAACATGGATAATTCAGTGAAAATGACTGTAAACAGATGAGAACTCGTTTAGAACAGTTCAAAGACATTCTCCAAGTCGGTTCTTAGTGTAGAAAAGGTAGCTAAGATCCGGGAAATCCTTAATTCGAGTAAAGATCACATGAAACACTGTATGAATCCAGTATTGTTTATTAAAAGAGACTAGAGTGGTAAATGTGTCTTATTAAAGGCAGAATACCATTGAAATAGTGAAAGAAACACGTTCGGCAGCTTTGGAAGGCCTTACACTTCAATGAAATGTAGTACTACACTCTATAACACAGTTGAGAGACAATGTTCCCGAGCTGCCTCAGTTCATAACAGTGTGTAGGAAGTTGTTTGATAAAGTGGGCAAAGATTATACTTGTACCAGAAGGCAGAATATAAGAAACTACATGAAAGCATGGATTATTCAGAGAAAATGACTGTAAACAGATGAGAACTCATTTAGAACAGCTGAAAGGGATTGCCCAAGTCAATTCTTAGTGTAGAAAAGGTAGCTAAGATCCGGGAAATCTTTAATTCGAGTTAAGATAACATGAAACACTGTATGAATACTGTATTGTTTACTTAAAGGAGACTAGAGTGTTAAATGTGTGTTATACAAGGCAGAATACCATAGAAATAGAGAAAGAAACACATTCGGCAGCTTTGGAAAGCCTTACACTTCACTGAAATGTAGGAATACACTCTGTAACACAGTTGAGAAACAATGTTCCCGAGCTGCCTCTGTTCATAACAGTGTGTAGGAAGTTGTTTGATAAAGTGGGCAAAGCTTATACTTGGACCAGAAGGAAGAATATAGGAAACTACATGAAAACATGGATAATTCAGTGAAAATGACTGTAAACAGATGAGAACTCCTTAAGAACAGCTCAAAGACATTCTCCAAGTCGGTTCTTAGTGTAGAAAAGGTAGCTAAGATCCGGGAAATCCTTAATTCGAGTTAAGATCACATGAAACACTGTATGAACCCTGTATTGTTTACTTAAAGAAGACTAGAGTGTTAAATGTGTGTTATACAAGGCAGAATACCATTGAAATAGAGAAAGAAACACATTCGGCAGCTTTGGAAAGCCTTACACTTCACTGAAATGTACGAATACACTCTGTAACACAGTTGAGAAACAATGTTCCTGAGCTGCCTCTGTTCATAACAGTGTGTAGGAAGTTGTTTGATAAAGTGGGCAAAGCTTATACTTGGACCAGAAGGAAGAATATAGGAAACTACATGAAAACATGGATAATTCAGTGAAAATGACTGTAAACAGATGAGAACTCGTTTAGAACAGCTCAAAGACATTCTCCAAGTCGGTTCTTAGTGTAGAAAAGGTAGCTAAGATCCGGGAAATCATTAATTCGAGTAAAGATCACATGAAACACTGTATGAACCCTGTATTGTTTACTTAAAGAGACTAGAGTGTTAAATGTGTGTTATACAAGGCAGAATACCATTGAAATAGAGAAAGAAACACATTCGGCAGCTTTGGAAAGCCTTACACTTCACTGAAATGTAGTACTACACTCTATAACACAGTTGAGAGACAATGTTCCCGAGCTGCCTCAGTTCATAACAGTGTGTAGGAAGTTGTTTGATAAAGTGGGCAAAGATTATACTTGTACCAGAAGGCAGAATATAAGAAACTACATGAAAACATGGATAATTCAGAGAATATGACTGTAAACAGAGGAGAACTCATTTAGAACAGCTGAAAGAGATTGCCCAAGTCAATTCTTAGTGTATTAAAGGTAGCTAAGATCCGGGAAATCCTTAATTCGAGTTAAGATCACATGAAACACTGCATGAACCCTGTATTGTTTACTTAAAGGAGACTAGAGTGTTAAAGGTGTGTTATACAAGGCAGAATACCATTGAAATAGAGAAAGAAACACATTCGGCAGCTTTGGAAAGCCTTACACTTCACTGAAATGTAGCAATACACTCTGTAACACAGTGGAGAGACAATGTTCCTGAGCTGCCTCTGTTTATAACAGTGTGTAGGAAGTTGTTTGATAAAGTGGGCAAAGCTTATACTTGGACCAGAAGGAAGAATATAGGAAACTACATGAAAACATCGATAATTCAGAGAAAATGACTGTATTTGATGAGAACTGGTTTAGAAGAGCTGAAAGAGATTGCCCAAGTCAGTTCTTAGTGTAGAAAAGGTAGTTAAGATCCGGGAAATCCTTAATTCGAGTTAAGATAACATGAAACACTGTATGAATACTGTATTGTTTACTTAAAAGAGACTACAGTGGTAAATGTGTCTTAAACAAGGCAGAATACCATTGAAATAGAGAAAGAAACACATTCGGCAGCTTTGGAAAGCCTTACACTTCACTGAAATGTACTAATACACTCTGTAACACAGTTGAGAAACAATGTTCCCGAGCTGCCTCTGTTCATAACAGTGTGTAGGAAGTTGTTTGATAAAGTGGGCAAAGCTTATACTTGGACCAGAAGGAAGAATATAGGAAAGTACATGAAAACATGGATAATTCAGTGAAAATGACTGTAAACAGACGAGAACTCGTTTCGAACAGCTCAAACACATTCTCCAAGTCGGTTCTTAGTGTAGAAAAGGTAGCTAAGATCCGGGAAATCCTTAATTCGAGTTAAGATCACATGAAACACTGTATGAACCCTGTATTGTTTACTTAATGAGACTAGAGTGTTAAATGTGTGTTATACAAGGCAGAATACCATTGAAATAGAGAAAGAAACACATTCGGCAGCTTTGGAAAGCCTTACACTTCACTGAAATGTACGAATACACTCTGTAACACAGTTGAGAAACAATGTTCCTGAGCTGCCTCTGTTCATAACAGTGTGTAGGAAGTTGTTTGATAAAGTGGGCAAAGCTTATACTTGGACCAGAAGGAAGAATATAGGAAACTACATGAAAACATGGATAATTCAGTGAAAATGACTGTAAACAGATGAGAACTCGTTTAGAACAGCTCAAAGACATTCTCCAAGTCGGTTCTTAGTGTAGAAAAGGTAGCTAAGATCCGGGAAATCATTAATTCGAGTAAAGATCACATGAAACACTGTATGAATCCTGTATTGTTTACTTAAAAGAGACTAGAGTGGTAAATGTGTCTTATACAAGGCAGAATACCATTGAAATAGTGAAAGAAACACGTTCGGCAGCTTTGGAAGGCCTTACACTTCAATGAAATGTAGTACTACACTCTATAACACAGTTGAGAGACAATGTTCCCGAGCTGCCTCAGTTCATAACAGTGTGTAGGAAGTTGTTTGATAAAGTGGGCAAAGATTATACTTGTACCAGAAGGCAGAATATAAGAAACTACATGAAAGCATGGATAATTCAGAGAAAATGACTGTAAACAGATGAGAACTCATTTAGAACAGCTGAAAGGGATTGCCCAAGTCAATTCTTAGTGTAGAAAAGGTAGCTAAGATCCAGGAAATCCTTAATTCGAGTTAAGATAACATGAAACACTGTATGAATACTGTATTGTTTACTTAAAGAAGACTAGAGTGTTAAATGTGTGTTATACAAGGCAGAATACCATTGAAATAGAGAAAGAAACACATTCGGCAGCTTTGGAAAGCCTTACACTTCACTGAAATGTAGGAATACACTCTGTAACACAGTTGAGAAACAATGTTCCCGAGCTGCCTCTGTTCATAACAGTGTGTAGGAAGTTGTTTGATAAAGTGGGCAAAGCTTATACTTGGACCAGAAGGAAGAATATAGGAAACTACATGAAAACATGGATAATTCAGTGAAAATGACTGTAAACAGATGAGAACTCGTTTAGAACAGCTCAAAGACATTCTCCAAGTCGGTTCTTAGTGTAGAAAAGGTAGCTAAGATCCGGGAAATCCTTAATTCGAGTTAAGATCACATGAAACACTGTATGAACCCTGTATTGTTTACTAAAAGAAGACTAGAGTGTTAAATGTGTGTTATACAAGGCAGAATACCATTGAAATAGTGAAAGAAACACGTTCGGCATCTTTGGAAGGCCTTACACTTCAATGAAATGTAGTACTACACTCTATAACACAGTTGAGAGACAATGTTCCCGAGCTGCCTCAGTTCATGACAGTGTGTAGGAAGTTGTTTGATAAAGTGGGCAAAGATTATACTTGTACCAGAAGGCAGAATATAAGAAACTACATGAAAGCATGGATAATTCAGAGAAAATGACTGTAAACAGATGAGAACTCATTTAGAACAGCTGAAAGAGATTGCCCAAGTCAATTCTTGGTGTAGAAAAGGTAGTTAAGATCCAGGAAATCCTTAATTCGAGTTAAGATAACATGAAACACTGTATGAATACTGTATTGTTTACTTAAAAGAGACTACAGTGGTAAATGTGTCTTATACAAGGCAGAATACCATTGAAATAGAGAAAGAAACACATTCGGCAGCTTTGGAAAGCCTTACACTTCACTGAAATGTACTAATACACTCTGTAACACAGTTGAGAAACAATGTTCCCGAGCTGCCTCTGTTCATAACAGTGTGTAGGAAGTTGTTTGATAAAGTGGGCAAAGCTTATACTTGGACCAGAAGGAAGAATATAGGAAAGTACATGAAAACATGGATAATTCAGTGAAAATGACTGTAAACAGACGAGAACTCGTTTCGAACAGCTCAAAGACATTCTCCAAGTCGGTTCTTAGTGTAGAAAAGGTAGCTAAGATCCGGGAAATCCTTAATTCGAGTTAAGATCACATGAAACACTGTATGAACCCTGTATTGTTTACTTAATGAGACTAGAGTGTTAAATGTGTGTTATACAAGGCAGAATACCATTGAAATAGAGAAAGAAACACATTCGGCAGCTTTGGAAAGCCTTACACTTCACTGAAATGTACGAATACACTCTGTAACACAGTTGAGAAACAATGTTCCTGAGCTGCCTCTGTTCATAACAGTGTGTAGGAAGTTGTTTGATAAAGTGGGCAAAGCTTATACTTGGACCAGAAGGAAGAATATAGGAAACTACATGAAAACATGGATAATTCAGTGAAAATGACTGTAAACAGACGAGAACTCGTTTAGAACAGCTCAAAGACATTCTCCAAGTCGGTTCTTAGTGTAGAAAAGGTAGCTAAGATCCGGGAAATCATTAATTCGAGTAAAGATCACATGAAACACTGTATGAATCCTGTATTGTTTACTTAAAAGAGACTAGAGTGGTAAATGTGTCTTATACAAGGCAGAATACCATTGAAATAGTGAAAGAAACACGTTCGGCAGCTTTGGAAGGCCTTACACTTCAATGAAATGTAGTACTACACTCTATAACACAGTTGAGAGACAATGTTCCCGAGCTGCCTCAGTTCATAACAGTGTGTAGGAAGTTGTTTGATAAAGTGGGCAAAGATTATACTTGTACCAGAAGGCAGAATATAAGAAACTACATGAAAGCATGGATAATTCAGAGAAAATGACTGTAAACAGATGAGAACTCATTTAGAACAGCTGAAAGGGATTGCCCAAGTCAATTCTTAGTGTAGAAAAGGTAGCTAAGATCCGGGAAATCCTTAATTCGAGTTAAGATAACATGAAACACTGTATGAATACTGTATTGTTTACTTAAAGGAGACTAGAGTGTTAAATGTGTGTTATACAAGGCAGAATACCATTGAAATAGAGAAAGAAACACATTCGGCAGCTTTGGAAAGCCTTACACTTCACTGAAATGTAGGAATACACTCTGTAACACAGTTGAGAAACAATGTTCCCGAGCTGCCTCTGTTCATAACAGTGTGTAGGAAGTTGTTTGATAAAGTGAGCAAAGCTTATACTTGGACGAGAAGGAAGAATATAGGAAAGTACATGAAAACATGGATAATTCAATGAAAATGACTGTAAACAGATGAGAACTCGTTTAGAACAGCTCAAAGACATTCTCCAAGTCGGTTCTTAGTGTAGAAAAGGTAGCTAAGATCCGGGAAATCCTTAATTCGAGTTAAGATCACATGAAACACTGTATGAACCCTGTATTGTTTACTTAAAGAGACTAGAGTGTTAAATGTGTGTTATACAAGGCAGAATACCATTGAAATAGAGAAAGAAACACATTCGGCAGCTTTGGAAAGCCTTACACTTCACTGAAATGTAGGAATACACTCTGTAACACAGTTGAGAGACAATGTTCCCGAGCTGCCTCTGTTTATAACAGTGTGTAGGAAGTTGTTTGATAAAGTGGGAAAAGCTTATACTTGGACCAGAAGGAAGAATATAGGAAACTACATGAAAAAATGGATAATTCAGAGAAAATGACTGTAAACAGATGAGAACTGGTTTAGAACAGCTCAAAGAGATTCTCCAAGTCAGTTCTTAGGGTAGAAAAGGTAGCTAAGATCCGGGAAATCCTTAATTCGAGTTAAGATCACATGAAACACTGTATGAATCCTGTATTTTTTACTTAAATGAGACTAGAGTTGTAAATGTGTGTTATACAAGGCAGAATACCATTGAAATAGAGAAAGAAACACATTCGGCAGCTTTGGAAAGCCTTACACTTCACTGAAATGTACGAATACACTCTGTAACACAGTTGAGAAACAATGTTCCCGAGCTGCCTCTGTTCATAACAGTGTGTAGGAAGTTGTTTGATAAAGTGGGCAAAGCTTATACTTGTACCAGAAGGAAGAATATAGGAAAGTACATGAAAACATGGATAATTCAGTGAAAATGACTGTAAACAGATGAGAACTCGTTTAGAACAGCTCAAAGACATTCTCCAAGTCGGTTCTTAGTGTAGAAAAGGTAGCTAAGATCCGGGAAATCCTTAATTCGAGTTAAGATCACATGAAACACTGTATGAACCCTGTATTGTTTACTTAAAGAAGACTAGAGTGTTAAATGTCTGTTATACAAGGCAGAATACCATTGAAATAGTGAAAGAAACACGTTCGGCAGCTTTGGAAGGCCTTACACTTCAATGAAATGTAGTACTACACTCTATAACACAGTTGAGAGACAATGTTCCCGAGCTGCCTCAGTTCATGACAGTGTGTAGGAAGTTGTTTAATAAAGTGGGCAAAGATTATACTTGTACCAGAAGGCAGAATATAAGAAACTACATGAAAGCATGGATAATTCAGAGAAAATGACTGTAAACAGATGAGAACTCATTTAGAACAGCTGAAAGAGATTGCCCAAGTCAATTCTTGGTGTAGAAAAGGTAGCTAAGATCCAGGAAATCCTTAATTCGAGTTAAGATAACATGAAACACTGTATGAATACTGTATTGTTTACTTAAAAGAGACTACAGTGGTAAATGTGTCTTAAACAAGGCAGAATACCATTGAAATAGAGAAAGAAACACATTCGGCAGCTTTGGAAAGCCTTACACTTCACTGAAATGTACTAATACACTCTGTAACACAGTTGAGAAACAATGTTCCCGAGCTGCCTCTGTTCATAACAGTGTGTAGGAAGTTGTTTGATAAAGTGGGCAAAGCTTATACTTGGACCAGAAGGAAGAATATAGGAAAGTACATGAAAACATGGATAATTCAGTGAAAATGACTGTAAACAGACGAGAACTCGTTTCGAACAGCTCAAACACATTCTCCAAGTCGGTTCTTAGTGTAGAAAAGGTAGCTAAGATCCGGGAAATCCTTAATTCGAGTTAAGATCACATGAAACACTGTATGAACCCTGTATTGTTTACTTAATGAGACTAGAGTGTTAAATGTGTGTTATACAAGGCAGAATACCATTGAAATAGAGAAAGAAACACATTCGGCAGCTTTGGAAAGCCTTACACTTCACTGAAATGTACGAATACACTCTGTAACACAGTTGAGAAACAATGTTCCTGAGCTGCCTCTGTTCATAACAGTGTGTAGGAAGTTGTTTGATAAAGTGGGCAAAGCTTATACTTGGACCAGAAGGAAGAATATAGGAAACTACATGAAAACATGGATAATTCAGTGAAAATGACTGTAAACAGATGAGAACTCGTTTAGAACAGCTCAAAGACATTCTCCAAGTCGGTTCTTAGTGTAGAAAAGGTATCTAAGATCCGGGAAATCATTAATTCGAGTAAAGATCACATGAAACACTGTATGAATCCTGTATTGTTTACTTAAAAGAGACTAGAGTGGTAAATGTGTCTTATACAAGGCAGAATACCATTGAAATAGTGAAAGAAACACGTTCGGCAGCTTTGGAAGGCCTTACACTTCAATGAAATGTAGTACTACACTCTATAACACAGTTGAGAGACAATGTTCCCGAGCTGCCTCAGTTCATAACAGTGTGTAGGAAGTTGTTTGATAAAGTGGGCAAAGATTATACTTGTACCAGAAGGCAGAATATAAGAAACTACATGAAAGCATGGATAATTCAGAGAAAATGACTGTAAACAGATGAGAACTCATTTAGAACAGCTGAAAGGGATTGCCCAAGTCAATTCTTAGTGTAGAAAAGGTAGCTAAGATCCAGGAAATCCTTAATTCGAGTTAAGATAACATGAAACACTGTATGAATACTGTATTGTTTACTTAAAGAAGACTAGAGTGTTAAATGTGTGTTATACAAGGCAGAATACCATTGAAATAGAGAAAGAAACACATTCGGCAGCTTTGGAAAGCCTTACACTTCACTGAAATGTAGGAATACACTCTGTAACACAGTTGAGAAACAATGTTCCCGAGCTGCCTCTGTTCATAACAGTGTGTAGGAAGTTGTTTGATAAAGTGGGCAAAGCTTATACTTGGACCAGAAGGAAGAATATAGGAAACTACATGAAAACATGGATAATTCAGTGAAAATGACTGTAAACAGATGAGAACTCGTTTAGAACAGCTCAAAGACATTCTCCAAGTCGGTTCTTAGTGTAGAAAAGGTAGCTAAGATCCGGGAAATCCTTAATTCGAGTTAAGATCACATGAAACACTGTATGAACCCTGTATTGTTTACTAAAAGAAGACTAGAGTGTTAAATGTGTGTTATACAAGGCAGAATACCATTGAAATAGTGAAAGAAACACGTTCGGCATCTTTGGAAGGCCTTACACTTCAATGAAATGTAGTACTACACTCTATAACACAGTTGAGAGACAATGTTCCCGAGCTGCCTCAGTTCATGACAGTGTGTAGGAAGTTGTTTGATAAAGTGGGCAAAGATTATACTTGTACCAGAAGGCAGAATATAAGAAACTACATGAAAGCATGGATATTTCAGAGAAAATGACTGTAAACAGATGAGAACTCATTTAGAACAGCTGAAAGAGATTGCCCAAGTCAATTCTTGGTGTAGAAAAGGTAGCTAAGATCCAGGAAATCCTTAATTCCAGTTAAGATAACATGAAACACTGTATGAATACTGTATTGTTTACTTAAAAGAGACTACAGTGGTAAATGTGTCTTATACAAGGCAGAATACCATTGAAATAGAGAAAGAAACACATTCGGCAGCTTTGGAAAGCCTTACACTTCACTGAAATGTACTAATACACTCTGTAACACAGTTGAGAAACAATGTTCCCGAGCTGCCTCTGTTCATAACAGTGTGTAGGAAGTTGTTTGATAAAGTGGGCAAAGCTTATACTTGGACCAGAAGGAAGAATATAGGAAAGTACATGAAAACATGGATAATTCAGTGAAAATGACTGTAAACAGACGAGAACTCGTTTCGAACAGCTCAAAGACATTCTCCAAGTCGGTTCTTAGTGTAGAAAAGGTAGCTAAGATCCGGGAAATCCTTAATTCGAGTTAAGATCACATGAAACACTGTATGAACCCTGTATTGTTTACTTAATGAGACTAGAGTGTTAAATGTGTGTTATACAAGGCAGAATACCATTGAAATAGAGAAAGAAACACATTCGGCAGCTTTGGAAAGCCTTACACTTCACTGAAATGTACGAATACACTCTGTAACACAGTTGAGAAACAATGTTCCTGAGCTGCCTCTGTTCATAACAGTGTGTAGGAAGTTGTTTGATAAAGTGGGCAAAGCTTATACTTGGACCAGAAGGAAGAATATAGGAAACTACATGAAAACATGGATAATTCAGTGAAAATGACTGTAAACAGATGAGAACTCGTTTAGAACAGCTCAAAGACATTCTCCAAGTCGGTTCTTAGTGTAGAAAAGGTAGCTAAGATCCGGGAAATCATTAATTCGAGTAAAGATCACATGAAACACTGTATGAATCCTGTATTGTTTACTTAAAAGAGACTAGAGTGGTAAATGTGTCTTATACAAGGCAGAATACCATTGAAATAGTGAAAGAAACACGTTCGGCAGCTTTGGAAGGCCTTACACTTCAATGAAATGTAGTACTACACTCTATAACACAGTTGAGAAACAATGTTCCCGAGCTGCCTCTGTTCATAACAGTGTGTAGGAAGTTGTTTGATAAAGTGGGCAAAGCTTATACTTGGACCAGAAGGAAGAATATAGGAAACTACATGAAAGCATGGATAATTCAGAGAAAATGACTGTAAACAGATGAGAACTCATTTAGAACAGCTGAAAGGGATTGCCCAAGTCAATTCTTAGTGTAGAAAAGGTAGCTAAGATCCGGGAAATCCTTAATTCGAGTTAAGATAACATGAAACACTGTATGAATACTGTATTGTTTACTTAAAGGAGACTAGAGTGTTAAATGTGTGTTATACAAGGCAGAATACCATTGAAATAGAGAAAGAAACACATTCTGCAGCTTTGGAAAGCCTTACACTTCACTGAAATGTAGGAATACACTCTGTAACACAGTTGAGAAACAATGTTCCCGAGCTGCCTCTGTTCATAACAGTGTGTAGGAAGTTGTTTGATAAAGTGAGCAAAGCTTATACTTGGACGAGAAGGAAGAATATAGGAAAGTACATGAAAACATGGATAATTCAGTGAAAATGACTGTAAACAGATGAGAACTCGTTTAGAACAGCTCAAAGACATTCTCCAAGTCGGTTCTTAGTGTAGAAAAGGTAGCTAAGATCCGGGAAATCCTTAATTCGAGTTAAGATCACATGAAACACTGTATGAACCCTGTATTGTTTACTTAAAGAGACTAGAGTGTTAAATGTGTGTTATAAAAGGCAGAATACCATTGAAATAGAGAAAGAAACACATTCGGCAGCTTTGGAAAGCCTTACACTTCACTGAAATGTAGGAATACACTCTGTAACACAGTTGAGAGACAATGTTCCCGAGCTGCCTCTGTTTATAACAGTGTGTAGGAAGTTGTTTGATAAAGTGGGAAAAGCTTATACTTGGACCAGAAGGAAGAATATAGGAAACTACATGAAAAAATGGATAATTCAGAGAAAATGACTGTAAACAGATGAGAACTGGTTTAGAACAGCTCAAAGAGATTCTCCAAGTCAGTTCTTAGGGTAGAAAAGGTAGCTAAGATCCGGGAAATCCTTAATTCGAGTTAAGATCACATGAAACACTGTATGAATCCTGTATTTTTTACTTAAATGAGACTAGAGTTGTAAATGTGTGTTATACAAGGCAGAATACCATTGAAATAGAGAAAGAAACACATTCGGCAGCTTTGGAAAGCCTTACACTTCACTGAAATGTACGAATACACTCTGTAACACAGTTGAGAAACAATGTTCCCGAGCTGCCTCTGTTCATAACAGTGTGTAGGAAGTTGTTTGATAAAGTGGGCAAAGCTTATACTTGTACCAGAAGGAAGAATATAGGAAAGTACATGAAAACATGGATAATTCAGTGAAAATGACTGTAAACAGATGAGAACTCGTTTAGAACAGCTCAAAGACATTCTCCAAGTCGGTTCTTAGTGTAGAAAAGGTAGCTAAGATCCGGGAAATCCTTAATTCGAGTTAAGATCACATGAAACACTGTATGAACCCTGTATTGTTTACTTAAAGAAGACTAGAGTGTTAAATGTGTGTTATACAAGGCAGAATACCATTGAAATAGTGAAAGAAACACGTTCGGCAGCTTTGGAAGGCCTTACACTTCAATGAAATGTAGTACTACACTCTATAACACAGTTGAGAGACAATGTTCCCGAGCTGCCTCAGTTCATGACAGTGTGTAGGAAGTTGTTTAATAAAGTGGGCAAAGATTATACTTGTACCAGAAGGCAGAATATAAGAAACTACATGAAAGCATGGATAATTCAGAGAAAATGACTGTAAACAGATGAGAACTCATTTAGAACAGCTGAAAGAGATTGCCCAAGTCAATTCTTGGTGTAGAAAAGGTAGCTAAGATCCAGGAAATCCTTAATTCGAGTTAAGATAACATGAAACACTGTATGAATACTGTATTGTTTACTTAAAAGAGACTACAGTGGTAAATGTGTCTTATACAAGGCAGAATACCATTGAAATAGAGAAAGAAACACATTCGGCAGCTTTGGAAAGCCTTACACTTCACTGAAATGTACTAATACACTCTGTAACACAGTTGAGAAACAATGTTCCCGAGCTGCCTCTGTTCATAACAGTGTGTAGGAAGTTGTTTGATAAAGTGGGCAAAGCTTATACTTGGACCAGAAGGAAGAATATAGGAAAGTACATGAAAACATGGATAATTCAGTGAAAATGACTGTAAACAGACGAGAACTCGTTTCGAACAGCTCAAAGACATTCTCCAAGTCGGTTCTTAGTGTAGAAAAGGTAGCTAAGATCCGGGAAATCCTTAATTCGAGTTAAGATCACATGAAACACTGTATGAACCCTGTATTGTTTACTTAATGAGACTAGAGTGTTAAATGTGTGTTATACAAGGCAGAATACCATTGAAATAGAGAAAGAAACACATTCGGCAGCTTTGGAAAGCCTTACACTTCACTGAAATGTACGAATACACTCTGTAACACAGTTGAGAAACAATGTTCCTGAGCTGCCTCTGTTCATAACAGTGTGTAGGAAGTTGTTTGATAAAGTGGGCAAAGCTTATACTTGGACCAGAAGGAAGAATATAGGAAACTACATGAAAACATGGATAATTCAGTGAAAATGACTGTAAACAGATGAGAACTCGTTTAGAACAGCTCAAAGACATTCTCCAAGTCGGTTCTTAGTGTAGAAAAGGTAGCTAAGATCCGGGAAATCATTAATTCGAGTAAAGATCACATGAAACACTGTATGAATCCTGTATTGTTTACTTAAAAGAGACTAGAGTGGTAAATGTGTCTTATACAAGGCAGAATACCATTGAAATAGTGAAAGAAACACGTTCGGCAGCTTTGGAAGGCCTTACACTTCAATGAAATGTAGTACTACACTCTATAACACAGTTGAGAGACAATGTTCCCGAGCTGCCTCAGTTCATAACAGTGTGTAGGAAGTTGTTTGATAAAGTGGGCAAAGATTATACTTGTACCAGAAGGCAGAATATAAGAAACTACATGAAAGCATGGATAATTCAGAGAAAATGACTGTAAACAGATGAGAACTCATTTAGAACAGCTGAAAGGGATTGCCCAAGTCAATTCTTAGTGTAGAAAAGGTAGCTAAGATCCAGGAAATCCTTAATTCGAGTTAAGATAACATGAAACACTGTATGAATACTGTATTGTTTACTTAAAGGAGACTAGAGTGTTAAATGTGTGTTATACAAGGCAGAATACCATTGAAATAGAGAAAGAAACACATTCGGCAGCTTTGGAAAGCCTTACACTTCACTGAAGTGTAGGAATACACTCTGTAACACAGTTGAGAAACAATGTTCCCGAGCTGCCTCTGTTCATAACAGTGTGTAGGAAGTTGTTTGATAAAGTGGGCAAAGCTTATACTTGGACCAGAAGGAAGAATATAGGAAACTACATGAAAACATGGATAATTCAGTGAAAATGACTGTAAACAGATGAGAACTCGTTTAGAACAGCTCAAAGACATTCTCCAAGTCGGTTCTTAGTGTAGAAAAGGTAGCTAAGATCCGGGAAATCCTTAATTCGAGTTAAGATCACATGAAACACTGTATGAATCCTGTATTTTTTACTTAAAAGAGACTAGAGTTGTAAATGTGTGTTATACAAGGCAGAATACCATTGAAATAGAGAAAGAAACACATTCGGCAGCTTTGGAAAGCCTTACACTTCACTGAAATGTAGGAATGCACTCTGTAACACAGTTGAGAAACAATGTTCCTGAGCTGCCTCTGTTCATAACAGTGTGTAGGAAGTTGTTTGATAAAGTGGGCAAAGCTTATACTTGAACCAGAAGGAAGAATATAGGAAACTACATGAAAACATGGATAATTCAGTGAAAATGACTGTAAACAGATGAGAACTCGTTTAGAACAGTTCAAAGACATTCTCCAAGTCGGTTCTTAGTGTAGAAAAGGTAGCTAAGATCCGGGAAATCCTTAATTCGAGTAAAGATCACATGAAACACTGTATGAATCCAGTATTGTTTACTTAAAAGAGACTAGAGTGTTAAATGTGTCTTATTAAAGGCAGAATACCATTGAAATAGTGAAAGAAACACGTTCGGCAGCTTTGGAAGGCCTTACACTTCAATGAAATGTAGTACTACACTCTATAACACAGTTGAGAGACAATGTTCCCGAGCTGCCTCAGTTCATAACAGTGTGTAGGAAGTTGTTTGATAAAGTGGGCAAAGATTATACTTGTACCAGAAGGCAGAATATAAGAAACTACATGAAAGCATGGATTATTCAGAGAAAATGACTGTAAACAGATGAGAACTCATTTAGAACAGCTGAAAGGGATTGCCCAAGTCAATTCTTAGTGTAGAAAAGGTAGCTAAGATCCGGGAAATCTTTAATTCGAGTTAAGATAACATGAAACACTGTATGAATACTGTATTGTTTACTTAAAGGAGACTAGAGTGTTAAATGTGTGTTATACAAGGCAGAATACCATTGAAATAGAGAAAGAAACACATTCGGCAGCTTTGGAAAGCCTTACACTTCACTGAAATGTAGGAATACACTCTGTAACACAGTTGAGAAACAATGTTCCCGAGCTGCCTCTGTTCATAACAGTGTGTAGGAAGTTGTTTGATAAAGTGGGCAAAGCTTATACTTGGACCAGAAGGAAGAATATAGGAAACTACATGAAAACATGGATAATTCAGTGAAAATGACTGTAAACAGATGAGAACTCCTTTAGAACAGCTCAAAGACATTCTCCAAGTCGGTTCTTAGTGTAGAAAAGGTAGCTAAGATCCGGGAAATCCTTAATTCGAGTTAAGATCACATGAAACACTGTATGAACCCTGTATTGTTTACTTAAAGAAGACTAGAGTGTTAAATGTGTGTTATACAAGGCAGAATACCATTGAAATAGTGAAAGAAACACGTTCGGCAGCTTTGGAAGGCCTTACACTTCAATGAAATGTAGTACTACACTCTATAACACAGTTGAGAGACAATGTTCCCGAGCTGCCTCAGTTCATGACAGTGTGTAGGAAGTTGTTTGATAAAGTGGGCAAAGATTATACTTGTACCAGAAGGCAGAATATAAGAAACTACATGAAAGCATGGATAATTCAGAGAAAATGACTGTAAACAGATGAGAACTCATTTAGAACAGCTGAAAGAGATTGCCCAAGTCAATTCTTGGTGTAGAAAAGGTAGCTAAGATCCGGGAAATCCTTAATTCGAGTTAAGATAACATGAAACACTGTATGAATACTGTATTGTTTACTTAAAAGAGACTACAGTGGTAAATGTGTCTTATACAAGGCAGAATACCATTGAAATAGAGAAAGAAACACATTCGGCAGCTTTGGAAAGCCTTACACTTCACTGAAATGTACTAATACACTCTGTAACACAGTTGAGAAACAATGTTCCCGAGCTGCCTCTGTTCATAACAGTGTGTAGGAAGTTGTTTGATAAAGTGGGCAAAGCTTATACTTGGACCAGAAGGAAGAATATAGGAAAGTACATGAAAACATGGATAATTCAGTGAAAATGACTGTAAACAGACGAGAACTCGTTTCGAACAGCTCAAAGACATTCTCCAAGTCGGTTCTTAGTGTAGAAAAGGTAGCTAAGATCCGGGAAATCCTTAATTCGAGTTAAGATCACATGAAACACTGTATGAACCCTGTATTGTTTACTTAATGAGACTAGAGTGTTAAATGTGTGCTATACAAGGCAGAATACCATTGAAATAGAGAAAGAAACACATTCGGTAGCTTTGGAAAGCCTTACACTTCACTGAAATGTACGAATACACTCTGTAACACAGTTGAGAAACAATGTTCCCGAGCTGCCTCTGTTCATAACAGTGTGTAGGAAGTTGTTTGATAAAGTGAGCAAAGCTTATACTTGGACGAGAAGGAAGAATATAGGAAAGTACATGAAAACATGGATAATTCAGTGAAAATGACTGTAAACAGATGAGAACTCGTTTAGAACAGTTCAAAGACATTCTCCAAGTCGGTTCTTAGTGTAGAAAAGGTAGCTAAGATCCGGGAAATCCTTAATTCGAGTAAAGATCACATGAAACACTGTATGAATCCAGTATTGTTTACTTAAAAGAGACTAGAGTGGTAAATGTGTCTTATTAAAGGCAGAATACCATTGAAATAGTGAAAGAAACACGTTCGGCAGCTTTGGAAGGCCTTACACTTCAATGAAATGTAGTACTACACTCTATAACACAGTTGAGAGACAATGTTCCCGAGCTGCCTCTGTTCATAACAGTGTGTAGGAAGTTGTTTGATAAAGTGGGCAAAGCTTATACTTGGACCAGAAGGAAGAATATAGGAAACTACATGAAAACATGGATAATTCAGTGAAAATGACTGTAAACAGATGAGAACTCCTTTAGAACAGCTCAAAGACATTCTCCAAGTCGGTTCTTAGTGTAGAAAAGGTAGCTAAGATCCGGGAAATCCTTAATTCGAGTTAAGATCACATGAAACACTGTATGAACCCTGTATTGTTTACTTAAAGAAGACTAGAGTGTTAAATGTGTGTTATACAAGGCAGAATACCATTGAAATATTGAAAGAAACACGTTCGGCAGCTTTGGAAGGCCTTACACTTCAATGAAATGTAGTACTACACTCTATAACACAGTTGAGAGACAATGTTCCCGAGCTGCCTCAGTTCATGACAGTGTGTAGGAAGTTGTTTGATAAAGTGGGCAAAGATTATACTTGTACCAGAAGGCAGAATATAAGAAACTACATGAAAGCATGGATAATTCAGAGAAAATGACTGTAAACAGATGAGAACTCATTTAGAACAGCTGAAAGAGATTGCCCAAGTCAATTCTTGGTGTAGAAAAGGTAGCTAAGATCCGGGAAATCCTTAATTCGAGTTAAGATAACATGAAACACTGTATGAATACTGTATTGTTTACTTAAAAGAGACTACAGTGGTAAATGTGTCTTATACAAGGCAGAATACCATTGAAATAGAGAAAGAAACACATTCGGCAGCTTTGGAAAGCCTTACACTTCACTGAAATGTACTAATACACTCTGTAACACAGTTGAGAAACAATGTTCCCGAGCTGCCTCTGTTCATAACAGTGTGTAGGAAGTTGTTTGATAAAGTGGGCAAAGCTTATACTTGGACCAGAAGGAAGAATATAGGAAAGTACATGAAAACATGGATAATTCAGTGAAAATGACTGTAAACAGACGAGAACTCGTTTCGAACAGCTCAAAGACATTCTCCAAGTCGGTTCTTAGTGTAGAAAAGGTAGCTAAGATCCGGGAAATCCTTAATTCGAGTTAAGATCACATGAAACACTGTATGAACCCTGTATTGTTTACTTAATGAGACTAGAGTGTTAAATGTGTGCTATACAAGGCAGAATACCATTGAAATAGAGAAAGAAACACATTCGGTAGCTTTGGAAAGCCTTACACTTCACTGAAATGTACGAATACACTCTGTAACACAGTTGAGAAACAATGTTCCCGAGCTGCCTCTGTTCATAACAGTGTGTAGGAAGTTGTTTGATAAAGTGAGCAAAGCTTATACTTGGACGAGAAGGAAGAATATAGGAAAGTACATGAAAACATGGATAATTCAGTGAAAATGACTGTAAACAGATGAGAACTCGTTTAGAACAGTTCAAAGACATTCTCCAAGTCGGTTCTTAGTGTAGAAAAGGTAGCTAAGATCCGGGAAATCCTTAATTCGAGTAAAGATCACATGAAACACTGTATGAATCCAGTATTGTTTACTTAAAAGAGACTAGAGTGGTAAATGTGTCTTATTAAAGGCAGAATACCATTGAAATAGTGAAAGAAACACGTTCGGCAGCTTTGGAAGGCCTTACACTTCAATGAAATGTAGTACTACACTCTATAACACAGTTGAGAGACAATGTTCCCGAGCTGCCTCAGTTCATAACAGTGTGTAGGAAGTTGTTTGATAAAGTGGGCAAAGATTATACTTGTACCAGAAGGCAGAATATAAGAAACTACATGAAAGCATGGATTATTCAGAGAAAATGACTGTAAACAGATGAGAACTCATTTAGAACAGCTGAAAGGGATTGCCCAAGTCAATTCTTAGTGTAGAAAAGGTAGCTAAGATCCGGGAAATCTTTAATTCGAGTTAAGATAACATGAAACACTGTATGAATACTGTATTGTTTACTTAAAGGAGACTAGAGTGTTAAATGTGTGTTATACAAGGCAGAATACCATTGAAATAGAGAAAGAAACACATTCGGCAGCTTTGGAAAGCCTTACACTTCACTGAAATGTAGGAATACACTCTGTAACACAGTTGAGAAACAATGTTCCCGAGCTGCCTCTGTTCATAACAGTGTGTAGGAAGTTGTTTGATAAAGTGGGCAAAGCTTATACTTGGACCAGAAGGAAGAATATAGGAAACTACATGAAAACATGGATAATTCAGTGAAAATGACTGTAAACAGATGAGAACTCCTTTAGAACAGCTCAAAGACATTCTCCAAGTCGGTTCTTAGTGTAGAAAAGGTAGCTAAGATCCGGGAAATCCTTAATTCGAGTTAAGATCACATGAAACACTGTATGAACCCTGTATTGTTTACTTAAAGAAGACTAGAGTGTTAAATGTGTGTTATACAAGGCAGAATACCATTGAAATAGTGAAAGAAACACGTTCGGCAGCTTTGGAAGGCCTTACACTTCAATGAAATGTAGTACTACACTCTATAACACAGTTGAGAGACAATGTTCCCGAGCTGCCTCAGTTCATGACAGTGTGTAGGAAGTTGTTTGATAAAGTGGGCAAAGATTATACTTGTACCAGAAGGCAGAATATAAGAAACTACATGAAAGCATGGATAATTCAGAGAAAATGACTGTAAACAGATGAGAACTCATTTAGAACAGCTGAAAGAGATTGCCCAAGTCAATTCTTGGTGTAGAAAAGGTAGCTAAGATCCGGGAAATCCTTAATTCGAGTTAAGATAACATGAAACACTGTATGAATACTGTATTGTTTACTTAAAAGAGACTACAGTGGTAAATGTGTCTTATACAAGGCAGAATACCATTGAAATAGAGAAAGAAACACATTCGGCAGCTTTGGAAAGCCTTACACTTCACTGAAATGTACTAATACACTCTGTAACACAGTTGAGAAACAATGTTCCCGAGCTGCCTCTGTTCATAACAGTGTGTAGGAAGTTGTTTGATAAAGTGGGCAAAGCTTATACTTGGACCAGAAGGAAGAATATAGGAAAGTACATGAAAACATGGATAATTCAGTGAAAATGACTGTAAACAGACGAGAACTCGTTTCGAACAGCTCAAAGACATTCTCCAAGTCGGTTCTTAGTGTAGAAAAGGTAGCTAAGATCCGGGAAATCCTTAATTCGAGTTAAGATCACATGAAACACTGTATGAACCCTGTATTGTTTACTTAATGAGACTAGAGTGTTAAATGTGTGCTATACAAGGCAGAATACCATTGAAATAGAGAAAGAAACACATTCGGTAGCTTTGGAAAGCCTTACACTTCACTGAAATGTACGAATACACTCTGTAACACAGTTGAGAAACAATGTTCCCGAGCTGCCTCTGTTCATAACAGTGTGTAGGAAGTTGTTTGATAAAGTGAGCAAAGCTTATACTTGGACGAGAAGGAAGAATATAGGAAAGTACATGAAAACATGGATAATTCAGTGAAAATGACTGTAAACAGATGAGAACTCGTTTAGAACAGTTCAAAGACATTCTCCAAGTCGGTTCTTAGTGTAGAAAAGGTAGCTAAGATCCGGGAAATCCTTAATTCGAGTAAAGATCACATGAAACACTGTATGAATCCAGTATTGTTTACTTAAAAGAGACTAGAGTGGTAAATGTGTCTTATTAAAGGCAGAATACCATTGAAATAGTGAAAGAAACACGTTCGGCAGCTTTGGAAGGCCTTACACTTCAATGAAATGTAGTACTACACTCTATAACACAGTTGAGAGACAATGTTCCCGAGCTGCCTCAGTTCATAACAGTGTGTAGGAAGTTGTTTGATAAAGTGGGCAAAGATTATACTTGTACCAGAAGGCAGAATATAAGAAACTACATGAAAGCATGGATTATTCAGAGAAAATGACTGTAAACAGATGAGAACTCATTTAGAACAGCTGAAAGGGATTGCCCAAGTCAATTCTTAGTGTAGAAAAGGTAGCTAAGATCCGGGAAATCTTTAATTCGAGTTAAGATAACATGAAACACTGTATGAATACTGTATTGTTTACTTAAAGGAGACTAGAGTGTTAAATGTGTGTTATACAAGGCAGAATACCATTGAAATAGAGAAAGAAACACATTCGGCAGCTTTGGAAAGCCTTACACTTCACTGAAATGTAGGAATACACTCTGTAACACAGTTGAGAAACAATGTTCCCGAGCTGCCTCTGTTCATAACAGTGTGTAGGAAGTTGTTTGATAAAGTGGGCAAAGCTTATACTTGGACCAGAAGGAAGAATATAGGAAACTACATGAAAACATGGATAATTCAGTGAAAATGACTGTAAACAGATGAGAACTCCTTTAGAACAGCTCAAAGACATTCTCCAAGTCGGTTCTTAGTGTAGAAAAGGTAGCTAAGATCCGGGAAATCCTTAATTCGAGTTAAGATCACATGAAACACTGTATGAACCCTGTATTGTTTACTTAAAGAAGACTAGAGTGTTAAATGTGTGTTATACAAGGCAGAATACCATTGAAATAGTGAAAGAAACACGTTCGGCAGCTTTGGAAGGCCTTACACTTCAATGAAATGTAGTACTACACTCTATAACACAGTTGAGAGACAATGTTCCCGAGCTGCCTCAGTTCATGACAGTGTGTAGGAAGTTGTTTGATAAAGTGGGCAAAGATTATACTTGTACCAGAAGGCAGAATATAAGAAACTACATGAAAGCATGGATAATTCAGAGAAAATGACTGTAAACAGATGAGAACTCATTTAGAACAGCTGAAAGAGATTGCCCAAGTCAATTCTTGGTGTAGAAAAGGTAGCTAAGATCCGGGAAATCCTTAATTCGAGTTAAGATAACATGAAACACTGTATGAATACTGTATTGTTTACTTAAAAGAGACTACAGTGGTAAATGTGTCTTATACAAGGCAGAATACCATTGAAATAGAGAAAGAAACACATTCGGCAGCTTTGGAAAGCCTTACACTTCACTGAAATGTACTAATACACTCTGTAACACAGTTGAGAAACAATGTTCCCGAGCTGCCTCTGTTCATAACAGTGTGTAGGAAGTTGTTTGATAAAGTGGGCAAAGCTTATACTTGGACCAGAAGGAAGAATATAGGAAAGTACATGAAAACATGGATAATTCAGTGAAAATGACTGTAAACAGACGAGAACTCGTTTCGAACAGCTCAAAGACATTCTCCAAGTCGGTTCTTAGTGTAGAAAAGGTAGCTAAGATCCGGGAAATCCTTAATTCGAGTTAAGATCACATGAAACACTGTATGAACCCTGTATTGTTTACTTAATGAGACTAGAGTGTTAAATGTGTGCTATACAAGGCAGAATACCATTGAAATAGAGAAAGAAACACATTCGGTAGCTTTGGAAAGCCTTACACTTCACTGAAATGTACGAATACACTCTGTAACACAGTTGAGAAACAATGTTCCTGAGCTGCCTCTGTTCATAACAGTGTGTAGGAAGTTGTTTGATAAAGTGGGCAAAGCTTATACTTGGACCAGAAGGAAGAATATAGGAAACTACATGAAAACATGGATAATTCAGTGAAAATGACTGTAAACAGATGAGAACTCCTTTAGAACAGCTCAAAGACATTCTCCAAGTCGGTTCTTAGTGTAGAAAAGGTAGCTAAGATCCGGGAAATCATTAATTCGAGTAAAGATCACATGAAACACTGTATGAATCCAGTATTGTTTACTTAAAAGAGACTAGAGTGGTAAATGTGTCTTATACAAGGCAGAATACCATTGAAATAGTGAAAGAAACACGTTCGGCAGCTTTGGAAGGCCTTACACTTCAATGAAATGTAGTACTACACTCTATAACACAGTTGAGAGACAATGTTCCCGAGCTGCCTCAGTTCATAACAGTGTGTAGGAAGTTGTTTGATAAAGTGGGCAAAGATTATACTTGTACCAGAAGGCAGAATATAAGAAACTACATGAAAGCATGGATTATTCAGAGAAAATGACTGTAAACAGATGAGAACTCATTTAGAACAGCTGAAAGGGATTGCCCAAGTCAATTCTTAGTGTAGAAAAGGTAGCTAAGATCCGGGAAATCTTTAATTCGAGTTAAGATAACATGAAACACTGTATGAATACTGTATTGTTTACTTAAAGGAGACTAGAGTGTTAAATGTGTGTTATACAAGGCAGAATACCATTGAAATAGAGAAAGAAACACATTCGGCAGCTTTGGAAAGCCTTACACTTCACTGAAATGTAGGAATACACTCTGTAACACAGTTGAGAAACAATGTTCCCGAGCTGCCTCTGTTCATAACAGTGTGTAGGAAGTTGTTTGATAAAGTGGGCAAAGCTTATACTTGGACCAGAAGGAAGAATATAGGAAACTACATGAAAACATGGATAATTCAGTGAAAATGACTGTAAACAGATGAAAACTCCTTTAGAACAGCTCAAAGACATTCTCCAAGTCGGTTCTTAGTGTAGAAAAGGTAGCTAAGATCCGGGAAATCCTTAATTCGAGTTAAGATCACATGAAACACTGTATGAACCCTGTATTGTTTACTTAAAGAAGACTAGAGTGTTAAATGTGTGTTATACAAGGCAGAATACCATTGAAATAGTGAAAGAAACACGTTCGGCAGCTTTGGAAGGCCTTACACTTCAATGAAATGTAGTACTACACTCTATAACACAGTTGAGAGACAATGTTCCCGAGCTGCCTCAGTTCATGACAGTGTGTAGGAAGTTGTTTGATAAAGTGGGCAAAGATTATACTTGTACCAGAAGGCAGAATATAAGAAACTACATGAAAGCATGGATAATTCAGAGAAAATGACTGTAAACAGATGAGAACTCATTTAGAACAGCTGAAAGAGCTTGCCCAAGTCAATTCTTGGTGTAGAAAAGGTAGCTAAGATCCGGGAAATCCTTAATTCGAGTTAAGATAACATGAAACACTGTATGAATACTGTATTGTTTACTTAAAAGAGACTACAGTGGTAAATGTGTCTTATACAAGGCAGAATACCATTGAAATAGAGAAAGAAACACATTCGGCAGCTTTGGAAAGCCTTACACTTCACTGAAATGTACTAATACACTCTGTAACACAGTTGAGAAACAATGTTCCCGAGCTGCCTCTGTTCATAACAGTGTGTAGGAAGTTGTTTGATAAAGTGGGCAAAGCTTATACTTGGACCAGAAGGAAGAATATAGGAAAGTACATGAAAACATGGATAATTCAGTGAAAATGACTGTAAACAGATGAGAACTCGTTTCGAACAGCTCAAAGACATTCTCCAAGTCGGTTCTTAGTGTAGAAAAGGTAGCTAAGATCCGGGAAATCCTTAATTCGAGTTAAGATCACATGAAACACTGTATGAACCCTGTATTGTTTACTTAATGAGACTAGAGTGTTAAATGTGTGCCATACAAGGCAGAATACCATTGAAATAGAGAAAGAAACACATTCGGTAGCTTTGGAAAGCCTTACACTTCACTGAAATGTACGAATACACTCTGTAACACAGTTGAGAAACAATGTTCCCGAGCTGCCTCTGTTCATAACAGTGTGTAGGAAGTTGTTTGATAAAGTGAGCAAAGCTTATACTTGGACGAGAAGGAAGAATATAGGAAAGTACATGAAAACATGGATAATTCAGTGAAAATGACTGTAAACAGATGAGAACTCGTTTAGAACAGTTCAAAGACATTCTCCAAGTCGGTTCTTAGTGTAGAAAAGGTAGCTAAGATCCGGGAAATCCTTAATTCGAGTAAAGATCACATGAAACACTGTATGAATCCAGTATTGTTTACTTAAAAGAGACTAGAGTGGTAAATGTGTCTTATTAAAGGCAGAATACCATTGAAATAGTGAAAGAAACACGTTCGGCAGCTTTGGAAGGCCTTACACTTCAATGAAATGTAGTACTACACTCTATAACACAGTTGAGAGACAATGTTCCCGAGCTGCCTCAGTTCATAACAGTGTGTAGGAAGTTGTTTGATAAAGTGGGCAAAGATTATACTTGTACCAGAAGGCAGAATATAAGAAACTACATGAAAGCATGGATTATTCAGAGAAAATGACTGTAAACAGATGAGAACTCATTTAGAACAGCTGAAAGGGATTGCCCAAGTCAATTCTTAGTGTAGAAAAGGTAGCTAAGATCCGGGAAATCTTTAATTCGAGTTAAGATAACATGAAACACTGTATGAATACTGTATTGTTTACTTAAAGGAGACTAGAGTGTTAAATGTGTGTTATACAAGGCAGAATACCATTGAAATAGAGAAAGAAACACATTCGGCAGCTTTGGAAAGCCTTACACTTCACTGAAATGTAGGAATACACTCTGTAACACAGTTGAGAAACAATGTTCCCGAGCTGCCTCTGTTCATAACAGTGTGTAGGAAGTTGTTTGATAAAGTGGGCAAAGCTTATACTTGGACCAGAAGGAAGAATATAGGAAACTACATGAAAACATGGATAATTCAGTGAAAATGACTGTAAACAGATGAGAACTCCTTTAGAACAGCTCAAAGACATTCTCCAAGTCGGTTCTTAGTGTAGAAAAGGTAGCTAAGATCCGGGAAATCCTTAATTCGAGTTAAGATCACATGAAACACTGTATGAACCCTGTATTGTTTACTTAAAGAAGACTAGAGTGTTAAATGTGTGTTATACAAGGCAGAATACCATTGAAATAGTGAAAGAAACACGTTCGGCAGCTTTGGAAGGCCTTACACTTCAATGAAATGTAGTACTACACTCTATAACACAGTTGAGAGACAATGTTCCCGAGCTGCCTCAGTTCATGACAGTGTGTAGGAAGTTGTTTGATAAAGTGGGCAAAGATTATACTTGTACCAGAAGGCAGAATATAAGAAACTACATGAAAGCATGGATAATTCAGAGAAAATGACTGTAAACAGATGAGAACTCATTTAGAACAGCTGAAAGAGATTGCCCAAGTCAATTCTTGGTGTAGAAAAGGTAGCTAAGATCCGGGAAATCCTTAATTCGAGTTAAGATAACATGAAACACTGTATGAATACTGTATTGTTTACTTAAAAGAGACTACAGTGGTAAATGTGTCTTATACAAGGCAGAATACCATTGAAATAGAGAAAGAAACACATTCGGCAGCTTTGGAAAGCCTTACACTTCACTGAAATGTACTAATACACTCTGTAACACAGTTGAGAAACAATGTTCCCGAGCTGCCTCTGTTCATAACAGTGTGTAGGAAGTTGTTTGATAAAGTGGGCAAAGCTTATACTTGGACCAGAAGGAAGAATATAGGAAAGTACATGAAAACATGGATAATTCAGTGAAAATGACTGTAAACAGACGAGAACTCGTTTCGAACAGCTCAAAGACATTCTCCAAGTCGGTTCTTAGTGTAGAAAAGGTAGCTAAGATCCGGGAAATCCTTAATTCGAGTTAAGATCACATGAAACACTGTATGAACCCTGTATTGTTTACTTAATGAGACTAGAGTGTTAAATGTGTGCTATACAAGGCAGAATACCATTGAAATAGAGAAAGAAACACATTCGGTAGCTTTGGAAAGCCTTACACTTCACTGAAATGTACGAATACACTCTGTAACACAGTTGAGAAACAATGTTCCTGAGCTGCCTCTGTTCATAACAGTGTGTAGGAAGTTGTTTGATAAAGTGGGCAAAGCTTATACTTGGACCAGAAGGAAGAATATAGGAAACTACATGAAAACATGGATAATTCAGTGAAAATGACTGTAAACAGATGAGAACTCGTTTAGAACAGCTCAAAGACATTCTCCAAGTCGGTTCTTAGTGTAGAAAAGGTAGCTAAGATCCGGGAAATCATTAATTCGAGTAAAGATCACATGAAACACTGTATGAATCCTGTATTGTTTACTTAAAAGAGACTAGAGTGGTAAATGTGTCTTATACAAGGCAGAATACCATTGAAATAGTGAAAGAAACACGTTCGGCAGCTTTGGAAGGCCTTACACTTCAATGAAATGTAGTACTACACTCTATAACACAGTTGAGAGACAATGTTCCCGAGCTGCCTCAGTTCATAACAGTGTGTAGGAAGTTGTTTGATAAAGTGGGCAAAGATTATACTTGTACCAGAAGGCAGAATATAAGAAACTACATGAAAGTATGGATAATTCAGAGAAAATGACTGTAAACAGATGAGAACTAATTTAGAACAGCTGAAAGGGATTGCCCAAGTCAATTCTTAGTGTAGAAAAGGTAGCTAAGATCCGGGAAATCCTTAATTCGAGTTAAGATAACATGAAACACTGTATGAATACTGTATTGTTTACTTAAAGGAGACTAGAGTGTTAAATGTGTGTTATACAAGGCAGAATACCATTGAAATAGAGAAAGAAACACATTCGGCAGCTTTGGAAAGCCTTACACTTCACTGAAATGTAGGAATACACTCTGTAACACAGTTGAGAAACAATGTTCCCGAGCTGCCTCTGTTCATAACAGTGTGTAGGAAGTTGTTTGATAAAGTGAGCAAAGCTTATACTTGGACGAGAAGGAAGAATATAGGAAAGTACATGAAAACATGTATAATTCAGTGAAAATGACTGTAAACAGATGAGAACTCGTTTAGAACAGCTCAAAGACATTCTCTAAGTCGGTTCTTAGTGTAGAAAAGGTAGCTAAGATCCGGGAAATCCTTAATTCGAGTTAAGATCACATGAAACACTGTATGAACCCTGTATTGTTTACTTAAAGAGACTAGAGTGTTAAATGTGTGTTATACAAGGCAGAATACCATTGAAATAGAGAAAGAAACACATTCGGCAGCTTTGGAAAGCCTTACACTTCACTGAAATGTAGGAATACACTCTGTAACACAGTTGAGAGACAATGTTCCCGAGCTGCCTCTGTTTATAACAGTGTGTAGGAAGTTGTTTGATAAAGTGGGAAAAGCTTATACTTGGACCAGAAGGAAGAATATAGGAAACTACATGAAAAAATGGATAATTCAGAGAAAATGACTAAACAGATGAGAACTGGTTTAGAACAGCTCAAAGAGATTCTCCAAGTCAGTTCTTAGGGTAGAAAAGGTAGCTAAGATCCGGGAAATCCTTAATTCGAGTTAAGATAACATGAAACACTGTATGAATACTGTATTGTTTACTTAAAAGAGACTAGAGTTGTAAATGTGTGTTATACAAGGCAGAATACCATTGAAATAGAGAAAGAAACACATTCGGCAGCTTTGGAAAGCCTTACACTTCACTGAAATGTAGGAATACACTCTGTAACACAGTTGAGAGACAATGTTCCCGAGCTGCCTCAGTTCATAACAGTGTGTAGGAAGTTGTTTGATAAAGTGGGCAAAGATTATACTTGTACCAGAAGGCAGAATATAAGAAACTACATGAAAGCATGGATTATTCAGAGAAAATGACTGTAAACAGATGAGAACTCATTTAGAACAGCTGAAAGGGATTGCCCAAGTCAATTCTTAGTGTAGAAAAGGTAGCTAAGATCCGGGAAATCTTTAATTCGAGTTAAGATAACATGAAACACTGTATGAATACTGTATTGTTTACTTAAAGGAGACTAGAGTGTTAAATGTGTGTTATACAAGGCAGAATACCATTGAAATAGAGAAAGAAACACATTCGGCAGCTTTGGAAAGCCTTACACTTCACTGAAATGTAGGAATACACTCTGTAACACAGTTGAGAAACAATGTTCCCGAGCTGCCTCTGTTCATAACAGTGTGTAGGAAGTTGTTTGATAAAGTGGGCAAAGCTTATACTTGGACCAGAAGGAAGAATATAGGAAACTACATGAAAACATGGATAATTCAGTGAAAATGACTGTAAACGGATGAGAACTCCTTTAGAACAGCTCAAAGACATTCTCCAAGTCGGTTCTTAGTGTAGAAAAGGTAGCTAAGATCCGGGAAATCCTTAATTCGAGTTAAGATCACATGAAACACTGTATGAACCCTGTATTGTTTACTTAAAGAAGACTAGAGTGTTAAATGTGTGTTATACAAGGCAGAATACCATTGAAATAGTGAAAGAAACACGTTCGGCAGCTTTGGAAGGCCTTACACTTCAATGAAATGTAGTACTACACTCTATAACACAGTTGAGAGACAATGTTCCCGAGCTGCCTCAGTTCATGACAGTGTGTAGGAAGTTGTTTGATAAAGTGGGCAAAGATTATACTTGTACCAGAAGGCAGAATATAAGAAACTACATGAAAGCATGGATAATTCAGAGAAAATGACTGTAAACAGATGAGAACTCATTTAGAACAGCTGAAAGAGATTGCCCAAGTCAATTCTTGGTGTAGAAAAGGTAGCTAAGATCCGGGAAATCCTTAATTCGAGTTAAGATAACATGAAACACTGTATGAATACTGTATTGTTTACTTAAAAGAGACTACAGTGGTAAATGTGTCTTATACAAGGCAGAATACCATTGAAATAGAGAAAGAAACACATTCGGCAGCTTTGGAAAGCCTTACACTTCACTGAAATGTAGGAATACACTCTGTAACACAGTTGAGAAACAATGTTCCCGAGCTGCCTCTGTTCATAACAGTGTGTAGGAAGTTGTTTGATAAAGTGAGCAAAGCTTATACTTGGACGAGAAGGAAGAATATAGGAAAGTACATGAAAACATGTATAATTCAGTGAAAATGACTGTAAACAGATGAGAACTCGTTTAGAACAGCTCAAAGACATTCTCTAAGTCGGTTCTTAGTGTAGAAAAGGTAGCTAAGATCCGGGAAATCCTTAATTCGAGTTAAGATCACATGAAACACTGTATGAACCCTGTATTGTTTACTTAAAGAGACTAGAGTGTTAAATGTGTGTTATACAAGGCAGAATACCATTGAAATAGAGAAAGAAACACATTCGGCAGCTTTGGAAAGCCTTACACTTCACTGAAATGTAGGAATACACTCTGTAACACAGTTGAGAGACAATGTTCCCGAGCTGCCTCTGTTTATAACAGTGTGTAGGAAGTTGTTTGATAAAGTGGGAAAAGCTTATACTTGGACCAGAAGGAAGAATATAGGAAACTACATGAAAAAATGGATAATTCAGAGAAAATGACTAAACAGATGAGAACTGGTTTAGAACAGCTCAAAGAGATTCTCCAAGTCAGTTCTTAGGGTAGAAAAGGTAGCTAAGATCCGGGAAATCCTTAATTCGAGTTAAGATAACATGAAACACTGTATGAATACTGTATTGTTTACTTAAAAGAGACTAGAGTTGTAAATGTGTGTTATACAAGGCAGAATACCATTGAAATAGAGAAAGAAACACATTCGGCAGCTTTGGAAAGCCTTACACTTCACTGAAATGTAGGAATACACTCTGTAACACAGTTGAGAGACAATGTTCCCGAGCTGCCTCAGTTCATAACAGTGTGTAGGAAGTTGTTTGATAAAGTGGGCAAAGATTATACTTGTACCAGAAGGCAGAATATAAGAAACTACATGAAAGCATGGATTATTCAGAGAAAATGACTGTAAACAGATGAGAACTCATTTAGAACAGCTGAAAGGGATTGCCCAAGTCAATTCTTAGTGTAGAAAAGGTAGCTAAGATCCGGGAAATCTTTAATTCGAGTTAAGATAACATGAAACACTGTATGAATACTGTATTGTTTACTTAAAGGAGACTAGAGTGTTAAATGTGTGTTATACAAGGCAGAATACCATTGAAATAGAGAAAGAAACACATTCGGCAGCTTTGGAAAGCCTTACACTTCACTGAAATGTAGGAATACACTCTGTAACACAGTTGAGAAACAATGTTCCCGAGCTGCCTCTGTTCATAACAGTGTGTAGGAAGTTGTTTGATAAAGTGGGCAAAGCTTATACTTGGACCAGAAGGAAGAATATAGGAAACTACATGAAAACATGGATAATTCAGTGAAAATGACTGTAAACGGATGAGAACTCCTTTAGAACAGCTCAAAGACATTCTCCAAGTCGGTTCTTAGTGTAGAAAAGGTAGCTAAGATCCGGGAAATCCTTAATTCGAGTTAAGATCACATGAAACACTGTATGAACCCTGTATTGTTTACTTAAAGAAGACTAGAGTGTTAAATGTGTGTTATACAAGGCAGAATACCATTGAAATAGTGAAAGAAACACGTTCGGCAGCTTTGGAAGGCCTTACACTTCAATGAAATGTAGTACTACACTCTATAACACAGTTGAGAGACAATGTTCCCGAGCTGCCTCTGTTCATAACAGTGTGTAGGAAGTTGTTTGATAAAGTGGGCAAAGCTTATACTTGGACCAGAAGGAAGAATATAGGAAACTACATGAAAACATGGATAATTCAGTGAAAATGACTGTAAACAGATGAGAACTCCTTTAGAACAGCTCAAAGACATTCTCCAAGTCGGTTCTTAGTGTAGAAAAGGTAGCTAAGATCCGGGAAATCCTTAATTCGAGTTAAGATCACATGAAACACTGTATGAACCCTGTATTGTTTACTTAAAGAAGACTAGAGTGTTAAATGTGTGTTATACAAGGCAGAATACCATTGAAATAGTGAAAGAAACACGTTCGGCAGCTTTGGAAGGCCTTACACTTCAATGAAATGTAGTACTACACTCTATAACACAGTTGAGAGACAATGTTCCCGAGCTGCCTCAGTTCATGACAGTGTGTAGGAAGTTGTTTGATAAAGTGGGCAAAGATTATACTTGTACCAGAAGGCAGAATATAAGAAACTACATGAAAGCATGGATAATTCAGAGAAAATGACTGTAAACAGATGAGAACTCATTTAGAACAGCTGAAAGAGATTGCCCAAGTCAATTCTTGGTGTAGAAAAGGTAGCTAAGATCCGGGAAATCCTTAATTCGAGTTAAGATAACATGAAACACTGTATGAATACTGTATTGTTTACTTAAAAGAGACTACAGTGGTAAATGTGTCTTATACAAGGCAGAATACCATTGAAATAGAGAAAGAAACACATTCGGCAGCTTTGGAAAGCCTTACACTTCACTGAAATGTACTAATACACTCTGTAACACAGTTGAGAAACAATGTTCCCGAGCTGCCTCTGTTCATAACAGTGTGTAGGAAGTTGTTTGATAAAGTGGGCAAAGCTTATACTTGGACCAGAAGGAAGAATATAGGAAAGTACATGAAAACATGGATAATTCAGTGAAAATGACTGTAAACAGACGAGAACTCGTTTCGAACAGCTCAAAGACATTCTCCAAGTCGGTTCTTAGTGTAGAAAAGGTAGCTAAGATCCGGGAAATCCTTAATTCGAGTTAAGATCACATGAAACACTGTATGAACCCTGTATTGTTTACTTAATGAGACTAGAGTGTTAAATGTGTGCTATACAAGGCAGAATACCATTGAAATAGAGAAAGAAACACATTCGGTAGCTTTGGAAAGCCTTACACTTCACTGAAATGTACGAATACACTCTGTAACACAGTTGAGAAACAATGTTCCTGAGCTGCCTCTGTTCATAACAGTGTGTAGGAAGTTGTTTGATAAAGTGGGCAAAGCTTATACTTGGACCAGAAGGAAGAATATAGGAAACTACATGAAAACATGGATAATTCAGTGAAAATGACTGTAAACAGATGAGAACTCGTTTAGAACAGCTCAAAGACATTCTCCAAGTCGGTTCTTAGTGTAGAAAAGGTAGCTAAGATCCGGGAAATCATTAATTCGAGTAAAGATCACATGAAACACTGTATGAATCCTGTATTGTTTACTTAAAAGAGACTAGAGTGGTAAATGTGTCTTATACAAGGCAGAATACCATTGAAATAGTGAAAGAAACACGTTCGGCAGCTTTGGAAGGCCTTACACTTCAATGAAATGTAGTACTACACTCTATAACACAGTTGAGAGACAATGTTCCCGAGCTGCCTCAGTTCATAACAGTGTGTAGGAAGTTGTTTGATAAAGTGGGCAAAGATTATACTTGTACCAGAAGGCAGAATATAAGAAACTACATGAAAGTATGGATAATTCAGAGAAAATGACTGTAAACAGATGAGAACTAATTTAGAACAGCTGAAAGGGATTGCCCAAGTCAATTCTTAGTGTAGAAAAGGTAGCTAAGATCCGGGAAATCCTTAATTCGAGTTAAGATAACATGAAACACTGTATGAATACTGTATTGTTTACTTAAAGGAGACTAGAGTGTTAAATGTGTGTTATACAAGGCAGAATACCATTGAAATAGAGAAAGAAACACATTCGGCAGCTTTGGAAAGCCTTACACTTCACTGAAATGTAGGAATACACTCTGTAACACAGTTGAGAAACAATGTTCCCGAGCTGCCTCTGTTCATAACAGTGTGTAGGAAGTTGTTTGATAAAGTGAGCAAAGCTTATACTTGGACGAGAAGGAAGAATATAGGAAAGTACATGAAAACATGTATAATTCAGTGAAAATGACTGTAAACAGATGAGAACTCGTTTAGAACAGCTCAAAGACATTCTCTAAGTCGGTTCTTAGTGTAGAAAAGGTAGCTAAGATCCGGGAAATCCTTAATTCGAGTTAAGATCACATGAAACACTGTATGAACCCTGTATTGTTTACTTAAAGAGACTAGAGTGTTAAATGTGTGTTATACAAGGCAGAATACCATTGAAATAGAGAAAGAAACACATTCGGCAGCTTTGGAAAGCCTTACACTTCACTGAAATGTAGGAATACACTCTGTAACACAGTTGAGAGACAATGTTCCCGAGCTGCCTCTGTTTATAACAGTGTGTAGGAAGTTGTTTGATAAATTGGGAAAAGCTTATACTTGGACCAGAAGGAAGAATATAGGAAACTACATGAAAAAATGGATAATTCAGAGAAAATGACTGTAAACAGATGAGAACTGGTTTAGAACAGCTCAAAGAGATTCTCCAAGTCAGTTCTTAGGGTAGAAAAGGTAGCTAAGATCCGGGAAATCCTTAATTCGAGTTAAGATCACATGAAACACTGTATGAATCCTGTATTATTTACTTAAAAGAGACTAGAGTTGTAAATGTGTGTTATACAAGGCAGAATACCATTGAAATAGAGAAAGAAACACATTCGGCAGCTTTGGAAAGCCTTACACTTCACTGAAATGTAGGAATACACTCTGTAACACAGTTGAGAGACAATGTTCCCGAGCTGCCTCAGTTCATAACAGTGTGTAGGAAGTTGTTTGATAAAGTGGGCAAAGATTATACTTGTACCAGAAGGCAGAATATAAGAAACTACATGAAAGCATGGATTATTCAGAGAAAATGACTGTAAACAGATGAGAACTCATTTAGAACAGCTGAAAGGGATTGCCCAAGTCAATTCTTAGTGTAGAAAAGGTAGCTAAGATCCGGGAAATCTTTAATTCGAGTTAAGATAACATGAAACACTGTATGAATACTGTATTGTTTACTTAAAGGAGACTAGAGTGTTAAATGTGTGTTATACAAGGCAGAATACCATTGAAATAGAGAAAGAAACACATTCGGCAGCTTTGGAAAGCCTTACACTTCACTGAAATGTAGGAATACACTCTGTAACACAGTTGAGAAACAATGTTCCCGAGCTGCCTCTGTTCATAACAGTGTGTAGGAAGTTGTTTGATAAAGTGGGCAAAGCTTATACTTGGACCAGAAGGAAGAATATAGGAAACTACATGAAAACATGGATAATTCAGTGAAAATGACTGTAAACAGATGAGAACTCCTTTAGAACAGCTCAAAGACATTCTCCAAGTCGGTTCTTAGTGTAGAAAAGGTAGCTAAGATCCGGGAAATCCTTAATTCGAGTTAAGATCACATGAAACACTGTATGAACCCTGTATTGTTTACTTAAAGAAGACTAGAGTGTTAAATGTGTGTTATACAAGGCAGAATACCATTGAAATAGTGAAAGAAACACGTTCGGCAGCTTTGGAAGGCCTTACACTTCAATGAAATGTAGTACTACACTCTATAACACAGTTGAGAGACAATGTTCCCGAGCTGCCTCAGTTCATGACAGTGTGTAGGAAGTTGTTTGATAAAGTGGGCAAAGATTATACTTGTACCAGAAGGCAGAATATAAGAAACTACATGAAAGCATGGATAATTCAGAGAAAATGACTGTAAACAGATGAGAACTCATTTAGAACAGCTGAAAGAGATTGCCCAAGTCAATTCTTGGTGTAGAAAAGGTAGCTAAGATCCGGGAAATCCTTAATTCGAGTTAAGATAACATGAAACACTGTATGAATACTGTATTGTTTACTTAAAAGAGACTACAGTGGTAAATGTGTCTTATACAAGGCAGAATACCATTAAAATAGAGAAAGAAACACATTCGGCAGCTTTGGAAAGCCTTACACTTCACTGAAATGTACTAATACACTCTGTAACACAGTTGAGAAACAATGTTCCCGAGCTGCCTCTGTTCATAACAGTGTGTAGGAAGTTGTTTGATAAAGTGGGCAAAGCTTATACTTGGACCAGAAGGAAGAATATAGGAAAGTACATGAAAACATGGATAATTCAGTGAAAATGACTGTAAACAGAAGAGAACTCGTTTCGAACAGCTCAAAGACATTCTCCAAGTCGGTTCTTAGTGTAGAAAAGGTAGCTAAGATCCGGGAAATCCTTAATTCGAGTTAAGATCACATGAAACACTGTATGAACCCTGTATTGTTTACTTAAAAGAGACTAGAGTGGTAAATGTGTCTTATACAAGGCAGAATACCATTGAAATAGTGAAAGAAACACGTTCGGCAGCTTTGGAAGGCCTTACACTTCAATGAAATGTAGTACTACACTCTATAACACAGTTGAGAGACAATGTTCCCGAGCTGCCTCAGTTCATAACAGTGTGTAGGAAGTTGTTTGATAAAGTGGGCAAAGATTATACATGTACCAGAAGGCAGAATATAAGAAACTACATGAAAGCATGGATAATTCAGAGAAAATGACTGTAAACAGATGAGAACTCATTTAGAACAGCTGAAAGGGATTGCCCAAGTCAATTCTTAGTGTAGAAAAAGTAGCTAAGATCCGGGAAATCCTTAATTCGAGTTAAGATAACATGAAACACTGTATGAATACTGTATTGTTTACTTAAAGGAGACTAGAGTGTTAAATGTGTGTTATACAAGGCAGAATACCATTGAAATAGAGAAAGAAACACATTCGGCAGCTTTGGAAAGCCTTACACTTCACTGAAATGTAGGAATACACTCTGTAACACAGTTGAGAAACAATGTTCCCGAGCTGCCTCTGTTCATAACAGTGTGTAGGAAGTTGTTTGATAAAGTGGGCAAAGCTTATACTTGGACCAGAAGGAAGAATATAGGAAACTACATGAAAAAATGGATAATTCAGAGAAAATGACTGTAAACAGATGAGAACTGGTTTAGAACAGCTCAAAGAGATTCTCCAAGTCAGTTCGTAGTGTAGAAAAGGTAGCTAAGATCCGGGAAATCCTTAATTCGAGTTAAGATCACATGAAACACTGTATGAATCCTGTATTTTTTACTTAAAAGAGACTAGAGTGTTAAATGTGTGTTATACAAGGCAGAATACCATTGAAATAGTGAAAGAAACACGTTCGGCAGCTTTGGAAGGCCTTACACTTCAATGAAATGTAGTACTACACTCTATAACACAGTTGAGAGACAATGTTCCCGAGCTGCCTCAGTTCATGACAGTGTGTAGGAAGTTGTTTGATAAAGTGGGCAAAGATTATACTTGTACCAGAAGGCAGAATATAAGAAACTACATGAAAGCATGGATAATTCAGAGAAAATGACTGTAAACAGATGAGAACTCATTTAGAACAGCTGAAAGAGATTGCCCAAGTCAATTCTTGGTGTAGAAAAGGTAGCTAAGATCCGGGAAATCCTTAATTCGAGTTAAGATAACATGAAACACTGTATGAATACTGTATTGTTTACTTAAAAGAGACTACAGTGGTAAATGTGTCTTATACAAGGCAGAATACCATTAAAATAGAGAAAGAAACACATTCGGCAGCTTTGGAAAGCCTTACACTTCACTGAAATGTACTAATACACTCTGTAACACAGTTGAGAAACAATGTTCCCGAGCTGCCTCTGTTCATAACAGTGTGTAGGAAGTTGTTTGATAAAGTGGGCAAAGCTTATACTTGGACCAGAAGGAAGAATATAGGAAAGTACATGAAAACATGGATAATTCAGTGAAAATGACTGTAAACAGAAGAGAACTGGTTTAGAACAGCTCAAAGACATTCTCCAAGTCGGTTCTTAGTGTAGAAAAGGTAGCTAAGATCCGGGAAATCCTTAATTCGAGTTAAGATCACATGAAACACTGTATGAACCCTGTATTGTTTACTTAAAAGAGACTAGAGTGGTAAATGTGTCTTATACAAGGCAGAATACCATTGAAATAGTGAAAGAAACACGTTCGGCAGCTTTGGAAGGCCTTACACTTCAATGAAATGTAGTACTACACTCTATAACACAGTTGAGAGACAATGTTCCCGAGCTGCCTCAGTTCATAACAGTGTGTAGGAAGTTGTTTGATAAAGTGGGCAAAGATTATACATGTACCAGAAGGCAGAATATAAGAAACTACATGAAAGCATGGATAATTCAGAGAAAATGACTGTAAACAGATGAGAACTCATTTAGAACAGCTGAAAGGGATTGCCCAAGTCAATTCTTAGTGTAGAAAAAGTAGCTAAGATCCGGGAAATCCTTAATTCGAGTTAAGATAACATGAAACACTGTATGAATACTGTATTGTTTACTTAAAGGAGACTAGAGTGTTAAATGTGTGTTATACAAGGCAGAATACCATTGAAATAGAGAAAGAAACACATTCGGCAGCTTTGGAAAGCCTTACACTTCACTGAAATGTAGGAATACACTCTGTAACACAGTTGAGAAACAATGTTCCCGAGCTGCCTCTGTTCATAACAGTGTGTAGGAAGTTGTTTGATAAAGTGGGCAAAGCTTATACTTGGACCAGAAGGAAGAATATAGGAAACTACATGAAAAAATGGATAATTCAGAGAAAATGACTGTAAACAGATGAGAACTGGTTTAGAACAGCTCAAAGAGATTCTCCAAGTCAGTTCGTAGTGTAGAAAAGGTAGCTAAGATCCGGGAAATCCTTAATTCGAGTTAAGATCACATGAAACACTGTATGAATCCTGTATTTTTTACTTAAAAGAGACTAGAGTTGTAAATGTGTGTTATACAAGGCAGAATACCATTGAAATAGAGAAAGAAACACATTCGGCAGCTTTGGAAAGCCTTACACTTCACTGAAATGTAGGAATGCACTCTGTAACACAGTTGAGAAACAATGTTCCTGAGCTGCCTCTGTTCATAACAGTGTGTAGGAAGTTGTTTGATAAAGTGGGCAAAGCTTATACTTGAACCAGAAGGAAGAATATAGGAAACTACATGAAAACATGGATAATTCAGTGAAAATGACTGTAAACAGATGAGAACTCGTTTAGAACAGTTCAAAGACATTCTCCAAGTCGGTTCTTAGTGTAGAAAAGGTAGCTAAGATCCGGGAAATCCTTAATTCGAGTAAAGATCACATGAAACACTGTATGAATCCAGTATTGTTTACTTAAAAGAGACTAGAGTGGTAAATGTGTCTTATTAAAGGCAGAATACCATTGAAATAGTGAAAGAAACACGTTCGGCAGCTTTGGAAGGCCTTACACTTCAATGAAATGTAGTACTACACTCTATAACACAGTTGAGAGACAATGTTCCCGAGCTGCCTCAGTTCATGACAGTGTGTAGGAAGTTGTTTGATAAAGTGGGCAAAGATTATACTTGTACCAGAAGGCAGAATATAAGAAACTACATGAAAGCATGGATAATTCAGAGAAAATGACTGTAAACAGATGAGAACTCATTTAGAACAGCTGAAAGAGATTGCCCAAGTCAATTCTTGGTGTAGAAAAGGTAGCTAAGATCCGGGAAATCCTTAATTCGAGTTAAGATAACATGAAACACTGTATGAATACTGTATTGTTTACTTAAAAGAGACTACAGTGGTAAATGTGTCTTATACAAGGCAGAATACCATTGAAATAGAGAAAGAAACACATTCGGCAGCTTTGGAAAGCCTTACACTTCACTGAAATGTACTAATACACTCTGTAACACAGTTGAGAAACAATGTTCCCGAGCTGCCTCTGTTCATAACAGTGTGTAGGAAGTTGTTTGATAAAGTGGGCAAAGCTTATACTTGGACCAGAAGGAAGAATATAGGAAACTACATGAAAACATGGATAATTCAGTGAAAATGACTGTAAACAGATGAGAACTCGTTTAGAACAGCTCAAAGACATTCTCCAAGTCGGTTCTTAGTGTAGAAAAGGTAGCTAAGATCCGGGAAATCATTAATTCGAGTAAAGATCACATGAAACACTTTATGAATCCTGTATTGTTTACTTAAAAGAGACTAGAGTGGTAAATGTGTCTTATACAAGGCAGAATACCATTGAAATAGTGAAAGAAACACGTTCGGCAGCTTTGGAAGGCCTTACACTTCAATGAAATGTAGTACTACACTCTATAACACAGTTGAGAGACAATGTTCCCGAGCTGCCTCAGTTCATAACAGTGTGTAGGAAGTTGTTTGATAAAGTGGGCAAAGATTATACTTGTACAAGAAGGCAGAATATAAGAAACTACATGAAAGTATGGATAATTCAGAGAAAATGACTGTAAACAGATGAGAACTAATTTAGAACAGCTGAAAGGGATTGCCCAAGTCAATTCTTAGTGTAGAAAAGGTAGCTAAGATCCGGGAAATCCTTAATTCGAGTTAAGATAACATGAAACACTGTATGAATACTGTATTGTTTACTTAAAGGAGACTAGAGTGTTAAATGTGTGTTATACAAGGCAGAATACCATTGAAATAGAGAAAGAAACACATTCGGCAGCTTTGGAAAGCCTTACACTTCACTGAAATGTAGGAATACACTCTGTAACACAGTTGAGAAACAATGTTCCCGAGCTGCCTCTGTTCATAACAGTGTGTAGGAAGTTGTTTGATAAAGTGAGCAAAGCTTATACTTGGACGAGAAGGAAGAATATAGGAAAGTACATGAAAACATGTATAATTCAGTGAAAATGACTGTAAACAGATGAGAACTCGTTTAGAACAGCTCAAAGACATTCTCTAAGTCGGTTCTTAGTGTAGAAAAGGTAGCTAAGATCCGGGAAATCCTTAATTCGAGTTAAGATCACATGAAACACTGTATGAACCCTGTATTGTTTACTTAAAGAGACTAGAGTGTTAAATGTGTGTTATACAAGGCAGAATACCATTGAAATAGAGAAAGAAACACATTCGGCAGCTTTGGAAAGCCTTACACTTCACTGAAATGTAGGAATACACTCTGTAACACAGTTGAGAGACAATGTTCCCGAGCTGCCTCTGTTTATAACAGTGTGTAGGAAGTTGTTTGATAAATTGGGAAAAGCTTATACTTGGACCAGAAGGAAGAATATAGGAAACTACATGAAAAAATGGATAATTCAGAGAAAATGACTGTAAACAGATGAGAACTGGTTTAGAACAGCTCAAAGAGATTCTCCAAGTCAGTTCTTAGGGTAGAAAAGGTAGCTAAGATCCGGGAAATCCTTAATTCGAGTTAAGATCACATGAAACACTGTATGAATCCTGTATTTTTTACTTAAAAGAGACTAGAGTTGTAAATGTGTGTTATACAAGGCAGAATACCATTGAAATAGAGAAAGAAACACATTCGGCAGCTTTGGAAAGCCTTACACTTCACTGAAATGTAGGAATACACTCTGTAACACAGTTGAGAGACAATGTTCCCGAGCTGCCTCTGTTCATAACAGTGTGTAGGAAGTTGTTTGATAAAGTGGGCAAAGCTTATACTTGGACCAGAAGGAAGAATATAGGAAACTACATGAAAAAATGGATAATTCAGAGAAAATGACTGTAAACAGATGAGAACTGGTTTAGAACAGCTCAAAGAGATTCTCCAAGTCAGTTCGTAGTGTAGAAAAGGTAGCTAAGATCCGGGAAATCCTTAATTCGAGTTAAGATCACATGAAACACTGTATGAATCCTGTATTTTTTACTTAAAAGAGACTAGAGTTGTAAATGTGTGTTATACAAGGCAGAATACCATTGAAATAGAGAAAGAAACACATTCGGCAGCTTTGGAAAGCCTTACACTTCACTGAAATGTAGGAATGCACTCTGTAACACAGTTGAGAAACAATGTTCCTGAGCTGCCTCTGTTCATAACAGTGTGTAGGAAGTTGTTTGATAAAGTGGGCAAAGCTTATACTTGAACCAGAAGGAAGAATATAGGAAACTACATGAAAACATGGATAATTCAGTGAAAATGACTGTAAACAGATGAGAACTCGTTTAGAACAGTTCAAAGACATTCTCCAAGTCGGTTCTTAGTGTAGAAAAGGTAGCTAAGATCCGGGAAATCCTTAATTCGAGTAAAGATCACATGAAACACTGTATGAATCCAGTATTGTTTACTTAAAAGAGACTAGAGTGGTAAATGTGTCTTATTAAAGGCAGAATACCATTGAAATAGTGAAAGAAACACGTTCGGCAGCTTTGGAAGGCCTTACACTTCAATGAAATGTAGTACTACACTCTATAACACAGTTGAGAGACAATGTTCCCGAGCTGCCTCAGTTCATAACAGTGTGTAGGAAGTTGTTTGATAAAGTGGGCAAAGATTATACTTGTACCAGAAGGCAGAATATAAGAAACTACATGAAAGCATGGATTATTCAGAGAAAATGACTGTAAACAGATGAGAACTCATTTAGAACAGCTGAAAGGGATTGCCCAAGTCAATTCTTAGTGTAGAAAAGGTAGCTAAGATCCGGGAAATCTTTAATTCGAGTTAAGATAACATGAAACACTGTATGAATACTGTATTGTTTACTTAAAGGAGACTAGAGTGTTAAATGTGTGTTATACAAGGCAGAATACCATTGAAATAGAGAAAGAAACACATTCGGCAGCTTTGGAAAGCCTTACACTTCACTGAAATGTAGGAATACACTCTGTAACACAGTTGAGAAACAATGTTCCCGAGCTGCCTCTGTTCATAACAGTGTGTAGGAAGTTGTTTGATAAAGTGGGCAAAGCTTATACTTGGACCAGAAGGAAGAATATAGGAAACTACATGAAAACATGGATAATTCAGTGAAAATGACTGTAAACAGATGAGAACTCCTTTAGAACAGCTCAAAGACATTCTCCAAGTCGGTTCTTAGTGTAGAAAAGGTAGCTAAGATCCGGGAAATCCTTAATTCGAGTTAAGATCACATGAAACACTGTATGAACCCTGTATTGTTTACTTAAAGAAGACTAGAGTGTTAAATGTGTGTTATACAAGGCAGAATACCATTGAAATAGAGAAAGAAACACATTCGGCAGCTTTGGAAAGCCTTACACTTCACTGAAATGTAGTACTACACTCTATAACACAGTTGAGAGACAATGTTCCCGAGCTGCCTCAGTTCATAACAGTGTGTAGGAAGTTGTTTGATAAAGTGGGCAAAGATTATACTTGTACCAGAAGGCAGAATATAAGAAACTACATGAAAACATGGATAATTCAGAGAATATGACTGTAAACAGAGGAGAACTCATTTAGAACAGCTGAAAGAGATTGCCCAAGTCAATTCTTAGTGTATTAAAGGTAGCTAAGATCCGGGAAATCCTTAATTCGAGTTAAGATAACATGAAACACTGTATGAATACTGTATTGTTTACTTAAAGGAGACTAGAGTGTTAAATGTGTGTTATACAAGGCAGAATACCATTGAAATAGAGAAAGAAACACTTTCGGCAGCTTTGGAAAGCCTTACACTTCACTGAAATGTAGGAATACACTCTGTAACACAGTTGAGAAACAATGTTCCCGAGCTGCCTCTGTTCATAACAGTTTGTAGGAAGTTGTTTGATAAAGTGAGCAAAGCTTATACTTGGACGAGAAGGAAGAATATAGGAAAGTACATGAAAACATGGATAATTCAGTGAAAATGACTGTAAACAGATGAGAACTCGTTTAGAACAGCTCAAAGACATTCTCTAAGTCGGTTCTTAGTGTAGAAAAGGTAGCTAAGATCCGGGAAATCCTTAATTCGAGTTAAGATCACATGAAACACTGTATGAACCCTGTATTGTTTACTTAAAGAGACTAGAGTGTTAAATGTGTGTTATACAAGGCAGAATACCATTGAAATAGAGAAAGAAACACATTCGGCAGCTTTGGAAAGCCTTACACTTCACTGAAATGTAGGAATACACTCTGTAACACAGTTGAGAGACAATGTTCCCGAGCTGCCTCTGTTTATAACAGTGTGTAGGAAGTTGTTTGATAAAGTGGGAAAAGCTTATACTTGGACCAGAAGGAAGAATATAGGAAACTACATGAAAAAATGGATAATTCAGAGAAAATGACTGTAAACAGATGAGAACTGGTTTAGAACAGCTCAAAGAGATTCTCCAAGTCAGTTCTTAGGGTAGAAAAGGTAGCTAATATCCGGGAAATCCTTAATTCGAGTTAAGATCACATGAAACACTGTATGAATCCTGTATTTTTTACTTAAAAGAGACTAGAGTTGTAAATGTGTGTTATACAAGGCAGAATACCATTGAAATAGAGAAAGAAACACATTCGGCAGCTTTGGAAAGCCTTACACTTCACTGAAATGTAGGAATACACTCTGTAACACAGTTGAGAGACAATGTTCCCGAGCTGCCTCAGTTCATAACAGTGTGTAGGAAGTTGTTTGATAAAGTGGGCAAAGATTATACTTGTACCAGAAGGCAGAATATAAGAAACTACATGAAAGCATGGATTATTCAGAGAAAATGACTGTAAACAGATGAGAACTCATTTAGAACAGCTGAAAGGGATTGCCCAAGTCAATTCTTAGTGTAGAAAAGGTAGCTAAGATCCGGGAAATCTTTAATTCGAGTTAAGATCACATGAAACACTGTATGAATCCTGTATTGTTTACTTAAAAGAGACTAGAGTGGTAAATGTGTCTTATACAAGGCAGAATACAATTGAAATAGTGAAACACCTTCGGCAGCTTTGGAAGGCCTTACACTTCAATGAAATGTAGTACTACACTCTATAACACAGTTGAGAGACAACGTTCCCGAGCTGCCTCAGTTCATAACAGTGTGTAGGAAGTTGTTTGATAAAGTGGGCAAAGCTTATACTTGGACCAGAAGGAAGAATATAGGAAACTACATGAAAGCATGGATAATTCAGAGAAAATGACTGTAAACAGATGAGAACTCATTTAGAACAGCTGAAAGGGATTGCCCAAGTCAATTCTTAGTGTAGAAAATGTAGCTAAGATCCGGGAAATCCTTAATTCCAGTTAAGATAACATGAAACACTGTATGAATACTGTATTGTTTACTTAAAGGAGACTAGAGTGTTAAATGTGTGTTATACAAGGCAGAATACCATTGAAATAGAGAAAGAAACACATTCGGCAGCTTTGGAAAGCCTTACACTTCACTGAAATGTAGGAATACACTCTGTAACACAGTTGAGAAACAATGTTCCCGAGCTGCCTCTGTTCATAACAGTGTGTAGGAAGTTGTTTGATAAAGTGGGCAAAGCTTATACTTGGACCAGAAGGAAGAATATAGGAAACTACATGAAAAAATGGATAATTCAGAGAAAATGACTGTAAACAGATGAGAACTGGTTTAGAACAGCTCAAAGAGATTCTCCAAGTCAGTTCGTAGTGTAGAAAAGGTAGCTAAGATCCGGGAAATCCTTAATTCGAGTTAAGATCACATGAAACACTGTATGAATCCTGTATTTTTTACTTAAAAGAGACTAGAGTTGTAAATGTGTGTTATACAAGGCAGAATACCATTGAAATAGAGAAAGAAACACATTCGGCAGCTTTGGAAAGCCTTACACTTCACTGAAATGTAGGAATGCACTCTGTAACACAGTTGAGAAACAATGTTCCTGAGCTGCCTCTGTTCATAACAGTGTGTAGGAAGTTGTTTGATAAAGTGGGCAAAGCTTATACTTGGACCAGAAGGAAGAATATAGGAAACTACATGAAAACATGGATAATTCAGTGAAAATGACTGTAAACAGATGAGAACTCGTTTAGAACAGTTCGAAGACATTCTCCAAGTCGGTTCTTAGTGTAGAAAAGGTAGCTAATATCCAGGAAATCATTAATTCGAGTAAAGATCACATGAAACACTGTATGAATCCTGTATTGTTTACTTAAAAGAGACTAGAGTGGTAAATGTGTCTTATACAAGGCAGCATACCATTGAAATAGTGAAAGAAACACGTTCGGCAGCTTTGGAAGGCCTTACACTTCAATGAAATGTAGTACTACACTCTATAACACAGTTGAGAGACAATGTTCCCGAGCTGCCTCAGTTCATAACAGTGTGTAGGAAGTTGTTTGATAAAGTGGGCAAAGATTATACATGTACCAGAAGGCAGAATATAAGAAACTACATGAAAGCATGGATAATTCAGAGAAAATGACTGTAAACAGATGAGAACTCATTTAGAACAGCTGAAAGGGATTGCCCAAGTCAATTCTTAGTGTAGAAAATGTAGCTAAGATCCGGGAAATCCTTAATTCGAGTTAAGATAACATGAAACACTGTATGAATACTGTATTGTTTACTTAAAGGAGACTAGAGTGTTAAATGTGTGTTATACAAGGCAGAATACCATTGAAATAGAGAAAGAAACACATTCGGCAGCTTTGGAAAGCCTTACACTTCACTGAAATGTAGGAATACACTCTGTAACACAGTTGAGAAACAATGTTCCCGAGCTGCCTCTGTTCATAACAGTGTGTAGGAAGTTGTTTGTTAAAGTGGGCAAAGCTTATACTTGGTCCAGAAGGAAGAATATAGGAAACTACATGAAAAAATGGATAATTCAGAGAAAATGACTGTAAACAGATGAGAACTGGTTTAGAACAGCTCAAAGAGATTCTCCAAGTCAGTTCGTAGTGTAGAAAAGGTAGCTAAGATCCGGGAAATCCTTAATTCGAGTTAAGATCACATGAAACACTGTATGAATCCTGTATTTTTTACTTAAAAGAGACTAGAGTTGTAAATGTGTGTTATACAAGGCAGAATACCATTGAAATAGAGAAAGAAACACATTCGGCAGCTTTGGAAAGCCTTACACTTCACTGAAATGTAGGAATGTACTCTGTAACACAGTTGAGAAACAATGTTCCTGAGCTGCCTCTGTTCATAACAGTGTGTAGGAAGTTGTTTGATAAAGTGGGCAAAGCTTATACTTGGACCAGAAGGAAGAATATAGGAAACTACATGAAAACATGGATAATTCAGTGAAAATGACTGTAAACAGATGAGAACTCGTTTAGAACAGTTCAAAGACATTCTCCAAGTCGGTTCTTAGTGTAGAAAAGGTAGCTAAGATCCGGGAAATCCTTAATTCGAGTAAAGATCACATGAAACACTGTATGAATCCAGTATTGTTTACTTAAAAGAGACTAGAGTGGTAAATGTGTCTTATTAAAGGCAGAATACCATTGAAATAGTGAAAGAAACACGTTCGGCAGCTTTGGAAGGCCTTACACTTCAATGAAATGTAGTACTACACTCTATAACACAGTTGAGAGACAATGTTCCCGAGCTGCCTCAGTTCATAACAGTGTGTAGGAAGTTGTTTGATAAAGTGGGCAAAGATTATACTTGTACCAGAAGGCAGAATATAAGAAACTACATGAAAGCATGGATAATTCAGAGAAAATGACTGTAAACAGATGAGAACTCATTTAGAACAGCTGAAAGGGATTGTCCAAGTCAATTCTTAGTGTAGAAAAGGTAGCTAAGATCCGGGAAATCCTTAATTCGAGTTAAGATAACATGAAACACTGTATGAATACTGTATTGTTTACTTAAAGGAGACTAGAGTGTTAAATGTGTGTTATACAAGGCAGAATACCATTGAAATAGAGAAAGAAACACATTCGGCAGCTTTGGAAAGCCTTACACTTCACTGAAATGTAGGAATACACTCTGTAACACAGTTGAGAAACAATGTTCCCGAGCTGCCTCTGTTCATAACAGTGTGTAGGAAGTTGTTTGATAAAGTGGGCAAAGCTTATACTTGGACCAGAAGGAAGAATATAGGAAACTACATGAAAACATGGATAATTCAGTGAAAATGACTGTAAACAGATGAGAACTCGTTTAGAACAGCTCAAAGACATTCTCCAAGTCGGTTCTTAGTGTAGAAAAGGTAGCTAAGATCCGGGAAATCCTTAATTCGAGTTAAGATCACATGAAACACTGTATGAACCCTGTATTGTTTACTTAAAGAAGACTAGAGTGTTAAATGTGTGTTATACAAGGCAGAATACCATTGAAATAGTGAAAGAAACACGTTCGGCAGCTTTGGAAGGCCTTACACTTCAATGAAATGTAGTACTACACTCTATAACACAGTTGAGAGACAATGTTCCCGAGCTGCCTCAGTTCATGACAGTGTGTAGGAAGTTGTTTGATAAAGTGGGCAAAGCTTATACTTGGACCAGAAGGAAGAATATAGGAAACTACATGAAAACATGGATAATTCAGTGAAAATGACTGTAAACAGATGAGAACTCGTTTAGAACAGCTCAAAGACATTCTCCAAGTCGGTTCTTAGTGTAGAAAAGGTAGCTAAGATCCGGGAAATCCTTAATTCGAGTTAAGATCACATGAAACACTGTATGAACCCTGTATTGTTTACTTAAAGAAGACTAGAGTGTTAAATGTGTGTTATACAAGGCAGAATACCATTGAAATAGTGAAAGAAACACGTTCGGCAGCTTTGGAAGGCCTTACACTTCAATGAAATGTAGTACTACACTCTATAACACAGTTGAGAGACAATGTTCCCGAGCTGCCTCAGTTCATGACAGTGTGTAGGAAGTTGTTTGATAAAGTGGGCAAAGATTATACTTGTACCAGAAGGCAGAATATAAGAAAGTACATGAAAGCATGGATAATTCAGAGAAAATGACTGTAAACAGATGAGAACTCATTTAGAACAGCTGAAAGAGATTGCCCAAGTCAATTCTTGGTGTAGAAAAGGTAGCTAAGATCCGGGAAATCCTTAATTCGAGTTAAGATAACATGAAACACTGTATGAATACTGTATTGTTTACTTAAAAGAGACTACAGTGGTAAATGTGTCTTATACAAGGCAGAATACCATTGAAATAGAGAAAGAAACACATTGGGCAGCTTTGGAAAGCCTTACACTTCACTGAAATGTAGGAATACACTCTGTAACACAGTTGAGAAACAATGTTCCCGAGCTGCCTCTGTTCATAACAGTGTGTAGGAAGTTGTTTGATAAAGTGAGCAAAGCTTATACTTGGACGAGAAGGAAGAATATAGGAAAGTACATGAAAACATGGATAATTCAGTGAAAATGACTGTAAACAGATGAGAACTCGTTTAGAACAGCTCAAAGACATTCTCCAAGTCGGTTCTTAGTGTAGAAAAGGTAGCTAAGATCCGGGAAATCCTTAATTCGAGTTAAGATCACATGAAACACTGTATGAACCCTGTATTGTTTACTTAAAGAGACTAGAGTGTTAAATGTGTGTTATACAAGGCAGAATACCATTGAAATAGAGAAAGAAACACATTCGGCAGCTTTGGAAAGCCTTACACTTCACTGAAATGTAGGAATACACTCTGTAACACAGTTGAGAGACAATGTTCCCGAGCTGCCTCTGTTTATAACAGTGTGTAGGAAGTTGTTTGATAAAGTGGGAAAAGCTTATACTTGGACCAGAAGGAAGAATATAGGAAACTACATGAAAAAATGGATAATTCAGAGAAAATGACTGTAAACAGATGAGAACTGGTTTAGAACAGCTCAAAGAGATTCTCCAAGTCAGTTCTTAGGGTAGAAAAGGTAGCTAAGATCCGGGAAATCCTTAATTCGAGTTAAGATCACATGAAACACTGTATGAATCCTGTATTTTTTACTTAAAAGAGACTAGAGTTGTAAATGTGTGTTATACAAGGCAGAATACCATTGAAATAGAGAAAGAAACACATTCGGCAGCTTTGGAAAGCCTTACACTTCACTGAAATGTAGGAATACACTCTGTAACACAGTTGAGAAACAATGTCCCCCAGCTGCCTCTGTTCATAACAGTGTGTAGGAAGTTGTTTGATAAAGTGAGCAAAGCTTATACTTGGACGAGAAGGAAGAATATAGGAAAGTACATGAAAACATGGATAATTCAGTGAAAATGACTGTAAACAGATGAGAACTCGTTTAGAACAGCTCAAAGACATTCTCCAAGTCGGTTCTTAGTGTAGAAAAGGTAGCTAAGATCCGGGAAATCCTTAATTCGAGTTAAGATCACATGAAACACTGTATGAACCCTGTATTGTTTACTTAAAGAGACTAGAGTGTTAAATGTGTGTTATACAAGGCAGAATACCATTGAAATAGAGAAAGAAACACATTCGGCAGCTTTGGAAAGCCTTACACTTCACTGAAATGTAGGAATACACTCTGTAACACAGTTGAGAGACAATGTTCCCGAGCTGCCTCTGTTTATAACAGTGTGTAGGAAGTTGTTTGATAAAGTGGGAAAAGCTTATACTTGGACCAGAAGCAAGAATATAGGAAACTACATGAAAAAATGGATAATTCAGAGAAAATGACTGTAAACAGATGAGAACTGGTTTAGAACAGCTCAAAGAGATTCTCCAAGTCAGTTCTTAGGGTAGAAAAGGTAGCTAAGATCCGGGAAATCCTTAATTCGAGTTAAGATCACATGAAACACTGTATGAATCCTGTATTTTTTACTTAAAAGAGACTAGAGTTGTAAATGTGTGTTATACAAGGCAGAATACCATTGAAATAGAGAAAGAAACACATTCGACAGCTTTGGAAAGCCTTACACTTCACTGAAATGTAGGAATACACTCTGTAACACAGTTGAGAAACAATGTTCCTGAGCTGCCTCTGTTCATAACAGTGTGTAGGAAGTTGTTTGATAAAGTGGGCAAAGCTTATACTTGGACCAGAAGGAAGAATATAGGAAAGTACATGAAAACATGGATAATTCAGTGAAAATGACTGTAAACAGATGAGAACTCGTTTAGAACAGCTCAAAGACATTCTCCAAGTCGGTTCTTAGTGTAGAAAAGGTAGTTAAGATCCGGGAAATCATTAATTCGAGTAAAGATCACAGGAAACACTGTATGAATCCTGTATTGTTTACTTAAAAGAGACTAGAGTGGTAAATGTGTCTTATACAAGGCAGAATACAATTGAAATAGTGAAAGAAACACATTCGGCAGCTTTGGAAGGCCTTACACTTCAATGAAATGTAGTACTACACTCTATAACACAGTTGAGAGACAACGTTCCCGAGCTGCCTCAGTTCATAACAGTGTGTAGGAAGTTGTTTGATAAAGTGGGCAAAGCTTATACTTGGACCAGAAGGAAGAATATAGGAAACTACATGAAAGCATGGATAATTCAGAGAAAATGACTGTAAACAGATGAGAACTCATTTAGAACAGCTGAAAGGGATTGCCCAAGTCAATTCTTAGTGTAGAAAATGTAGCTAAGATCCGGGAAATCCTTAATTCCAGTTAAGATAACATGAAACACTGTATGAATACTGTATTGTTTACTTAAAGGAGACTAGAGTGTTAAATGTGTGTTATACAAGGCAGAATACCATTGAAATAGAGAAAGAAACACATTCGGCAGCTTTGGAAAGCCTTACACTTCACTGAAATGTAGGAATACACTCTGTAACACAGTTGAGAAACAATGTTCCCGAGCTGCCTCTGTTCATAACAGTGTGTAGGAAGTTGTTTGATAAAGTGGGCAAAGCTTATACTTGGACCAGAAGGAAGAATATAGGAAACTACATGAAAAAATGGATAATTCAGAGAAAATGACTGTAAACAGATGAGAACTGGTTTAGAACAGCTCAAAGAGATTCTCCAAGTCAGTTCGTAGTGTAGAAAAGGTAGCTAAGATCCGGGAAATCCTTAATTCGAGTTAAGATCACATGAAACACTGTATGAATCCTGTATTTTTTACTTAAAAGAGACTAGAGTTGTAAATGTGTGTTATACAAGGCAGAATACCATTGAAATAGAGAAAGAAACACATTCGGCAGCTTTGGAAAGCCTTACACTTCACTGAAATGTACTAATACACTCTGTAACACAGTTGAGAAACAATGTTCCCGAGCTGCCTCTGTTCATAACAGTGTGTAGGAAGTTGTTTGATAAAGTGGGCAAAGCTTATACTTGGACCAGAAGGAAGAATATAGGAAAGTACATGAAAACATGGATAATTCAGTGAAAATGACTGTAAACAGACGAGAACTCGTTTCGAACAGGTCAAAGACATTCTCCAAGTCGGTTCTTAGTGTAGAAAAGGTAGCTAAGATCCGGGAAATCCTTAATTCGAGTTAAGATCACATGAAACACTGTATGAACCCTGTATTGTTTACTTAATGAGACTAGAGTGTTAAATGTGTGTTATACAAGGCAGAATACCATTGAAATAGAGAAAGAAACACATTCGGCAGCTTTGGAAAGCCTTACACTTCACTGAAATGTACGAATACACTCTGTAACACAGTTGAGAAACAATGTTCCTGAGCTGCCTCTGTTCATAACAGTGTGTAGGAAGTTGTTTGATAAAGTGGGCAAAGCTTATACTTGGACCAGAAGGAAGAATATAGGAAACTACATAAAAACATGGATAATTCAGTGAAAATGACTGTAAACAGATGAGAACTCGTTTAGAACAGCTCAAAGACATTCTCCAAGTCGGTTCTTAGTGTAGAAAAGGTAGCTAAGATCCGGGAAATCATTAATTCGAGTAAAGATCACAGGAAACACTGTATGAATCCTGTATTGTTTACTTAAAAGAGACTAGAGTGGTAAATGTGTCTTATACAAGGCAGAATACCATTGAAATAGTGAAAGAAACACGTTCGGCAGCTTTGGAAGGCCTTACACTTCAATGAAATGTAGTACTACACTCTATAACACAGTTGAGAGACAACGTTCCCGAGCTGCCTCAGTTCATAACAGTGTGTAGGAAGTTGTTTGATAAAGTGGGCAAAGATTATACTTGTACCAGAAGGCAGAATATAAGAAACTACATGAAAGCATGGATAATTCAGAGAAAATGACTGTAAAGAGATGAGAACTCATTTAGAACAGCTGAAAGGGATTGCCCAAGTCAATTCTTAGTGTAGAAAAGGTAGCTAAGATCCGGGAAATCCTTAATTCGAGTTAAGATAACATGAAACACTGTATGAATACTGTATTGTTTACTTAAAGGAGACTAGAGTGTTAAATGTGTGTTATACAAGGCAGAATACCATTGAAATAGAGAAAGAAACACATTCGGCAGCTTTGGAAAGCCTTACACTTCACTGAAATGTAGGAATACACTCTGTAACACAGTTGAGAAACAATGTTCCCGAGCTGCCTCTGTTCATAACAGTGTGTAGGAAGTTGTTTGATAAAGTGAGCAAAGCTTATACTTGGACGAGAAGGAAGAATATAGGAAAGTACATGAAAACATGGATAATTCAGTGAAAATGACTGTAAACAGATGAGAACTCGTTTAGAACAGCTCAAAGACATTCTCCAAGTCGGTTCTTAGTGTAGAAAAGGTAGCTAAGATCCGGGAAATCCTTAATTCGAGTTAAGATCACATGAAACACTGTATGAACCCTGTATTGTTTACTTAAAGAGACTAGAGTGTTAAATGTGTGTTATACAAGGCAGAATACCATTGAAATAGAGAAAGAAACACATTCGGCAGCTTTGGAAAGCCTTACACTTCACTGAAATGTAGGAATACACTCTGTAACACAGTTGAGAGACAATGTTCCCGAGCTGCCTCTGTTTATAACAGTGTGTAGGAAGTTGTTTGATAAAGTGGGAAAAGCTTATACTTGGACCAGAAGGAAGAATATAGGAAACTACATGAAAAAATGGATAATTCAGAGAAAATGACTGTAAACAGATGAGAACTGGTTTAGAACAGCTCAAAGAGATTCTCCAAGTCAGATCTTAGGGTAGAAAAGGTAGCTAAGATCCGGGAAATCCTTAATTCGAGTTAAGATCACATGAAACACTGTATGAATCCTGTATTTTTTACTTAAAAGAGACTAGAGTTGTAAATGTGTGTTATACAAGGCAGAATACCATTGAAATAGAGAAAGAAACACATTCGGCAGCTTTGGAAAGCCTTACACTTCACTGAAATGTAGGAATACACTCTGTAACACAGTTGAGAAACAATGTTCCTGAGCTGCCTCTGTTCATAACAGTGTGTAGGAAGTTGTTTGATAAAGTGGGCAAAGCTTATACTTGGACCAGAAGGAAGAATATAGGAAAGTACATGAAAACATGGATAATTCAGTGAAAATGACTGTAAACAGATGAGAACTCGTTTAGAACAGCTCAAAGACATTCTCCAAGTCGGTTCTTAGTGTAGAAAAGGTAGCTAAGATCCGGGAAATCATTAATTCGAGTAAAGATCACATTAAACACTGTATGAATCCTGTATTGTTTACTTAAAAGAGACTAGAGTGGTAAATGTGTCTTATACAAGGCAGAATACAATTGAAATAGTGAAAGAAACACATTCGGCAGCTTTGGAAGGCCTTACACTTCAATGAAATGTAGTACTACACTCTATAACACAGTTGAGAGACAACGTTCCCGAGCTGCCTCAGTTCATAACAGTGTGTAGGAAGTTGTTTGATAAAGTGGGCAAAGCTTATACTTGGACCAGAAGGAAGAATATAGGAAACTACATGAAAGCATGGATAATTCAGAGAAAATGACTGTAAACAGATGAGAACTCATTTAGAACAGCTGAAAGGGATTGCCCAAGTCAATTCTTAGTGTAGAAAATGTAGCTAAGATCCGGGAAATCCTTAATTCCAGTTAAGATAACATGAAACACTGTATGAATACTGTATTGTTTACTTAAAGGAGACTAGAGTGTTAAATGTGTGTTATACAAGGCAGAATACCATTGAAATAGAGAAAGAAACACATTCGGCAGCTTTGGAAAGCCTTACACTTCACTGAAATGTAGGAATACACTCTGTAACACAGTTGAGAAACAATGTTCCCGAGCTGCCTCTGTTCATAACAGTGTGTAGGAAGTTGTTTGATAAAGTGGGCAAAGCTTATACTTGGACCAGAAGGAAGAATATAGGAAACTACATGAAAAAATGGATAATTCAGAGAAAATGACTGTAAACAGATGAGAACTGGTTTAGAACAGCTCAAAGAGATTCTCCAAGTCAGTTCGTAGTGTAGAAAAGGTAGCTAAGATCCGGGAAATCCTTAATTCGAGTTAAGATCACATGAAACACTGTATGAATCCTGTATTTTTTACTTAAAAGAGACTAGAGTTGTAAATGTGTGTTATACAAGGCAGAATACCATTGAAATAGAGAAAGAAACACATTCGGCAGCTTTGGAAAGCCTTACACTTCACTGAAATGTAGGAATGCACTCTGTAACACAGTTGAGAAACAATGTTCCTGAGCTGCCTCTGTTCATAACAGTGTGTAGGAAGTTGTTTGATAAAGTGGGCAAAGCTTATACTTGGACCAGAAGGAAGAATATAGGAAATTACATGAAAACATGGATAATTCAGTGAAAATGACTGTAAACAGATGAGAACTCATTTAGAACAGCTGAAAGAGACTGCCCAAGTGAATTCTTGGTGTAGAAAAGGTAGCTAAGATCCGGGAAATCCTTAATTCGAGTTAAGATCACATGAAACACTGTATGAACCCTGTATTGTTTACTTAAAGAGACTAGAGTGTTAAATGTGTGTTATACAAGGCAGAATACCATTGAAATAGAGAAAGAAACACATTCGGCAGCTTTGGAAAGCCTTACACTTCACTGAAATGTAGGAATACACTCTGTAACACAGTTGAGAGACAATGTTCCCGAGCTGCCTCTGTTTATAACAGTGTGTAGGAAGTTGTTTGATAAAGTGGGAAAAGCTTATACTTGGACCAGAAGGAAGAATATAGGAAACTACATGAAAAAATGGATAATTCAGAGAAAATGACTGTAAACAGATGAGAACTGGTTTAGAACAGCTCAAAGAGATTCTCCAAGTCAGTTCTTAGGGTAGAAAAGGTAGCTAAGATCCGGGAAATCCTTAATTCGAGTTAAGATCACATGAAACACTGTATGAATCCTGTATTTTTTACTTAAAAGAGACTAGAGTTGTAAATGTGTGTTATACGAGGCAGAATACCATTGAAATAGAGAAAGAAACACATTCGGCAGCTTTGGAAAGCCTTACACTTCACTGAAATGTAGGAATACACTCTGTAACACAGTTGAGAAACAATGTTCCTGAGCTGCCTCTGTTCATAACAGTGTGTAGGAAGTTGTTTGATAAAGTGGGCAAAGCTTATACTTGGACCAGAAGGAAGAATATAGGAAAGTACATGAAAACATGGATAATTCAGTGAAAATGACTGTAAACCGATGAGAACTCGTTTAGAACAGCTCAAAGACATTCTCCAAGTCGGTTCTTAGTGTAGAAAAGGTAGCTAAGATCCGGGAAATCATTAATTCGAGTAAAGATCACATTAAACACTGTATGAATCCTGTATTGTTTACTTAAAAGAGACTAGAGTGGTAAATGTGTCTTATACAAGGCAGAATACAATTGAAATAGTGAAAGAAACACATTCGGCAGCTTTGGAAGGCCTTACACTTCAATGAAATGTAGTACTACACTCTATAACACAGTTGAGAGACAACGTTCCCGAGCTGCCTCAGTTCATAACAGTGTGTAGGAAGTTGTTTGATAAAGTGGGCAAAGCTTATACTTGGACCAGAAGGAAGAATATAGGAAACTACATGAAAGCATGGATAATTCAGAGAAAATGACTGTAAACAGATGAGAACTCATTTAGAACAGCTGAAAGGGATTGCCCAAGTCAATTCTTAGTGTAGAAAATGTAGCTAAGATCCGGGAAATCCTTAATTCCAGTTAAGATAACATGAAACACTGTATGAATACTGTATTGTTTACTTAAAGGAGACTAGAGTGTTAAATGTGTGTTATACAAGGCAGAATACCATTGAAATAGAGAAAGAAACACATTCGGCAGCTTTGGAAAGCCTTACACTTCACTGAAATGTAGGAATACACTCTGTAACACAGTTGAGAAACAATGTTCCCGAGCTGCCTCTGTTCATAACAGTGTGTAGGAAGTTGTTTGATAAAGTGGGCAAAGCTTATACTTGGACCAGAAGGAAGAATATAGGAAACTACATGAAAAAATGGATAATTCAGAGAAAATGACTGTAAACAGATGAGAACTGGTTTAGAACAGCTCAAAGAGATTCTCCAAGTCAGTTCGTAGTGTAGAAAAGGTAGCTAAGATCCGGGAAATCCTTAATTCGAGTTAAGATCACATGAAACACTGTATGAATCCTGTATTTTTTACTTTAAAGAGACTAGAGTTGTAAATGTGTGTTATACAAGGCAGAATACCATTGAAATAGAGAAAGAAACACATTCGGCAGCTTTGGAAAGCCTTACACTTCACTGAAATGTAGGAATGCACTCTGTAACACAGTTGAGAAACAATGTTCCTGAGCTGCCTCTGTTCATAACAGTGTGTAGGAAGTTGTTTGATAAAGTGGGCAAAGCTTATACTTGGACCAGAAGGAAGAATATAGGAAAGTACATGAAAACATGGATAATTCAGTGAAAATGACTGTAAACCGATGAGAACTCGTTTAGAACAGCTCAAAGACATTCTCCAAGTCGGTTCTTAGTGTAGAAAAGGTAGCTAAGATCCGGGAAATCATTAATTCGAGTAAAGATCACATTAAACACTGTATGAATCCTGTATTGTTTACTTAAAAGAGACTAGAGTGGTAAATGTGTCTTATACAAGGCAGAATACAATTGAAATAGTGAAAGAAACACATTCGGCAGCTTTGGAAGGCCTTACACTTCAATGAAATGTAGTACTACACTCTATAACACAGTTGAGAGACAACGTTCCCGAGCTGCCTCAGTTCATAACAGTGTGTAGGAAGTTGTTTGATAAAGTGGGCAAAGCTTATACTTGGACCAGAAGGAAGAATATAGGAAACTACATGAAAGCATGGATAATTCAGAGAAAATGACTGTAAACAGATGAGAACTCATTTAGAACAGCTGAAAGGGATTGCCCAAGTCAATTCTTAGTGTAGAAAATGTAGCTAAGATCCGGGAAATCCTTAATTCCAGTTAAGATAACATGAAACACTGTATGAATACTGTATTGTTTACTTAAAGGAGACTAGAGTGTTAAATGTGTGTTATACAAGGCAGAATACCATTGAAATAGAGAAAGAAACACATTCGGCAGCTTTGGAAAGCCTTACACTTCACTGAAATGTAGGAATACACTCTGTAACACAGTTGAGAAACAATGTTCCCGAGCTGCCTCTGTTCATAACAGTGTGTAGGAAGTTGTTTGATAAAGTGGGCAAAGCTTATACTTGGACCAGAAGGAAGAATATAGGAAACTACATGAAAAAATGGATAATTCAGAGAAAATGACTGTAAACAGATGAGAACTGGTTTAGAACAGCTCAAAGAGATTCTCCAAGTCAGTTCGTAGTGTAGAAAAGGTAGCTAAGATCCGGGAAATCCTTAATTCGAGTTAAGATCACATGAAACACTGTATGAATCCTGTATTTTTTACTTAAAAGAGACTAGAGTTGTAAATGTGTGTTATACAAGGCAGAATACCATTGAAATAGAGAAAGAAACACATTCGGCAGCTTTGGAAAGCCTTACACTTCACTGAAATGTAGGAATGCACTCTGTAACACAGTTGAGAAACAATGTTCCTGAGCTGCCTCTGTTCATAACAGTGTGTAGGAAGTTGTTTGATAAAGTGGGCAAAGCTTATACTTGGACCAGAAGGAAGAATATAGGAAATTACATGAAAACATGGATAATTCAGTGAAAATGACTGTAAACAGATGAGAACTCGTTTAGAACAGCTCAAAGACATTCTCCAAGTCGGTTCTTAGTGTAGAAAAGGTAGCTAAGATCCAGGAAATCCTTAATTCGAGTTAAGATCACATGAAGCACTGTATGAACCCTGTATTGTTTACTTAAAGAGACTAGAGTGTTAAATGTGTGTTATACAAGGCAGAATACCATTGAAATAGAGAAAGAAACACATTCGGCAGCTTTGGAAAGCCTTACACTTCACTGAAATGTAGGAATACACTCTGTAACACAGTTGAGAGACAATGTTCCCGAGCTGCCTCTGTTTATAACAGTGTGTAGGAAGTTGTTTGATAAAGTGGGAAAAGCTTATACTTGGACCAGAAGGAAGAATATAGGAAACTACATGAAAAAATGGATAATTCAGAGAAAATGACTGTAAACAGATGAGAACTGGTTTAGAACAGCTCAAAGAGATTCTCCAAGTCAGTTCTTAGGGTAGAAAAGGTAGCTAAGATCCGGGAAATCCTTAATTCGAGTTAAGATCACATGAAACACTGTATGAATCCTGTATTTTTTACTTAAAAGAGACTAGAGTTGTAAATGTGTGTTATACAAGGCAGAATACCATTGAAATAGAGAAAGAAACACATTCGGCAGCTTTGGAAAGCCTTACACTTCACTGAAATGTAGGAATGCACTCTGTAACACAGTTGAGAAACAATGTTCCTGAGCTGCCTCTGTTCATAACAGTGTGTAGGAAGTTGTTTGATAAAGTGGGCAAAGCTTATACTTGGACCAGAAGGAAGAATATAGGAAATTACATGAAAACATGGATAATTCAGTGAAAATGACTGTAAACAGATGAGAACTCATTTAGAACAGCTGAAAGAGACTGCCCAAGTGAATTCTTGGTGTAGAAAAGGTAGCTAAGATCCGGGAAATCCTTAATTCGAGTTAAGATCACATGAAACACTGTATGAACCCTGTATTGTTTACTTAAAGAGACTAGAGTGTTAAATGTGTGTTATACAAGGCAGAATACCATTGAAATAGAGAAAGAAACACATTCGGCAGCTTTGGAAAGCCTTACACTTCACTGAAATGTAGGAATACACTCTGTAACACAGTTGAGAAACAATGTTCCTGAGCTGCCTCTGTTCATAACAGTGTGTAGGAAGTTGTTTGATAAAGTGGGCAAAGCTTATACTTGGACCAGAAGGAAGAATATAGGAAAGTACATGAAAACATGGATAATTCAGTGAAAATGACTGTAAACAGATGAGAACTCGTTTAGAACAGCTCAAAGACATTCTCCAAGTCGGTTCTTAGTGTAGAAAAGGTAGCTAAGATCCGGGAAATCATTAATTCGAGTAAAGATCACATTAAACACTGTATGAATCCTGTATTGTTTACTTAAAAGAGACTAGAGTGGTAAATGTGTCTTATACAAGGCAGAATACAATTGAAATAGTGAAAGAAACACATTCGGCAGCTTTGGAAGGCCTTACACTTCAATGAAATGTAGTACTACACTCTATAACACAGTTGAGAGACAACGTTCCCGAGCTGCCTCAGTTCATAACAGTGTGTAGGAAGTTGTTTGATAAAGTGGGCAAAGCTTATACTTGGACCAGAAGGAAGAATATAGGAAACTACATGAAAGCATGGATAATTCAGAGAAAATGACTGTAAACAGATGAGAACTCATTTAGAACAGCTGAAAGGGATTGCCCAAGTCAATTCTTAGTGTAGAAAATGTAGCTAAGATCCGGGAAATCCTTAATTCCAGTTAAGATAACATGAAACACTGTATGAATACTGTATTGTTTACTTAAAGGAGACTAGAGTGTTAAATGTGTGTTATACAAGGCAGAATACCATTGAAATAGAGAAAGAAACACATTCGGCAGCTTTGGAAAGCCTTACACTTCACTGAAATGTAGGAATACACTCTGTAACACAGTTGAGAAACAATGTTCCCGAGCTGCCTCTGTTCATAACAGTGTGTAGGAAGTTGTTTGATAAAGTGGGCAAAGCTTATACTTGGACCAGAAGGAAGAATATAGGAAACTACATGAAAAAATGGATAATTCAGAGAAAATGACTGTAAACAGATGAGAACTGGTTTAGAACAGCTCAAAGAGATTCTCCAAGTCAGTTCGTAGTGTAGAAAAGGTAGCTAAGATCCGGGAAATCCTTAATTCGAGTTAAGATCACATGAAACACTGTATGAATCCTGTATTTTTTACTTAAAAGAGACTAGAGTTGTAAATGTGTGTTATACAAGGCAGAATACCATTGAAATAGAGAAAGAAACACATTCGGCAGCTTTGGAAAGCCTTACACTTCACTGAAATGTAGGAATGCACTCTGTAACACAGTTGAGAAACAATGTTCCTGAGCTGCCTCTGTTCATAACAGTGTGTAGGAAGTTGTTTGATAAAGTGGGCAAAGCTTATACTTGGACCAGAAGGAAGAATATAGGAAATTACATGAAAACATGGATAATTCAGTGAAAATGACTGTAAACAGATGAGAACTCGTTTAGAACAGCTCAAAGACATTCTCCAAGTCGGTTCTTAGTGTAGAAAAGGTAGCTAAGATCCAGGAAATCCTTAATTCGAGTTAAGATCACATGAAGCACTGTATGAACCCTGTATTGTTTACTTAAAGAGACTAGAGTGTTAAATGTGTGTTATACAAGGCAGAATACCATTGAAATAGAGAAAGAAACACATTCGGCAGCTTTGGAAAGCCTTACACTTCACTGAAATGTAGGAATACACTCTGTAACACAGTTGAGAGACAATGTTCCCGAGCTGCCTCTGTTTATAACAGTGTGTAGGAAGTTGTTTGATAAAGTGGGAAAAGCTTATACTTGGACCAGAAGGAAGAATATAGGAAACTACATGAAAAAATGGATAATTCAGAGAAAATGACTGTAAACAGATGAGAACTGGTTTAGAACAGCTCAAAGAGATTCTCCAAGTCAGTTCTTAGGGTAGAAAAGGTATCTAAGATCCGGGAAATCCTTAATTCGAGTTAAGATCACATGAAACACTGTATGAATCCTGTATTTTTTACTTAAAAGAGACTAGAGTTGTAAATGTGTGTTATACAAGGCAGAATACCATTGAAATAGAGAAAGAAACACATTCGGCAGCTTTGGAAAGCCTTACACTTCACTGAAATGTAGGAATGCACTCTGTAACACAGTTGAGAAACAATGTTCCTGAGCTGCCTCTGTTTATAACAGTGTGTAGGAAGTTGTTTGATAAAGTGGGCAAAGCTTATACTTGGACCAGAAGGAAGAATATAGGAAATTACATGAAAACATGGATAATTCAGTGAAAATGACTGTAAACAGATGAGAACTCATTTAGAACAGCTGAAAGAGACTGCCCAAGTGAATTCTTGGTGTAGAAAAGGTAGCTAAGATCCGGGAAATCCTTAATTCGAGTTAAGATCACATGAAACACTGTATGAACCCTGTATTGTTTACTTAAAGAGACTAGAGTGTTAAATGTGTGTTATACAAGGCAGAATACCATTGAAATAGAGAAAGAAACACATTCGGCAGCTTTGGAAAGCCTTACACTTCACTGAAATGTAGGAATACACTCTGTAACACAGTTGAGAGACAATGTTCCCGAGCTGCCTCTGTTTATAACAGTGTGTAGGAAGTTGTTTGATAAAGTGGGAAAAGCTTATACTTGGACCAGAAGGAAGAATATAGGAAACTACATGAAAAAATGGATAATTCAGAGAAAATGACTGTAAACAGATGAGAACTGGTTTAGAACAGCTCAAAGAGATTCTCCAAGTCAGTTCTTAGGGTAGAAAAGGTAGCTAAGATCCGGGAAATCCTTAATTCGAGTTAAGATCACATGAAACACTGTATGAATCCTGTATTTTTTACTTAAAAGAGACTAGAGTTGTAAATGTGTGTTATACATGGCAGAATACCATTGAAATAGAGAAAGAAACACATTCGGCAGCTTTGGAAAGCCTTACACTTCACTGAAATGTAGGAATACACTCTGTAACACAGTTGAGAAACAATGTTCCTGAGCTGCCTCTGTTCATAACAGTGTGTAGGAAGTTGTTTGATAAAGTGGGCAAAGCTTATACTTGGACCAGAAGGAAGAATATAGGAAAGTACATGAAAACATGGATAATTCAGTGAAAATGACTGTAAACCGATGAGAACTCGTTTAGAACAGCTCAAAGACATTCTCCAAGTCGGTTCTTAGTGTAGAAAAGGTAGCTAAGATCCGGGAAATCATTAATTCGAGTAAAGATCACATTAAACACTGTATGAATCCTGTATTGTTTACTTAAAAGAGACTAGAGTGGTAAATGTGTCTTATACAAGGCAGAATACAATTGAAATAGTGAAAGAAACACATTCGGCAGCTTTGGAAGGCCTTACACTTCAATGAAATGTAGTACTACACTCTATAACACAGTTGAGAGACAACGTTCCCGAGCTGCCTCAGTTCATAACAGTGTGTAGGAAGTTGTTTGATAAAGTGGGCAAAGCTTATACTTGGACCAGAAGGAAGAATATAGGAAACTACATGAAAGCATGGATAATTCAGAGAAAATGACTGTAAACAGATGAGAACTCCTTTAGAACAGCTGAAAGGGATTGCCCAAGTCAATTCTTAGTGTAGAAAATGTAGCTAAGATCCGGGAAATCCTTAATTCCAGTTAAGATAACATGAAACACTGTATGAATACTGTATTGTTTACTTAAAGGAGACTAGAGTGTTAAATGTGTGTTATACAAGGCAGAATACCATTGAAATAGAGAAAGAAACACATTCGGCAGCTTTGGAAAGCCTTACACTTCACTGAAATGTAGGAATACACTCTGTAACACAGTTGAGAAACAATGTTCCCGAGCTGCCTCTGTTCATAACAGTGTGTAGGAAGTTGTTTGATAAAGTGGGCAAAGCTTATACTTGGACCAGAAGGAAGAATATAGGAAACTACATGAAAAAATGGATAATTCAGAGAAAATGACTGTAAACAGATGAGAACTGGTTTAGAACAGCTCAAAGAGATTCTCCAAGTCAGTTCGTAGTGTAGAAAAGGTAGCTAAGATCCGGGAAATCCTTAATTCGAGTTAAGATCACATGAAACACTGTATGAATCCTGTATTTTTTACTTAAAAGAGACTAGAGTTGTAAATGTGTGTTATACAAGGCAGAATACCATTGAAATAGAGAAAGAAACACATTCGGCAGCTTTGGAAAGCCTTACACTTCACTGAAATGTAGGAATGCACTCTGTAACACAGTTGAGAAACAATGTTCCTGAGCTGCCTCTGTTCATAACAGTGTGTAGGAAGTTGTTTGATAAAGTGGGCAAAGCTTATACTTGGACCAGAAGGAAGAATATAGGAAATTACATGAAAACATGGATAATTCAGTGAAAATGACTGTAAACAGATGAGAACTCGTTTAGAACAGCTCAAAGACATTCTCCAAGTCGGTTCTTAGTGTAGAAAAGGTAGCTAAGATCCAGGAAATCCTTAATTCGAGTTAAGATCACATGAAGCACTGTATGAACCCTGTATTGTTTACTTAAAGAGACTGGAGTGTTAAATGTGTGTTATACAAGGCAGAATACCATTGAAATAGAGAAAGAAACACATTCGGCAGCTTTGGAAAGCCTTACACTTCACTGAAATGTAGGAATACACTCTGTAACACAGTTGAGAGACAATGTTCCCGAGCTGCCTCTGTTTATAACAGTGTGTAGGAAGTTGTTTGATAAAGTGGGAAAAGCTTATACTTGGACCAGAAGGAAGAATATAGGAAACTACATGAAAAAATGGATAATTCAGAGAAAATGACTGTAAACAGATGAGAACTGGTTTAGAACAGCTCAAAGAGATTCTCCAAGTCAGTTCTTAGGGTAGAAAAGGTAGCTAAGATCCGGGAAATCCTTAATTCGAGTTAAGATCACATGAAACACTGTATGAATCCTGTATTTTTTACTTAAAAGAGACTAGAGTTGTAAATGTGTGTTATACAAGGCAGAATACCATTGAAATAGAGAAAGAAACACATTCGGCAGCTTTGGAAAGCCTTACACTTCACTGAAATGTAGGAATGCACTCTGTAACACAGTTGAGAAACAATGTTCCTGAGCTGCCTCTGTTCATAACAGTGTGTAGGAAGTTGTTTGATAAAGTGGGCAAAGCTTATACTTGGACCAGAAGGAAGAATATAGGAAATTACATGAAAACATGGATAATTCAGTGAAAATGACTGTAAACAGATGAGAACTCATTTAGAACAGCTGAAAGAGACTGCCCAAGTGAATTCTTGGTGTAGAAAAGGTAGCTAAGATCCGGGAAATCCTTAATTGGAGTTAAGATCACATGAAACACTGTATGAACCCTGTATTGTTTACTTAAAGAGACTAGAGTGTTAAATGTGTGTTATACAAGGCAGAATACCATTGAAATAGAGAAAGAAACACATTCGGCAGCTTTGGAAAGCCTTACACTTCACTGAAATGTAGGAATACACTCTGTAACACAGTGGAGAGACAATGTTCCCGAGCTGCCTCTGTTTATAACAGTGTGTAGGAAGTTGTTTGATAAAGTGGGAAAAGCTTATACTTGGACCAGAAGGAAGAATATAGGAAACTACATGAAAAAATGGATAATTCAGAGAAAATGACTGTAAACAGATGAGAACTGGTTTAGAACAGCTCAAAGAGATTCTCCAAGTCAGTTCTTAGGGTTGAAAAGGTAGCTAAGATCCGGGAAATCCTTAATTCGAGTTAAGATCACATGAAACACTGTATGAATCCTGTATTTTTTACTTAAAAGAGACTAGAGTTGTAAATGTGTGTTATACAAGGCAGAATACCATTGAAATAGAGAAAGAAACACATTCGGCAGCTTTGGAAAGCCTTACACTTCACTGAAATGTAGGAATACACTCTGTAACACAGTTGAGAAACAATGTTCCTGAGCTGCCTCTGTTCATAACAGTGTGTAGGAAGTTGTTTGATAAAGTGGGCAAAGCTTATACTTGGACCAGAAGGAAGAATATAGGAAAGTACATGAAAACATGGATAATTCAGTGAAAATGACTGTAAACAGATGAGAACTCGTTTAGAACAGCTCAAAGACATTCTCCAAGTCGGTTCTTAGTGTAGAAAAGGTAGCTAAGATCCGGGAAATCATTAATTCGAGTAAAGATCACATTAAACACTGTATGAATCCTGTATTGTTTACTTAAAAGAGACTAGAGTGGTAAATGTGTCTTATACAAGGCAGAATACAATTGAAATAGTGAAAGAAACACATTCGGCAGCTTTGGAAGGCCTTACACTTCAATGAAATGTAGTACTACACTCTATAACACAGTTGAGAGACAACGTTCCCGAGCTGCCTCAGTTCATAACAGTGTGTAGGAAGTTGTTTGATAAAGTGGGCAAAGCTTATACTTGGACCAGAAGGAAGAATATAGGAAACTACATGAAAGCATGGATAATTCAGAGAAAATGACTGTAAACAGATGAGAACTCATTTAGAACAGCTGAAAGGGATTGCCCAAGTCAATTCTTAGTGTAGAAAATGTAGCTAAGATCCGGGAAATCCTTAATTCCAGTTAAGATAACATGAAACACTGTATGAATACTGTATTGTTTACTTAAAGGAGACTAGAGTGTTAAATGTGTGTTATACAAGGCAGAATACCATTGAAATAGAGAAAGAAACACATTCGGCAGCTTTGGAAAGCCTTACACTTCACTGAAATGTAGGAATACACTCTGTAACACAGTTGAGAAACAATGTTCCCGAGCTGCCTCTGTTCATAACAGTGTGTAGGAAGTTGTTTGATAAAGTGGGCAAAGCTTATACTTGGACCAGAAGGAAGAATATAGGAAACTACATGAAAAAATGGATAATTCAGAGAAAATGACTGTAAACAGATGAGAACTGGTTTAGAACAGCTCAAAGAGATTCTCCAAGTCAGTTCGTAGTGTAGAAAAGGTAGCTAAGATCCGGGAAATCCTTAATTCGAGTTAAGATCACATGAAACACTGTATGAATCCTGTATTTTTTACTTAAAAGAGACTAGAGTTGTAAATGTGTGTTATACAAGGCAGAATACCATTGAAATAGAGAAAGAAACACATTCGGCAGCTTTGGAAAGCCTTACACTTCACTGAAATGTAGGAATGCACTCTGTAACACAGTTGAGAAACAATGTTCCTGAGCTGCCTCTGTTCATAACAGTGTGTAGGAAGTTGTTTGATAAAGTGGGCAAAGCTTATACTTGGACCAGAAGGAAGAATATAGGAAATTACATGAAAACATGGATAATTCAGTGAAAATGACTGTAAACAGATGAGAACTCGTTTAGAACAGCTCAAAGACATTCTCCAAGTCGGTTCTTAGTGTAGAAAAGGTAGCTAAGATCCAGGAAATCCTTAATTCGAGTTAAGATCACATGAAGCACTGTATGAACCCTGTATTGTTTACTTAAAGAGACTAGAGTGTTAAATGTGTGTTATACAAGGCAGAATACCATTGAAATAGAGAAAGAAACACATTCGGCAGTTTTGGAAAGCCTTACACTTCACTGAAATGTAGGAATACACTCTGTAACACAGTTGAGAAACAATGTTCCCGAGCTGCCTCTGTTCATAACAGTGTGTAGGAAGTTGTTTGATAAAGTGGGCAAAGCTTATACTTGGACCAGAAGGAAGAATATAGGAAACTACATGAAAAAATGGATAATTCAGAGAAAATGACTGTAAACAGATGAGAACTGGTTTAGAACAGCTCAAAGAGATTCTCCAAGTCAGTTCGTAGTGCAGAAAAGGTAGCTAAGATCCGGGAAATCCTTAATTCGAGTTAAGATCACATGAAACACTGTATGAATCCTGTATTTTTTACTTAAAAGAGACTAGAGTTGTAAATGTGTGTTATACAAGGCAGAATACCATTGAAATAGAGAAAGAAACACATTCGGCAGCTTTGGAAAGCCTTACACTTCACTGAAATGTAGGAATGCACTCTGTAACACAGTTGAGAAACAATGTTCCTGAGCTGCCTCTGTTTATAACAGTGTGTAGGAAGTTGTTTGATAAAGTGGGCAAAGCTTATACTTGGACCAGAAGGAAGAATATAGGAAATTACATGAAAACATGGATAATTCAGTGAAAATGACTGTAAACAGATGAGAACTCATTTAGAACAGCTGAAAGAGACTGCCCAAGTGAATTCTTGGTGTAGAAAAGGTAGCTAAGATCCGGGAAATCCTTAATTCGAGTTAAGATCACATGAAACACTGTATGAACCCTGTATTGTTTACTTAAAGAGACTAGAGTGTTAAATGTGTGTTATACAAGGCAGAATACCATTGAAATAGAGAAAGAAACACATTCGGCAGCTTTGGAAAGCCTTACACTTCACTGAAATGTAGGAATACACTCTGTAACACAGTTGAGAGACAATGTTCCCGAGCTGCCTCTGTTTATAACAGTGTGTAGGAAGTTGTTTGATAAAGTGGGAAAAGCTTATACTTGGACCAGAAGGAAGAATATAGGAAACTACATGAAAAAATGGATAATTCAGAGAAAATGACTGTAAACAGATGAGAACTGGTTTAGAACAGCTCAAAGAGATTCTCCAAGTCAGTTCTTAGGGTAGAAAAGGTAGCTAAGATCCGGGAAATCCTTAATTCGAGTTAAGATCACATGAAACACTGTATGAATCCTGTATTTTTTACTTAAAAGAGACTAGAGTTGTAAATGTGTGTTATACATGGCAGAATACCATTGAAATAGAGAAAGAAACACATTCGGCAGCTTTGGAAAGCCTTACACTTCACTGAAATGTAGGAATACACTCTGTAACACAGTTGAGAAACAATGTTCCTGAGCTGCCTCTGTTCATAACAGTGTGTAGGAAGTTGTTTGATAAAGTGGGCAAAGCTTATACTTGGACCAGAAGGAAGAATATAGGAAAGTACATGAAAACATGGATAATTCAGTGAAAATGACTGTAAACCGATGAGAACTCGTTTAGAACAGCTCAAAGACATTCTCCAAGTCGGTTCTTAGTGTAGAAAAGGTAGCTAAGATCCGGGAAATCATTAATTCGAGTAAAGATCACATTAAACACTGTATGAATCCTGTATTGTTTACTTAAAAGAGACTAGAGTGGTAAATGTGTCTTATACAAGGCAGAATACAATTGAAATAGTGAAAGAAACACATTCGGCAGCTTTGGAAGGCCTTACACTTCAATGAAATGTAGTACTACACTCTATAACACAGTTGAGAGACAACGTTCCCGAGCTGCCTCAGTTCATAACAGTGTGTAGGAAGTTGTTTGATAAAGTGGGCAAAGCTTATACTTGGACCAGAAGGAAGAATATAGGAAACTACATGAAAGCATGGATAATTCAGAGAAAATGACTGTAAACAGATGAGAACTCATTTAGAACAGCTGAAAGGGATTGCCCAAGTCAATTCTTAGTGTAGAAAATGTAGCTAAGATCCGGGAAATCCTTAATTCCAGTTAAGATAACATGAAACACTGTATGAATACTGTATTGTTTACTTAAAGGAGACTAGAGTGTTAAATGTGTGTTATACAAGGCAGAATACCATTGAAATAGAGAAAGAAACACATTCGGCAGCTTTGGAAAGCCTTACACTTCACTGAAATGTAGGAATACACTCTGTAACACAGTTGAGAAACAATGTTCCCGAGCTGCCTCTGTTCATAACAGTGTGTAGGAAGTTGTTTGATAAAGTGGGCAAAGCTTATACTTGGACCAGAAGGAAGAATATAGGAAACTACATGAAAAAATGGATAATTCAGAGAAAATGACTGTAAACAGATGAGAACTGGTTTAGAACAGCTCAAAGAGATTCTCCAAGTCAGTTCGTAGTGTAGAAAAGGTAGCTAAGATCCGGGAAATCCTTAATTCGAGTTAAGATCACATGAAACACTGTATGAATCCTGTATTTTTTACTTAAAAGAGACTAGAGTTGTAAATGTGTGTTATACAAGGCAGAATACCATTGAAATAGAGAAAGAAACACATTCGGCAGCTTTGGAAAGCCTTACACTTCACTGAAATGTAGGAATGCACTCTGTAACACAGTTGAGAAACAATGTTCCTGAGCTGCCTCTGTTCATAACAGTGTGTAGGAAGTTGTTTGATAAAGTGGGCAAAGCTTATACTTGGACCAGAAGGAAGAATATAGGAAATTACATGAAAACATGGATAATTCAGTGAAAATGACTGTAAACAGATGAGAACTCGTTTAGAACAGCTCAAAGACATTCTCCAAGTCGGTTCTTAGTGTAGAAAAGGTAGCTAAGATCCAGGAAATCCTTAATTCGAGTTAAGATCACATGAAGCACTGTATGAACCCTGTATTGTTTACTTAAAGAGACTGGAGTGTTAAATGTGTGTTATACAAGGCAGAATACCATTGAAATAGAGAAAGAAACACATTCGGCAGCTTTGGAAAGCCTTACACTTCACTGAAATGTAGGAATACACTCTGTAACACAGTTGAGAGACAATGTTCCCGAGCTGCCTCTGTTTATAACAGTGTGTAGGAAGTTGTTTGATAAAGTGGGAAAAGCTTATACTTGGACCAGAAGGAAGAATATAGGAAACTACATGAAAAAATGGATAATTCAGAGAAAATGACTGTAAACAGATGAGAACTGGTTTAGAACAGCTCAAAGAGATTCTCCAAGTCAGTTCTTAGGGTAGAAAAGGTAGCTAAGATCCGGGAAATCCTTAATTCGAGTTAAGATCACATGAAACACTGTATGAATCCTGTATTTTTTACTTAAAAGAGACTAGAGTTGTAAATGTGTGTTATACAAGGCAGAATACCATTGAAATAGAGAAAGAAACACATTCGGCAGCTTTGGAAAGCCTTACACTTCACTGAAATGTAGGAATGCACTCTGTAACACAGTTGAGAAACAATGTTCCTGAGCTGCCTCTGTTCATAACAGTGTGTAGGAAGTTGTTTGATAAAGTGGGCAAAGCTTATACTTGGACCAGAAGGAAGAATATAGGAAATTACATGAAAACATGGATAATTCAGTGAAAATGACTGTAAACAGATGAGAACTCATTTAGAACAGCTGAAAGAGACTGCCCAAGTGAATTCTTGGTGTAGAAAAGGTAGCTAAGATCCGGGAAATCCTTAATTGGAGTTAAGATCACATGAAACACTGTATGAACCCTGTATTGTTTACTTAAAGAGACTAGAGTGTTAAATGTGTGTTATACAAGGCAGAATACCATTGAAATAGAGAAAGAAACACATTCGGCAGCTTTGGAAAGCCTTACACTTCACTGAAATGTAGGAATACACTCTGTAACACAGTTGAGAGACAATGTTCCCGAGCTGCCTCTGTTTATAACAGTGTGTAGGAAGTTGTTTGATAAAGTGGGAAAAGCTTATACTTGGACCAGAAGGAAGAATATAGGAAACTACATGAAAAAATGGATAATTCAGAGAAAATGACTGTAAACAGATGAGAACTGGTTTAGAACAGCTCAAAGAGATTCTCCAAGTCAGTTCTTAGGGTTGAAAAGGTAGCTAAGATCCGGGAAATCCTTAATTCGAGTTAAGATCACATGAAACACTGTATGAATCCTGTATTTTTTACTTAAAAGAGACTAGAGTTGTAAATGTGTGTTATACAAGGCAGAATACCATTGAAATAGAGAAAGAAACACATTCGGCAGCTTTGGAAAGCCTTACACTTCACTGAAATGTAGGAATACACTCTGTAACACAGTTGAGAAACAATGTTCCTGAGCTGCCTCTGTTCATAACAGTGTGTAGGAAGTTGTTTGATAAAGTGGGCAAAGCTTATACTTGGACCAGAAGGAAGAATATAGGAAAGTACATGAAAACATGGATAATTCAGTGAAAATGACTGTAAACAGATGAGAACTCGTTTAGAACAGCTCAAAGACATTCTCCAAGTCGGTTCTTAGTGTAGAAAAGGTAGCTAAGATCCGGGAAATCATTAATTCGAGTAAAGATCACATTAAACACTGTATGAATCCTGTATTGTTTACTTAAAAGAGACTAGAGTGGTAAATGTGTCTTATACAAGGCAGAATACAATTGAAATAGTGAAAGAAACACATTCGGCAGCTTTGGAAGGCCTTACACTTCAATGAAATGTAGTACTACACTCTATAACACAGTTGAGAGACAACGTTCCCGAGCTGCCTCAGTTCATAACAGTGTGTAGGAAGTTGTTTGATAAAGTGGGCAAAGCTTATACTTGGACCAGAAGGAAGAATATAGGAAACTACATGAAAGCATGGATAATTCAGAGAAAATGACTGTAAACAGATGAGAACTCATTTAGAACAGCTGAAAGGGATTGCCCAAGTCAATTCTTAGTGTAGAAAATGTAGCTAAGATCCGGGAAATCCTTAATTCCAGTTAAGATAACATGAAACACTGTATGAATACTGTATTGTTTACTTAAAGGAGACTAGAGTGTTAAATGTGTGTTATACAAGGCAGAATACCATTGAAATAGAGAAAGAAACACATTCGGCAGCTTTGGAAAGCCTTACACTTCACTGAAATGTAGGAATACACTCTGTAACACAGTTGAGAAACAATGTTCCCGAGCTGCCTCTGTTCATAACAGTGTGTAGGAAGTTGTTTGATAAAGTGGGCAAAGCTTATACTTGGACCAGAAGGAAGAATATAGGAAACTACATGAAAAAATGGATAATTCAGAGAAAATGACTGTAAACAGATGAGAACTGGTTTAGAACAGCTCAAAGAGATTCTCCAAGTCAGTTCGTAGTGTAGAAAAGGTAGCTAAGATCCGGGAAATCCTTAATTCGAGTTAAGATCACATGAAACACTGTATGAATCCTGTATTTTTTACTTAAAAGAGACTAGAGTTGTAAATGTGTGTTATACAAGGCAGAATACCATTGAAATAGAGAAAGAAACACATTCGGCAGCTTTGGAAAGCCTTACACTTCACTGAAATGTAGGAATGCACTCTGTAACACAGTTGAGAAACAATGTTCCTGAGCTGCCTCTGTTCATAACAGTGTGTAGGAAGTTGTTTGATAAAGTGGGCAAAGCTTATACTTGGACCAGAAGGAAGAATATAGGAAATTACATGAAAACATGGATAATTCAGTGAAAATGACTGTAAACAGATGAGAACTCGTTTAGAACAGCTCAAAGACATTCTCCAAGTCGGTTCTTAGTGTAGAAAAGGTAGCTAAGATCCAGGAAATCCTTAATTCGAGTTAAGATCACATGAAGCACTGTATGAACCCTGTATTGTTTACTTAAAGAGACTAGAGTGTTAAATGTGTGTTATACAAGGCAGAATACCATTGAAATAGAGAAAGAAACACATTCGGCAGTTTTGGAAAGCCTTACACTTCACTGAAATGTAGGAATACACTCTGTAACACAGTTGAGAAACAATGTTCCCGAGCTGCCTCTGTTCATAACAGTGTGTAGGAAGTTGTTTGATAAAGTGGGCAAAGCTTATACTTGGACCAGAAGGAAGAATATAGGAAACTACATGAAAAAATGGATAATTCAGAGAAAATGACTGTAAACAGATGAGAACTGGTTTAGAACAGCTCAAAGAGATTCTCCAAGTCAGTTCGTAGTGCAGAAAAGGTAGCTAAGATCCGGGAAATCCTTAATTCGAGTTAAGATCACATGAAACACTGTATGAATCCTGTATTTTTTACTTAAAAGAGACTAGAGTTGTAAATGTGTGTTATACAAGGCAGAATACCATTGAAATAGAGAAAGAAACACATTCGGCAGCTTTGGAAAGCCTTACACTTCACTGAAATGTAGGAATGCACTCTGTAACACAGTTGAGAAACAATGTTCCTGAGCTGCCTCTGTTCATAACAGTGTGTAGGAAGTTGTTTGATAAAGTGGGCAAAGCTTATACTTGGACCAGAAGGAAGAATATAGGAAACTACATGAAAACATGGATAATTCAGTGAAAATGACTGTAAACAGATGAGAACTCGTTTAGAACAGTTCAAAGACATTCTCCAAGTCGGTTCTTAGTGTAGAAAAGGTAGCTAAGATCCAGGAAATCATTAATTCGAGTAAAGATCACATGAAACACTGTATGAATCCTGTATTGTTTACTTAAAAGAGACTAGAGTGGTAAATGTGTCTTATACAAGGCAGAATACCATTGAAATAGTGAAAGAAACACGTTCGGCAGCTTTGGAAGGCCTTACACTTCAATGAAATGTAGTACTACACTCTATAACACAGTTGAGAGACAATGTTCCCGAGCTGCCTCAGTTCATAACAGTGTGTAGGAAGTTGTTTGATAAAGTGGGCAAAGATTATACATGTACCAGAAGGCAGAATATAAGAAACTACATAAAAGCATGGATAATTCAGAGAAAACGACTGTAAACAGATGAGAACTCATTTAGAACAGCTGAAAGGGATTGCCCAAGTCAATTCTTAGTGTAGAAAAAGTAGCTAAGATCCGGGAAATCCTTAATTCGAGTTAAGATAACATGAAACACTGTATGAATACTGTATTGTTTACTTAAAGGAGACTAGAGTGTTAAATGTGTGTTATACAAGGCAGAATACCATTGAAATAGAGAAAGAAACACATTCGGCAGCTTTGGAAAGCCTTACACTTCACTGAAATGTAGGAATACACTCTGTAACACAGTTGAGAAACAATTTTCCCGAGCTGCCTCTGTTCATAACAGTGTGTAGGAAGTTGTTTGATAAAGTGGGCAAAGCTTATACTTGGACCAGAAGGAAGAATATAGGAAACTACATGAAAACATGGATAATTCAGAGAAAATGACTGTAAACAGATGAGAACTGGTTTAAAACAGCTCAAAGAGATTCTCCAAGTCAGTTCGTAGTGTAGAAAAGGTAGCTAAGATCCGGGAAATCCTTAATTCGAGTTAAGATCACATGAAACACTGTATTAATCCTGTATTTTTTACTTAAAAGAGACTAGAGTTGTAAATGTGTGTTATACAAGGCAGAATACCATTGAAATAGAGAAAGAAACACATTCGGCAGCTTTGGAAAGCCTTACACTTCACTGAAATGTAGGAATGCACTCTGTAACAAAGTTGAGAAACAATGTTCCTGAGCTGCCTCTGTTCATAACAGTGTGTAGGAAGTTGTTTGATAAAGTGGGCAAAGCTTATACTTGGACCAGAAGGAAGAATATAGGAAACTACATGAAAACATGGATAATTCAGTGAAAATGACTGTAAACAGATGAGAACTCGTTTAGAACAGTTCAAAGACATTCTCCAAGTCGGTTCTTAGTGTAGAAAAGGTAGCTAAGATCCAGGAAATCATTAATTCGAGTAAAGATCACATGAAACACTGTATGAATCCTGTATTGTTTACTTAAAAGAGACTAGAGTGGTAAATGTGTCTTATACAAGGCAGAATACCATTAAAATAGTGAAAGAAACACGTTCGGCAGCTTTGGAAGGCCTTACACTTCAATGAAATGTAGTACTACACTCTATAACACAGTTGAGAGACAATGTTCCCGAGCTGCCTCAGTTCATAACAATGTGTAGGAAGTTGTTTGATAAAGTGGGCAAAGATTATACATGTACCAGAAGGCAGAATATAAGAAACTACATGAAAGCATGGATAATTCAGAGAAAATGACTGTAAACAGATGAGAACTCATTTAGAACAGCTGAAAGGGATTGCCCAAGTCAATTCTTAGTGTAGAAAAAGTAGCTAAGATCCGGGAAATCCTTAATTCGAGTTAAGATAACATGAAACACTGTATGAATACTGTATTGTTTACTTAAAGGAGACTAGAGTGTTAAATGTTTGTTATACAAGGCAGAATACCATTGAAATAGAGAAAGAAACACATTCGGCAGCTTTGGAAAGCCTTACACTTCACTGAAATGTAGGAATGCACTCTGTAACACAGTTGAGAAACAATGTTCCTGAGCTGCCTCTGTTCATAACAGTGTGTAGGAAGTTGTTTGATAAAGTGGGCAAAGCTTATACTTGGACCAGAAGGAAGAATATAGGAAACTACATGAAAACATGGATAATTCAGTGAAAATGACTGTAAACAGATGAGAACTCGTTTAGAACAGTTCAAAGACATTCTCCAAGTCGGTTCTTAGTGTAGAAAAGGTAGCTAAGATCCAGGAAATCATTAATTCGAGTAAAGATCACATGAAACATTGTATGAATCCTGTATTGTTTACTTAAAAGAGACTAGAGTGGTAAATGTGTCTTATACAAGGCAGAATACCATTGAAATAGTGAAAGAAACACGTTCGGCAGCTTTGGAAGGCCTTACACTTCAATGAAATGTAGTACTACACTCTATAACACAGTTGAGAGACAATGTTCCCGAGCTGCCTCAGTTCATAACAGTGTGTAGGAAGTTGTTTGATAAAGTGGGCAAAGATTATACATGTACCAGAAGGCAGAATATAAGAAACTACATAAAAGCATGGATAATTCAGAGAAAATGACTGTAAACAGATGAGAACTCATTTAGAACAGCTGAAAGGGATTGCCCAAGTCAATTCTTAGTGTAGAAAAAGTAGCTAAGATCCGGGAAATCCTTAATTCGAGTTAAGATAACATGAAACACTGTATGAATACTGTATTGTTTACTTAAAGGAGACTAGAGTGTTAAATGTGTGTTATACAAGGCAGAATACCATTGAAATAGAGAAAGAAACACATTCGGCAGCTTTGGAAAGCCTTACACTTCACTGAAATGTAGGAATACACTCTGTAACACAGTTGAGAAACAATGTTCCCGAGCTGCCTCTGTTCATAACAGTGTGTAGGAAGTTGTTTGATAAAGTGGGCAAAGCTTATACTTGGACCAGAAGGAAGAATATAGGAAAGTACATGAAAACATGGATAATTCAGAGAAAATGACTGTAAACAGATGAGAACTAGTTTAAAACAGCTCAAAGAGATTCTCCAAGTCAGTTCGTAGTGTAGAAAATGTAGCTAAGATCCGGGAAATCCTTAATTCGAGTTAAGATCACATGAAACACTGTATGAATCCTGTATTTTTTACTTAAAAGAGACTAGAGTTTTAAATGTGTGTTATACAAGGCAGAATACCATTGAAATAGAGAAAGAAACACATTCGGCAGCTTTGGAAAGCCTTACACTTCACTGAAATGTAGGAATGCACTCTGTAACACAGTTGAGAAACAATGTTCCTGAGCTGCCTCTGTTCATAACAGTGTGTAGGAAGTTGTTTGATAAAGTGGGCAAAGCTTATACTTGGACCAGAAGGAAGAATATAGGAAACTACATGAAAACATGGATAATTCAGTGAAAATGACTGTAAACAGATGAGAACTCGTTTAGAACAGTTCAAAGACATTCTCCAAGTCGGTTCTTAGTGTAGAAAAGGTAGCTAAGATCCAGGAAATCATTAATTCGAGTAAAGATCACATGAAACATTGTATGAATCCTGTATTGTTTACTTAAAAGAGACTAGAGTGGTAAATGTGTCTTATACAAGGCAGAATACCATTGAAATAGTGAAAGAAACACGTTCGGCAGCTTTGGAAGGCCTTACACTTCAATGAAATGTAGTACTACACTCTATAACACAGTTGAGAGACAATGTTCCCGAGCTGCCTCAGTTCATAACAGTGTGTAGGAAGTTGTTTGATAAAGTGGGCAAAGATTATACATGTACCAGAAGGCAGAATATAAGAAACTACATAAAAGCATGGATAATTCAGAGAAAATGACTGTAAACAGATGAGAACTCATTTAGAACAGCTGAAAGGGATTGCCCAAGTCAATTCTTAGTGTAGAAAAAGTAGCTAAGATCCGGGAAATCCTTAATTCGAGTTAAGATAACATGAAACACTGTATGAATACTGTATTGTTTACTTAAAGGAGACTAGAGTGTTAAATGTGTGTTATACAAGGCAGAATACCATTGAAATAGAGAAAGAAACACATTCGGCAGCTTTGGAAAGCCTTACACTTCACTGAAATGTAGGAATACACTCTGTAACACAGTTGAGAAACAATGTTCCCGAGCTGCCTCTGTTCATAACAGTGTGTAGGAAGTTGTTTGATAAAGTGGGCAAAGCTTATACTTGGACCAGAAGGAAGAATATAGGAAACTACATGAAAACATGGATAATTCAGAGAAAATGACTGTAAACAGATGAGAACTAGTTTAAAACAGCTCAAAGAGATTCTCCAAGTCAGTTCGTAGTGTAGAAAATGTAGCTAAGATCCGGGAAATCCTTAATTCGAGTTAAGATCACATGAAACACTGTATGAATCCTGTATTTTTTACTTAAAAGAGACTAGAGTTGTAAATGTGTGTTATACAAGGCAGAATACCATTGAAATAGAGAAAGAAACACATTCGGCAGCTTTGGAAAGCCTTACACTTCACTGAAATGTAGGAATGCACTCTGTAACACAGTTGAGAAACAATGTTCCTGAGCTGCCTCTGTTCATAACAGTGTGTAGGAAGTTGTTTGATAAAGTGGGCAAAGCTTATACTTGGACCAGAAGGAAGAATATAGGAAACTACATGAAAACATGGATAATTCAGTGAAAATGACTGTAAACAGATGAGAACTCGTTTAGAACAGTTCAAAGACATTCTCCAAGTCGGTTCTTAGTGTAGAAAAGGTAGCTAAGATCCAGGAAATCATTAATTCGAGTAAAGATCACATGAAACACTGTATGAATCCTGTATTGTTTACTTAAAAGAGACTAGAGTGGTAAATGTGTCTTATACAAGGCAGAATACCATTAAAATAGTGAAAGAAACACGTTCGGCAGCTTTGGAAGGCCTTACACTTCAATGAAATGTAGTACTACACTCTATGACACAGTTGAGAGACAATGTTCCTGAGCTGCCTCAGTTCATAACAATGTGTAGGAAGTTGTTTGATAAAGTGGGCAAAGATTATACATGTACCAGAAGGCAGAATATAAGAAACTACATGAAAGCATGGATAATTCAGAGAAAATGACTGTAAACAGATGAGAACTCATTTAGAACAGCTGAAAGGGATTGCCCAAGTCAATTCTTAGTGTAGAAAAAGTAGCTAAGATCCGGGAAATCCTTAATTCGAGTTAAGATAACATGAAACACTGTATGAATACTGTATTGTTTACTTAAAGGAGACTAGAGTGTTAAATGTGTGTTATACAAGGCAGAATACCATTGAAATAGAGAAAGAAACACATTCGGCAGCTTTGGAAAGCCTTACACTTCACTGAAATGTAGGAATACACTCTGTAACACAGTTGAGAAACAATGTTCCCGAGCTGCCTCTGTTCATAACAGTGTGTAGGAAGTTGTTTGATAAAGTGGGCAAAGCTTATACTTGGACCAGAAGGAAGAATATAGGAAACTACATGAAAACATGGATAATTCAGAGAAAATGACTGTAAACAGATGAGAACTGGTTTAAAACAGCTCAAAGAGATTCTCCAAGTAAGTTCGTAGTGTAGAAAAGGTAGCTAAGATCCGGGAAATCCTTAATTCGAGTTAAGATCACATGAAACACTGTATGAATCCTGTATTTTTTACTTAAAAGAGACTAGAGTTGTAAATGTGTGTTATACAAGGCAGAATACCATTGAAATAGAGAAAGAAACACATTCGGCAGCTTTGGAAAGCCTTACACTTCACTGAAATGTAGGAATGCACTCTGTAACACAGTTGAGAAACAATGTTCCTGAGCTGCCTCTGTTCATAACAGTGTGTAGGAAGTTGTTTGATAAAGTGGGCAAAGCTTATACTTGGACCAGAAGGAAGAATATAGGAAACTACATGAAAACATGGATAATTCAGTGAAAATGACTGTAAACAGATGAGAACTCGTTTAGAACAGTTCAAAGACATTCTCCAAGTCGGTTCTTAGTGTAGAAAAGGTAGCTAAAATCCAGGAAATCATTAATTCGAGTAAAGATCACATGAAACACTGTATGAATCCTGTATTGTTTACTTAAAAGAGACTAGAGTGGTAAATGTGTCTTATACAAGGCAGAATACCATTGAAATAGTGAAAGAAACACGTTCGGCAGCTTTGGAAGGCCTTACACTTCAATGAAATGTAGTACTACACTCTATAACACAGTTGAGAGACAATGTTCCCGAGCTGCCTCAGTTCATAACAATGTGTAGGAAGTTGTTTGATAAAGTGGGCAAAGACTATACATGTACCAGAAGGCAGAATATAAGAAACTACATGAAAGCATGGATAATTCAGAGAAAATGACTGTAAACAGATGAGAACTCATTTAGAACAGCTGAAAGGGATTGCCCAAGTCAATTCTTAGTGTAGAAAAAGTAGCTAAGATCCGGGAAATCCTTAATTCGAGTTAAGATAACATGAAACACTGTATGAATACTGTATTGTTTACTTAAAGGAGACTAGAGTGTTAAATGTGTGTTATACAAGGCAGAATACCATTGAAATAGAGAAAGAAACACATTCCGCAGCTTTGGAAAGCCTTACACTTCACTGAAATGTAGGAATACACTCTGTAACACAGTTGAGAGACAATGTTCCCGAGCTGCCTCTGTTTATAACAGTGTGTAGGAAGTTGTTTGATAAAGTGGGAAAAGCTTATACTTGGACCAGAAGGAAGAATATAGGAAACTACATGAAAACATGGATAATTCAGTGAAAATGACTGTAAACAGATGAGAACTCGTTTAGAACAGCTCAAAGACATTCTCCAAGTCGGTTCTTAGTGTAGAAAAGGTAGCTAAGATCCAGGAAATCATTAATTCGAGTAAAGATCACATGAAACACTGTATGAATCCTGTATTGTTTACTTAAAAGAGACTAGAGTGGTAAATGTGTCTTATACAAGGCAGAATACAATTGAAATAGTGAAAGAAACACGTTCGGCAGCTTTGGAAGGCCTTACACTTCAATGAAATGTAGTACTACACTCTATAACACAGTTGAGAGACAACGTTCCCGAGCTGCCTCAGTTCATAACAGTGTGTAGGAAGTTGTTTGATAAAGTGGGCAAAGATTATACTTGTACCAGAAGGCAGAATATAAGAAACTACATGAAAGCATGGATAATTCAGAGAAAATGACTGTAAACAGATGAGAACTCATTTAGAACAGCTGAAAGGGATTGCCCAAGTCAATTCTTAGTGTAGAAAATGTAGCTAAGATCCAGGAAATCAATAATTCGAGTAAAGATCACATGAAACACTGTATGAATCCTGTATTGTTTACTTAAAAGAGACTAGAGTGGTAAATGTGTCTTATACAAGGCAGAATACCATTGAAATAGAGAAAGAAACACATTCGGCAGCTTTGGAAAGCCTTACACTTCACTGAAATGTATGAATGCACTCTGTAACACAGTTGAGAAACAATGTTCCTGAGCTGCCTCTGTTCATAACAGTGTGTAGGAAGTTGTTTGATAAAGTGGGCAAAGCTTATACTTGGACCAGAAGGAAGAATATAGGAAACTACATGAAAACATGGATAATTCAGTGAAAATGACTGTAAACAGATGAGAACTCGTTTAGAACAGTTCAAAGACATTCTCCAAGTCGGTTCTTAGTGTAGAAAAGGTAGCTAAGATCCAGGAAATCATTAATTCGAGTAAAGATCACATGAAACACTGTATGAATCCTGTATTGTTTACTTAAAAGAGACTAGAGTGGTAAATGTGTCTTATACAAGGCAGAATACCATTGAATTAGTGAAAGAAACACGTTCGGCAGCTTTGGAAGGCCTTAGACTTCAATGAAATGTAGTACTACACTCTATAACACAGTTGAGAGACAATGTTCCCGAGCTGCCTCAGTTCATAACAGTGTGTAGGAAGTTGTTTGATAAAGTGGGCAAAGATTATACTTGTACCAGAAGGCAGAATATAAGAAACTACATGAAAGCATGGATAATTCAGAGAAAATGACTGTAAACAGATGAGAACTCATTTAGAACAGCTAAAAGGGATTGCCCAAGTCAATTCTTAGTGTAGAAAAGGTAGCTAAGATCCGGGAAATCCTTAATTCGAGTTAAGATCACATGAAACACTGTATGAATCCTGTATTGTTTACTTAAAAGAGACTAGAGTGGTAAATGTGTCTTATACAAGGCAGAATACCATTGAAATAGTGAAAGAAACACGTTCGGCAGCTTTGGAAGGCCTTAGACTTCAATAAAATGTAGTACTACACTCTATAACACAGTTGAGAGACAATGTTCCCGAGCTAGCTCTGTTTATAACAGTGTTTAGGAAGTTCTTTGATAAAGTGGGCAAAGCTTATACTTGAACCAGAAGGAAGAATATAGGAAACTACATGAAAACATGGATAATTCAGAGAAAATGACTGTAAACAGATGAGAACTGGTTTAGAACAGCTCAAAGATATTCTCCAAGTCAGTTCTTAGTGTAGAAAAGGTAGCTAAGATCTGGGAAATCCTTAATTCGAGTTAAGATCACATGAAACACTGTATGAATCCTGTATTGTTTACTTAAAAGAGACTAGAGTGGTAAATGTGTCTTATACAAGGCAGAATACCATTGAAATAGTGAAAGAAACACGTTCGGCAGCTTTGGAAGGCCTTACACTTCAATGAAATGTAGCACTACACTCTATAACACAGTTGAGAGACAATGTTCCCGAGCTGCCTCAGTTCATAACAGTGTGTAGGAAGTTGTTTGATAAAGTGGGCAAAGCTTATACTTGGACCAGAAGGAAGAATATAGGAAACTACATGAGAACATGGATAATTCAAAGAATATGACTGTAAACAGAGGAGAACTCATTTAGAACAGCTGAAAGAAATTGCCCAAGTCAATTCTTAGTGTATTAAAGGTAGCTAAGATCCGGGAAATCCTTAATTCGAGTTAAGATCACATGAAACACTGTATGAATCCTGTATTGTTTACTTAAAAGAGACTAGAGTGGTAAATGTGTCTTATACAAGGCAGAATACCATTGAAATAGTGAAAGAAACACGTTCGGCAGCTTTCAAAGGCCTTACACTTCAATGAAATGTAGTACTACACTCTATAACACAGTTGAGAGACAATGTTCCCGAGCTGCCTCAGTTCATAACAGTGTGTAGGAAGTTGTTTGATAAAGTGGGCAAAGATTATACTTGTACCAGAAGGCAGAATATAAGAAACTACATGAAAGCATGGATAATTCACAGAAAATGACTGTAAACAGATGAGAACTCATTTAGAACAGCTGAAAGAGATTGCCCAAGTCAATTCTTAGTGTAGAAAAGGTAGCTAAGATCCGGGAAATCCTTAATTCGAGTTAAGATAACATGAAACACTGTATGAATACTGTATTGTTTACTTAAAAGAGACTATAGTGGTAAATGTGTGTTATACAAGGCAGAATACCATTGAAATAGAGAAAGAAACACATTCGGCAGCTTTGGAAAGCCTTACACTTCACTGAAATGTAGTACTACACTCTATAACACAGTTGAGAGACAATGTTCCCGAGCTGCCTCAGTTCATAACAGTGTGTAGGAAGTTGTTTGATAAAGTGGGCAAAGATTATAGTTGTACCAGAAGGCAGAATATAAGAAACTACATGAAAAACATGGATAATTCAGAGAAAATTACTGTAAACAGATGAGAACTCATTTAGAACAGCTGAAAGAGATTGCCCAAGTCAATTCTTAGTGTATTAAAGGTAGCTAAGATCCGGGAAATCCTTAATTCGAGTTAAGATCACATGAAACACTGTATGAATACTGTATTGTTTACTTAAAAGAGACTAGAGTGGTAAATGTGTCTTATATAAGGCAGAATACCATTGAAATAGTTAAAGAAACACGTTCGGCAGCTTTGGAAGGCCTTAGACTTCAATGAAATGTAGTACTACACTCTATAACACAGTTGAGAGACAATGTTCCCGAGCTGCCTCTGTTTATAACAGTGTTTAGGAAGTTCTTTGATAAAGTGGGCAAAGCTTATACTTGAACCAGAAGGAAGAATATAGGAAACTACATGAAAACATGGATAATTCAGAGAAAATGACTGTAAACGGATGAGAACTGGTTTAGAACAGCTCAAAGAGATTCTCCAAGTCAGTTCTTAGTGTAGAAAAGGTAGCTAAGATCCGGGAAATCCTTAATTCGAGTTAAGATAACATGAAACACTGTATGAATACTGTATTGTTTACTTAAAAGAGACTACAGTGGTAAATGTGTGTTATACAAGGCAGAATACCATTGAAATAGAGAAAGAAACACATTCGGCAGCTTTGGAAAGCCTTACACTTCACTGAAATGTAGTACTACACTCTATAACACAGTTGAGAGACAATGTTCCCGAGCTGCCTCAGTTCATAACAGTGTGTAGGAAGTTGTTTGATAAAATGGGCAAAGATTATACTTGTACCAGAAGGCAGAATATAAGAAACTACATGAAAAACATGGATAATTCAGAGAAAATGACTGTAAACAGATGAGAACTGGTTTAAAACAGCTCAAAGATATTCTCCAAGTCAGTTCTTAGTGTAGAAAAGGTAGCTAAGATCCGGGAAATCCTTAATTCGAGTTAAGATCACATGAAACACTGCATGAACCCTGTATTGTTTACTTAAAGGAGACTAGAGTGTTAAAGGTGTGTTATACAAGGCAGAATACCATTGAAATAGAGAAAGAAACACATTCGGCAGCTTTGGAAAGCCTTACACTTCACTGAAATGTAGGAATACACTCTGTAACACAGTGGAGGGACAATGTTCCTGAGCTGCCTCTGTTTATAACAGTGTGTAGGAAGTTGTTTGATAAAGTGGGCAAAGCTTATACTTGGACCAGAAGGAAGAATATAGGAAACTACATGAAAACATCGATAATTCAGAGAAAATGACTGTATTTGATGAGAACTGGTTTAGAAGAGCTGAAAGAGATTGCCCAAGTCAGTTCTTAGTGTAGAAAAGGTAGTTAAGATCCGGGAAATCCTTAATTCGAGTTACGATCACATGAAACACAGTATGAATCCTGTATTGTTTACTTAAAAGAGACTAGAGTGGTAAATGTGTCTTATACAAGGCAGAATACCATTGATATAGTGAAAGAAACACGTTCGGCAGCTTTGGAAGGCCTTAGACTTCAATGAAATGTAGTACTACACTCTATAACACAGTTGAGAGACAATGTTCCCCAGCTGCCTCTGTTTATAACAGTGTTTAGGAAGTTCATTGATAAAGTGGGCAAAGCTTATACTTGAACCAGAAGGAAGAATATAGGAAACTACATGAAAACATGGATAATTCAGAGAAAATGACTGTAAACAGATGAGAACTGGTTTAAAACAGCTCAAAGATATTCTCCAAGTTAGTTCTTAGTGTAGAAAAGGTAGCTAAGATCCGGGAAATCCTTAATTCGAGTTAAGATAACATGAAACACTGTATGAATACTGTATTGTTTACTTAAAAGAGACTATAGTGGTAAATGTGTGTTATACAAGGCAGAATACCATTGAAATAGAGAAAGAAACACATTCGGCAGCTTTGGAAAGCCTTACACTTCACTGAAATGTAGTACTACACTCTATAACACAGTTGAGAGACAATGTTCCCGAGCTGCCTCAGTTCATAACAGTGTGTAGGAAGTTGTTTGATAAAGTGGGCAAAGATTATACTTGTACCAGAAGGCAGAATATAAGAAACTACATGAAAGCATGGATAATTCACAGAAAATGACTGTAAACAGATTAGAACTCATTTAGAAGAGCTGAAAGAGATTGCCCAAGTCAATTCTTAGTGTAGAAAAGGTAGCTAAGATCCGGGAAATCCTTAATTCGAGTTAAGATTACATGAAACACTGTATGAATACTGTATTGTTTACTTAAAAGAGACTATAGTGGTAAATGTGTGTTATACAAGGCAGAATACCATTGAAATAGAGAAAGAAACACATTCGGCAGCTTTGGAAAGCCTTACACTTCACTGAAATGTAGTACTACACTCTATAACACAGTTGAGAGACAATGTTCCCGAGCTGCCTCAGTTCATAACAGTGTGTAGGAAGTTGTTTGATAAAGTGGGCAAAGATTATACTTGTACCAGAAGGCAGAATATAAGAAACTACATGAAAACATGGATAATTCAGAGAAAATGACTGTAAACAGATGAGAACTCATTTAGAACAGCTGAAAGAGATTGCCCAAGTCAATTCTTAGTGTATTAAAGGTAGCTAAGATCCGGGAAATCCTTAATTCGAGTTAAGATCACATGAAACACTGTATGAATCCTGTAATGTTTACTTAAAAGAGACTAGAGTGGTAAATGTGTCTTATACAAGGCAGAATACCATTGAAATAGTGAAAGAAACACGTTCGGCAGCTTTGTAAGGCCTTAGAGTTCAATGAAATGTAGTACTACACTCTATAACACAGTTGAGAGACAATGTTCCCGAGCTGCCTCTGTTTATAACAGTGTTTAGGAAGTTCTTTGATAAAGTGGGCAAAGCTTATACTTGAACCAGAAGGAAGAATATAGGAAACTACATGAAAACATGGATAATTCAGAGAAAATGACTGTAAACAGATGAGAACTGGTTTAGAACAGCTCAAAGAGATTCTCCAAGTCAGTTCTTAGTGTAGAAAAGGTAGCTAAGATCCGGGAAATCCTTAATTCAAGTTAAGATCACATGAAACACTGTATGAATCCTGTATTGTTTACTTAAAAGAGACTAGAGTGGTAAATGTGTCTTATACAAGGCAGAATACCATTGAAATGGTGAAAGAAACACGTTCGGCAGCTTTGGAAGGCCTTACACTTCAATGAAATGTAGCACTACACTCTATAACACAGTTGAGAGACAATGTTCCCGAGCTGCCTCCATTTATAACAGTGTGTAGGAAGTTGTTTGATAAAGTGGGCAAAGCTTATACTTGGACCAGAAGGAAGAATATAAGAAACTACGTGAAAGAATGGATAATTCACAGAAAATGACTGTAAACAGATGAGAACTCATTTAGAACAGCTGAAAGAGATTGCCCAAGTCAATTCTTAGTGTAGAAAAGGTAGCTAAGATCCGGGAAATCCTTAATTCGAGTTAAGATAACATGAAACACTGTATGAATCCTGTATTGTTTACTTAAAAGAGACTATAGTGGTAAATGTGTGTTATACAAGGCGGAATACCATTGAAATAGAGAAAGAAACACATTCGGCAGCTTTGGAAAGCCTTACACTTCACTGAAATGTAGTACTACACTCTATAACACAGTTGAGAGACAATGTTCCCGAGCTGCCTCAGTTCATAACAGTGTGTAGGAAGTTGTTTGATAAAGTGGGCAAAGATTATACTTGTACCAGAAGGCAGAATATAAGAAACTACATGAAAACATGGATAATTCAGAGAAAATGACTGTAAAGAGATGAGAACTCATTTAGAACAGCTGAAAGAGATGGCCCAAGTCAATTCTTAGTGTATTAAAGGTAGCTAAGATCCGGGAAATCCTTAATTCGAGTTAAGATCACATGAAACACTGTATGAATCCTGTATTGTTTACTTAAAAGAGACTAGAGTGGTAAATGTGTCTTATACAAGGCAGAATACCATTGAAATAGTGAAAGAAACACGTTCGGCAGCTTTGGAAGGCCTTAGACTTCAATGAAATGTAGTATTACACTCTATAACACAGTTGAGAGACAATGTTCCCGAGCTGCCTCTGTTTATAACAGTGTTTAGGAAGTTCTTTGATAAAGTGGGCAAAGCTTATACTTGAACCAGAAGGAAGAATATAGGAAACTACATGAAAACATGGATAATTCAGAGAAAATGACTGTAAACAGATGAGAACTGGTTTAGAACAGCTCAAAGAGATTCTCCAAGTCAGTTCTTAGTGTAGAAAAGGTAGCTAAGATCCGGGAAATCCTTAATTCAAGTTAAGATCACTTGAAACACTGTATGAATCCTGTATTGTTTACTTAAAAGAGACTAGAGTGGTAAATGTGTCTTATACAAGGCAGAATGCCATTGAAATAGCGAAAGAAACACCTTCGGCAGCTTTGGAAGGCCTTACACTTCAATGAAATGTAGCACTACACTCTATAACACAGTTGAGAGACAATGTTCCCGAGCTGCCTCAGTTCATAACAGTGTGTAGGAAGTTGTTTGATAAAGTGGGCAAAGCTTATACTTGGACCAGAAGGAAGAATATAGGAAACTACATGAAAACATGGATAATTCAGTGAAAATGACTGTGAACACATGAGAACTCGTTTAGAACAGCTCAAAGACATTCTCCAAGTCGGTTCTTAGTGTAGAAAAGGTAGCTAAGATCCCGGAAATCCTTAATTCGAGTTAAGATCACATGAAACACTGTATGAACCCTGTATTGTTTACTTAAAGGAGACTAGAGTGTTAAATGTGTGTTATACAATGCAGAATACCATTGAAATAGAGAAAAAAACACATTCGGCAGCTTTGGAAAGCCTTACACTTCACTGAAATGTAGGAATACACTCTGTAACACAGTTGAGAGACAATGTTCCCGAGCTGCCTCTGTTTATAACAGTGTGTAGGAAGTTGTTTGATAAAGTGGGCAAAGCTTATACTTGTACCAGAAGGCAGAATATAAGAAACTACATGAAAGCATGGATAATTCACAGAAAATGACTGTAAACAGATGAGAACTCATTTAGAACAGCTGAAAGAGATTGCCCAAGTCAAATCTTAGTGTAGAAAAGGTAGCTAAGATCCGGGAAATCCTTAATTCGAGTTAAGATAACATGAAACACTGTATGAATACTGTATTGTTTACTTAAAAGAGACTATAGTGGTAAATGTGTGTTATACAAGGCAGAATACCATTGAAATAGAGAAAGAAACACATTCGGCAGCTTTGGAAAGCCTTACACTTCACTGAAATATAGTACTACACTCTATAACACAGTTGAGAGACAATGTTCCCGAGCTGCCTCTGTTTATAACAGTGTTTAGGAAGTTCTTTGATAAAGAGGGCAAAGCTTATACTTGGACCAGAAGGAAGAATATAGGAAACTACATGAAAACATGGATAATTCAGAGAAAATGACTGTAAACAGATGAGAACTGGTTTAGAACAGCTCAAAGAGATTCTCCAAGTCAGTTCTTAGTGTAGAAAAGGTAGCTAAGATCTGGGAAATCCTTAATTCGAGTTAAGATCACATGAAACACTGTATGAATCCTGTATTGTTTACTTAAAAGAGACTAGAGTGGTAAATGTGTGTTATACAAGGCAGAATACCATTGAAATAGAGAAAGAAACACATTCGGCAGCTTTGGAAAGCCTTACACTTCACTGAAATGTAGGAATACACTCTGTAACACAGTTGAGAAACAATGTTCCTGAGCTGCCTCTGTTCATAACAGTGTGTAGGAAGTTGTTTGATAAAGTGGGCAAAGCTTATACTTGGACCAGAAGGAAGAATATAGGAAACTACATGAAAACATGGATAATTCAGTGAAAATGACTGTAAACAGATGAGAACTCGTTTAGAACAGCTCAAAGACATTCTCCAAGTCGGTTCTTAGTGTAGAAAAGGTAGCTAAGATCCGGGAAATCCTTAATTCGAGTTAAGATCACATGAAAAACTGTATGAATCCGGTATTGTTTACTTAAAAGAGACTAGAGTGGTAAATGTGTCTTATACAAGGCAGAATACCATTGAAATAGTGAAAGAAACACGTTCGGCAGCTTTGGAAGGCCTTACACTTCAATGAAATGTAGTACTACACTCTATAACACAGTTGAGAGACAATGTTCCCAAGCTGCCTCTGTTTATAACAGTGTTTAGGAAGTTCATTGATAAAGTGGGCAAAGCTTATACTTGAACCAGAAGGAAGAATATAGGAAACTACATGAAAACATGGATAATTCAGAGAAAATGACTGTAAACAGATGAGAGCTGGTTTAAAACAACTCAAAGATATTCTCCAAGTCAGTTCTTAGTGTAGAAAAGGTAGCTAAGATCCGGGAAATCCTTAATTCGAGTAAAGATCACATGAAACACTGTATGAATCCTGTATTGTTTACTTAAAAGAGACTAGAGTGGTAAATGTGTCTTATACAAGGCAGAATACCATTGAAATAGTGAAAGAAACACGTTCGGCAGCTTTGGAAGGCCTTACACTTCAATGAAATGTAGCACTACACTCTATAACACAGTTGAGAGACAATGTTCCCGAGCTGCCTCAGTTCATAACAGTGTGTAGGAAGTTGTTTGATAAAGTGGGCAAAGCTTATACTTGTACCAGAAGGCAGAATATAAGAAACTACATGAAAGCATGGATAATTCACAGAAAATGACTGTAAACAGATGAGAACTCGTTTAGAACAGCTGAAAGAGATTGCCCAAGTCAATTCTTAGTGTAGAAAAGGTAGCTAAGATCCGGGAAATCCTTAATTCGAGTTAAGATAACATGAAACACTGTATGAATACTGTATTGTTTACTTAAAAGAGACTATAGTGGTAAATGTGTGTTATACAAGGCAGAATACCATTGAAATAGAGAAAGAAACACATTCGGCAGCTTTGGAAAGCCTTACACTTCACTGAAATGTAGGAATACACTCTGTAACACAGTTGAGAAACAATGTTCCCGAGCTGCCTCTGTTCATAACAGTGTGTAGGAAGTTGTTTGATAAAGTGGGCAAAGCTTATACTTGGACCAGAAGGAAGAATATAGGAAACTACATGAAAACATGGATAATTCAGTGAAAATGACTGTAAACAGATGAGAACTCGTTTAGAACAGTTCAAAGACATTCTCCAAGTCGGTTCTTAGTGTAGAAAAGGTAGCTAAGATCCAGGAAATCATTAATTCGAGTAAAGATCACATGAAACACTGTATGAATCCTGTATTGTTTACTTAAAAGAGACTAGAGTGGTAAATGTGTCTTATACAAGGCAGAATACCATTAAAATAGTGAAAGAAACACGTTCGGCAGCTTTGGAAGGCCTTACACTTCAATGAAATGTAGTACTACACTCTATGACACAGTTGAGAGACAATGTTCCTGAGCTGCCTCAGTTCATAACAATGTGTAGGAAGTTGTTTGATAAAGTGGGCAAAGATTATACATGTACCAGAAGGCAGAATATAAGAAACTACATGAAAGCATGGATAATTCAGAGAAAATGACTGTAAACAGATGAGAACTCATTTAGAACAGCTGAAAGGGATTGCCCAAGTCAATTCTTAGTGTAGAAAAAGTAGCTAAGATCCGGGAAATCCTTAATTCGAGTTAAGATAACATGAAACACTGTATGAATACTGTATTGTTTACTTAAAGGAGACTAGAGTGTTAAATGTGTGTTATACAAGGCAGAATACCATTGAAATAGAGAAAGAAACACATTCGGCAGCTTTGGAAAGCCTTACACTTCACTGAAATGTAGGAATACACTCTGTAACACAGTTGAGAAACAATGTTCCCGAGCTGCCTCTGTTCATAACAGTGTGTAGGAAGTTGTTTGATAAAGTGGGCAAAGCTTATACTTGGACCAGAAGGAAGAATATAGGAAACTACATGAAAACATGGATAATTCAGAGAAAATGACTGTAAACAGATGAGAACTGGTTTAAAACAGCTCAAAGAGATTCTCCAAGTAAGTTCGTAGTGTAGAAAAGGTAGCTAAGATCCGGGAAATCCTTAATTCGAGTTAAGATCACATGAAACACTGTATGAATCCTGTATTTTTTACTTAAAAGAGACTAGAGTTGTAAATGTGTGTTATACAAGGCAGAATACCATTGAAATAGAGAAAGAAACACATTCGGCAGCTTTGGAAAGCCTTACACTTCACTGAAATGTAGGAATGCACTCTGTAACACAGTTGAGAAACAATGTTCCTGAGCTGCCTCTGTTCATAACAGTGTGTAGGAAGTTGTTTGATAAAGTGGGCAAAGCTTATACTTGGACCAGAAGGAAGAATATAGGAAACTACATGAAAACATGGATAATTCAGTGAAAATGACTGTAAACAGATGAGAACTCGTTTAGAACAGTTCAAAGACATTCTCCAAGTCGGTTCTTAGTGTAGAAAAGGTAGCTAAAATCCAGGAAATCATTAATTCGAGTAAAGATCACATGAAACACTGTATGAATCCTGTATTGTTTACTTAAAAGAGACTAGAGTGGTAAATGTGTCTTATACAAGGCAGAATACCATTGAAATAGTGAAAGAAACACGTTCGGCAGCTTTGGAAGGCCTTACACTTCAATGAAATGTAGTACTACACTCTATAACACAGTTGAGAGACAATGTTCCCGAGCTGCCTCAGTTCATAACAATGTGTAGGAAGTTGTTTGATAAAGTGGGCAAAGACTATACATGTACCAGAAGGCAGAATATAAGAAACTACATGAAAGCATGGATAATTCAGAGAAAATGACTGTAAACAGATGAGAACTCATTTAGAACAGCTGAAAGGGATTGCCCAAGTCAATTCTTAGTGTAGAAAAAGTAGCTAAGATCCGGGAAATCCTTAATTCGAGTTAAGATAACATGAAACACTGTATGAATACTGTATTGTTTACTTAAAGGAGACTAGAGTGTTAAATGTGTGTTATACAAGGCAGAATACCATTGAAATAGAGAAAGAAACACATTCCGCAGCTTTGGAAAGCCTTACACTTCACTGAAATGTAGGAATACACTCTGTAACACAGTTGAGAGACAATGTTCCCGAGCTGCCTCTGTTTATAACAGTGTGTAGGAAGTTGTTTGATAAAGTGGGAAAAGCTTATACTTGGACCAGAAGGAAGAATATAGGAAACTACATGAAAACATGGATAATTCAGTGAAAATGACTGTAAACAGATGAGAACTCGTTTAGAACAGCTCAAAGACATTCTCCAAGTCGGTTCTTAGTGTAGAAAAGGTAGCTAAGATCCAGGAAATCATTAATTCGAGTAAAGATCACATGAAACACTGTATGAATCCTGTATTGTTTACTTAAAAGAGACTAGAGTGGTAAATGTGTCTTATACAAGGCAGAATACAATTGAAATAGTGAAAGAAACACGTTCGGCAGCTTTGGAAGGCCTTACACTTCAATGAAATGTAGTACTACACTCTATAACACAGTTGAGAGACAACGTTCCCGAGCTGCCTCAGTTCATAACAGTGTGTAGGAAGTTGTTTGATAAAGTGGGCAAAGATTATACTTGTACCAGAAGGCAGAATATAAGAAACTACATGAAAGCATGGATAATTCAGAGAAAATGACTGTAAACAGATGAGAACTCATTTAGAACAGCTGAAAGGGATTGCCCAAGTCAATTCTTAGTGTAGAAAATGTAGCTAAGATCCAGGAAATCAATAATTCGAGTAAAGATCACATGAAACACTGTATGAATCCTGTATTGTTTACTTAAAAGAGACTAGAGTGGTAAATGTGTCTTATACAAGGCAGAATACCATTGAAATAGAGAAAGAAACACATTCGGCAGCTTTGGAAAGCCTTACACTTCACTGAAATGTATGAATGCACTCTGTAACACAGTTGAGAAACAATGTTCCTGAGCTGCCTCTGTTCATAACAGTGTGTAGGAAGTTGTTTGATAAAGTGGGCAAAGCTTATACTTGGACCAGAAGGAAGAATATAGGAAACTACATGAAAACATGGATAATTCAGTGAAAATGACTGTAAACAGATGAGAACTCGTTTAGAACAGTTCAAAGACATTCTCCAAGTCGGTTCTTAGTGTAGAAAAGGTAGCTAAGATCCAGGAAATCATTAATTCGAGTAAAGATCACATGAAACACTGTATGAATCCTGTATTGTTTACTTAAAAGAGACTAGAGTGGTAAATGTGTCTTATACAAGGCAGAATACCATTGAATTAGTGAAAGAAACACGTTCGGCAGCTTTGGAAGGCCTTAGACTTCAATGAAATGTAGTACTACACTCTATAACACAGTTGAGAGACAATGTTCCCGAGCTGCCTCAGTTCATAACAGTGTGTAGGAAGTTGTTTGATAAAGTGGGCAAAGATTATACTTGTACCAGAAGGCAGAATATAAGAAACTACATGAAAGCATGGATAATTCAGAGAAAATGACTGTAAACAGATGAGAACTCATTTAGAACAGCTAAAAGGGATTGCCCAAGTCAATTCTTAGTGTAGAAAAGGTAGCTAAGATCCGGGAAATCCTTAATTCGAGTTAAGATCACATGAAACACTGTATGAATCCTGTATTGTTTACTTAAAAGAGACTAGAGTGGTAAATGTGTCTTATACAAGGCAGAATACCATTGAAATAGTGAAAGAAACACGTTCGGCAGCTTTGGAAGGCCTTAGACTTCAATAAAATGTAGTACTACACTCTATAACACAGTTGAGAGACAATGTTCCCGAGCTAGCTCTGTTTATAACAGTGTTTAGGAAGTTCTTTGATAAAGTGGGCAAAGCTTATACTTGAACCAGAAGGAAGAATATAGGAAACTACATGAAAACATGGATAATTCAGAGAAAATGACTGTAAACAGATGAGAACTGGTTTAGAACAGCTCAAAGATATTCTCCAAGTCAGTTCTTAGTGTAGAAAAGGTAGCTAAGATCTGGGAAATCCTTAATTCGAGTTAAGATCACATGAAACACTGTATGAATCCTGTATTGTTTACTTAAAAGAGACTAGAGTGGTAAATGTGTCTTATACAAGGCAGAATACCATTGAAATAGTGAAAGAAACACGTTCGGCAGCTTTGGAAGGCCTTACACTTCAATGAAATGTAGCACTACACTCTATAACACAGTTGAGAGACAATGTTCCCGAGCTGCCTCAGTTCATAACAGTGTGTAGGAAGTTGTTTGATAAAGTGGGCAAAGCTTATACTTGGACCAGAAGGAAGAATATAGGAAACTACATGAGAACATGGATAATTCAAAGAATATGACTGTAAACAGAGGAGAACTCATTTAGAACAGCTGAAAGAAATTGCCCAAGTCAATTCTTAGTGTATTAAAGGTAGCTAAGATCCGGGAAATCCTTAATTCGAGTTAAGATCACATGAAACACTGTATGAATCCTGTATTGTTTACTTAAAAGAGACTAGAGTGGTAAATGTGTCTTATACAAGGCAGAATACCATTGAAATAGTGAAAGAAACACGTTCGGCAGCTTTCAAAGGCCTTACACTTCAATGAAATGTAGTACTACACTCTATAACACAGTTGAGAGACAATGTTCCCGAGCTGCCTCAGTTCATAACAGTGTGTAGGAAGTTGTTTGATAAAGTGGGCAAAGATTATACTTGTACCAGAAGGCAGAATATAAGAAACTACATGAAAGCATGGATAATTCACAGAAAATGACTGTAAACAGATGAGAACTCATTTAGAACAGCTGAAAGAGATTGCCCAAGTCAATTCTTAGTGTAGAAAAGGTAGCTAAGATCCGGGAAATCCTTAATTCGAGTTAAGATAACATGAAACACTGTATGAATACTGTATTGTTTACTTAAAAGAGACTATAGTGGTAAATGTGTGTTATACAAGGCAGAATACCATTGAAATAGAGAAAGAAACACATTCGGCAGCTTTGGAAAGCCTTACACTTCACTGAAATGTAGTACTACACTCTATAACACAGTTGAGAGACAATGTTCCCGAGCTGCCTCAGTTCATAACAGTGTGTAGGAAGTTGTTTGATAAAGTGGGCAAAGATTATAGTTGTACCAGAAGGCAGAATATAAGAAACTACATGAAAAACATGGATAATTCAGAGAAAATTACTGTAAACAGATGAGAACTCATTTAGAACAGCTGAAAGAGATTGCCCAAGTCAATTCTTAGTGTATTAAAGGTAGCTAAGATCCGGGAAATCCTTAATTCGAGTTAAGATCACATGAAACACTGTATGAATACTGTATTGTTTACTTAAAAGAGACTAGAGTGGTAAATGTGTCTTATATAAGGCAGAATACCATTGAAATAGTTAAAGAAACACGTTCGGCAGCTTTGGAAGGCCTTAGACTTCAATGAAATGTAGTACTACACTCTATAACACAGTTGAGAGACAATGTTCCCGAGCTGCCTCTGTTTATAACAGTGTTTAGGAAGTTCTTTGATAAAGTGGGCAAAGCTTATACTTGAACCAGAAGGAAGAATATAGGAAACTACATGAAAACATGGATAATTCAGAGAAAATGACTGTAAACGGATGAGAACTGGTTTAGAACAGCTCAAAGAGATTCTCCAAGTCAGTTCTTAGTGTAGAAAAGGTAGCTAAGATCCGGGAAATCCTTAATTCGAGTTAAGATAACATGAAACACTGTATGAATACTGTATTGTTTACTTAAAAGAGACTACAGTGGTAAATGTGTGTTATACAAGGCAGAATACCATTGAAATAGAGAAAGAAACACATTCGGCAGCTTTGGAAAGCCTTACACTTCACTGAAATGTAGTACTACACTCTATAACACAGTTGAGAGACAATGTTCCCGAGCTGCCTCAGTTCATAACAGTGTGTAGGAAGTTGTTTGATAAAATGGGCAAAGATTATACTTGTACCAGAAGGCAGAATATAAGAAACTACATGAAAAACATGGATAATTCAGAGAAAATGACTGTAAACAGATGAGAACTGGTTTAAAACAGCTCAAAGATATTCTCCAAGTCAGTTCTTAGTGTAGAAAAGGTAGCTAAGATCCGGGAAATCCTTAATTCGAGTTAAGATCACATGAAACACTGCATGAACCCTGTATTGTTTACTTAAAGGAGACTAGAGTGTTAAAGGTGTGTTATACAAGGCAGAATACCATTGAAATAGAGAAAGAAACACATTCGGCAGCTTTGGAAAGCCTTACACTTCACTGAAATGTAGGAATACACTCTGTAACACAGTGGAGGGACAATGTTCCTGAGCTGCCTCTGTTTATAACAGTGTGTAGGAAGTTGTTTGATAAAGTGGGCAAAGCTTATACTTGGACCAGAAGGAAGAATATAGGAAACTACATGAAAACATCGATAATTCAGAGAAAATGACTGTATTTGATGAGAACTGGTTTAGAAGAGCTGAAAGAGATTGCCCAAGTCAGTTCTTAGTGTAGAAAAGGTAGTTAAGATCCGGGAAATCCTTAATTCGAGTTACGATCACATGAAACACAGTATGAATCCTGTATTGTTTACTTAAAAGAGACTAGAGTGGTAAATGTGTCTTATACAAGGCAGAATACCATTGATATAGTGAAAGAAACACGTTCGGCAGCTTTGGAAGGCCTTAGACTTCAATGAAATGTAGTACTACACTCTATAACACAGTTGAGAGACAATGTTCCCCAGCTGCCTCTGTTTATAACAGTGTTTAGGAAGTTCATTGATAAAGTGGGCAAAGCTTATACTTGAACCAGAAGGAAGAATATAGGAAACTACATGAAAACATGGATAATTCAGAGAAAATGACTGTAAACAGATGAGAACTGGTTTAAAACAGCTCAAAGATATTCTCCAAGTTAGTTCTTAGTGTAGAAAAGGTAGCTAAGATCCGGGAAATCCTTAATTCGAGTTAAGATAACATGAAACACTGTATGAATACTGTATTGTTTACTTAAAAGAGACTATAGTGGTAAATGTGTGTTATACAAGGCAGAATACCATTGAAATAGAGAAAGAAACACATTCGGCAGCTTTGGAAAGCCTTACACTTCACTGAAATGTAGTACTACACTCTATAACACAGTTGAGAGACAATGTTCCCGAGCTGCCTCAGTTCATAACAGTGTGTAGGAAGTTGTTTGATAAAGTGGGCAAAGATTATACTTGTACCAGAAGGCAGAATATAAGAAACTACATGAAAGCATGGATAATTCACAGAAAATGACTGTAAACAGATTAGAACTCATTTAGAAGAGCTGAAAGAGATTGCCCAAGTCAATTCTTAGTGTAGAAAAGGTAGCTAAGATCCGGGAAATCCTTAATTCGAGTTAAGATTACATGAAACACTGTATGAATACTGTATTGTTTACTTAAAAGAGACTATAGTGGTAAATGTGTGTTATACAAGGCAGAATACCATTGAAATAGAGAAAGAAACACATTCGGCAGCTTTGGAAAGCCTTACACTTCACTGAAATGTAGTACTACACTCTATAACACAGTTGAGAGACAATGTTCCCGAGCTGCCTCAGTTCATAACAGTGTGTAGGAAGTTGTTTGATAAAGTGGGCAAAGATTATACTTGTACCAGAAGGCAGAATATAAGAAACTACATGAAAACATGGATAATTCAGAGAAAATGACTGTAAACAGATGAGAACTCATTTAGAACAGCTGAAAGAGATTGCCCAAGTCAATTCTTAGTGTATTAAAGGTAGCTAAGATCCGGGAAATCCTTAATTCGAGTTAAGATCACATGAAACACTGTATGAATCCTGTAATGTTTACTTAAAAGAGACTAGAGTGGTAAATGTGTCTTATACAAGGCAGAATACCATTGAAATAGTGAAAGAAACACGTTCGGCAGCTTTGTAAGGCCTTAGAGTTCAATGAAATGTAGTACTACACTCTATAACACAGTTGAGAGACAATGTTCCCGAGCTGCCTCTGTTTATAACAGTGTTTAGGAAGTTCTTTGATAAAGTGGGCAAAGCTTATACTTGAACCAGAAGGAAGAATATAGGAAACTACATGAAAACATGGATAATTCAGAGAAAATGACTGTAAACAGATGAGAACTGGTTTAGAACAGCTCAAAGAGATTCTCCAAGTCAGTTCTTAGTGTAGAAAAGGTAGCTAAGATCCGGGAAATCCTTAATTCAAGTTAAGATCACATGAAACACTGTATGAATCCTGTATTGTTTACTTAAAAGAGACTAGAGTGGTAAATGTGTCTTATACAAGGCAGAATACCATTGAAATGGTGAAAGAAACACGTTCGGCAGCTTTGGAAGGCCTTACACTTCAATGAAATGTAGCACTACACTCTATAACACAGTTGAGAGACAATGTTCCCGAGCTGCCTCCATTTATAACAGTGTGTAGGAAGTTGTTTGATAAAGTGGGCAAAGCTTATACTTGGACCAGAAGGAAGAATATAAGAAACTACGTGAAAGAATGGATAATTCACAGAAAATGACTGTAAACAGATGAGAACTCATTTAGAACAGCTGAAAGAGATTGCCCAAGTCAATTCTTAGTGTAGAAAAGGTAGCTAAGATCCGGGAAATCCTTAATTCGAGTTAAGATAACATGAAACACTGTATGAATCCTGTATTGTTTACTTAAAAGAGACTATAGTGGTAAATGTGTGTTATACAAGGCGGAATACCATTGAAATAGAGAAAGAAACACATTCGGCAGCTTTGGAAAGCCTTACACTTCACTGAAATGTAGTACTACACTCTATAACACAGTTGAGAGACAATGTTCCCGAGCTGCCTCAGTTCATAACAGTGTGTAGGAAGTTGTTTGATAAAGTGGGCAAAGATTATACTTGTACCAGAAGGCAGAATATAAGAAACTACATGAAAACATGGATAATTCAGAGAAAATGACTGTAAAGAGATGAGAACTCATTTAGAACAGCTGAAAGAGATGGCCCAAGTCAATTCTTAGTGTATTAAAGGTAGCTAAGATCCGGGAAATCCTTAATTCGAGTTAAGATCACATGAAACACTGTATGAATCCTGTATTGTTTACTTAAAAGAGACTAGAGTGGTAAATGTGTCTTATACAAGGCAGAATACCATTGAAATAGTGAAAGAAACACGTTCGGCAGCTTTGGAAGGCCTTAGACTTCAATGAAATGTAGTATTACACTCTATAACACAGTTGAGAGACAATGTTCCCGAGCTGCCTCTGTTTATAACAGTGTTTAGGAAGTTCTTTGATAAAGTGGGCAAAGCTTATACTTGAACCAGAAGGAAGAATATAGGAAACTACATGAAAACATGGATAATTCAGAGAAAATGACTGTAAACAGATGAGAACTGGTTTAGAACAGCTCAAAGAGATTCTCCAAGTCAGTTCTTAGTGTAGAAAAGGTAGCTAAGATCCGGGAAATCCTTAATTCAAGTTAAGATCACTTGAAACACTGTATGAATCCTGTATTGTTTACTTAAAAGAGACTAGAGTGGTAAATGTGTCTTATACAAGGCAGAATGCCATTGAAATAGCGAAAGAAACACCTTCGGCAGCTTTGGAAGGCCTTACACTTCAATGAAATGTAGCACTACACTCTATAACACAGTTGAGAGACAATGTTCCCGAGCTGCCTCAGTTCATAACAGTGTGTAGGAAGTTGTTTGATAAAGTGGGCAAAGCTTATACTTGGACCAGAAGGAAGAATATAGGAAACTACATGAAAACATGGATAATTCAGTGAAAATGACTGTGAACACATGAGAACTCGTTTAGAACAGCTCAAAGACATTCTCCAAGTCGGTTCTTAGTGTAGAAAAGGTAGCTAAGATCCCGGAAATCCTTAATTCGAGTTAAGATCACATGAAACACTGTATGAACCCTGTATTGTTTACTTAAAGGAGACTAGAGTGTTAAATGTGTGTTATACAATGCAGAATACCATTGAAATAGAGAAAAAAACACATTCGGCAGCTTTGGAAAGCCTTACACTTCACTGAAATGTAGGAATACACTCTGTAACACAGTTGAGAGACAATGTTCCCGAGCTGCCTCTGTTTATAACAGTGTGTAGGAAGTTGTTTGATAAAGTGGGCAAAGCTTATACTTGTACCAGAAGGCAGAATATAAGAAACTACATGAAAGCATGGATAATTCACAGAAAATGACTGTAAACAGATGAGAACTCATTTAGAACAGCTGAAAGAGATTGCCCAAGTCAAATCTTAGTGTAGAAAAGGTAGCTAAGATCCGGGAAATCCTTAATTCGAGTTAAGATAACATGAAACACTGTATGAATACTGTATTGTTTACTTAAAAGAGACTATAGTGGTAAATGTGTGTTATACAAGGCAGAATACCATTGAAATAGAGAAAGAAACACATTCGGCAGCTTTGGAAAGCCTTACACTTCACTGAAATATAGTACTACACTCTATAACACAGTTGAGAGACAATGTTCCCGAGCTGCCTCTGTTTATAACAGTGTTTAGGAAGTTCTTTGATAAAGAGGGCAAAGCTTATACTTGGACCAGAAGGAAGAATATAGGAAACTACATGAAAACATGGATAATTCAGAGAAAATGACTGTAAACAGATGAGAACTGGTTTAGAACAGCTCAAAGAGATTCTCCAAGTCAGTTCTTAGTGTAGAAAAGGTAGCTAAGATCTGGGAAATCCTTAATTCGAGTTAAGATCACATGAAACACTGTATGAATCCTGTATTGTTTACTTAAAAGAGACTAGAGTGGTAAATGTGTGTTATACAAGGCAGAATACCATTGAAATAGAGAAAGAAACACATTCGGCAGCTTTGGAAAGCCTTACACTTCACTGAAATGTAGGAATACACTCTGTAACACAGTTGAGAAACAATGTTCCTGAGCTGCCTCTGTTCATAACAGTGTGTAGGAAGTTGTTTGATAAAGTGGGCAAAGCTTATACTTGGACCAGAAGGAAGAATATAGGAAACTACATGAAAACATGGATAATTCAGTGAAAATGACTGTAAACAGATGAGAACTCGTTTAGAACAGCTCAAAGACATTCTCCAAGTCGGTTCTTAGTGTAGAAAAGGTAGCTAAGATCCGGGAAATCCTTAATTCGAGTTAAGATCACATGAAAAACTGTATGAATCCGGTATTGTTTACTTAAAAGAGACTAGAGTGGTAAATGTGTCTTATACAAGGCAGAATACCATTGAAATAGTGAAAGAAACACGTTCGGCAGCTTTGGAAGGCCTTACACTTCAATGAAATGTAGTACTACACTCTATAACACAGTTGAGAGACAATGTTCCCAAGCTGCCTCTGTTTATAACAGTGTTTAGGAAGTTCATTGATAAAGTGGGCAAAGCTTATACTTGAACCAGAAGGAAGAATATAGGAAACTACATGAAAACATGGATAATTCAGAGAAAATGACTGTAAACAGATGAGAGCTGGTTTAAAACAACTCAAAGATATTCTCCAAGTCAGTTCTTAGTGTAGAAAAGGTAGCTAAGATCCGGGAAATCCTTAATTCGAGTAAAGATCACATGAAACACTGTATGAATCCTGTATTGTTTACTTAAAAGAGACTAGAGTGGTAAATGTGTCTTATACAAGGCAGAATACCATTGAAATAGTGAAAGAAACACGTTCGGCAGCTTTGGAAGGCCTTACACTTCAATGAAATGTAGCACTACACTCTATAACACAGTTGAGAGACAATGTTCCCGAGCTGCCTCAGTTCATAACAGTGTGTAGGAAGTTGTTTGATAAAGTGGGCAAAGCTTATACTTGTACCAGAAGGCAGAATATAAGAAACTACATGAAAGCATGGATAATTCACAGAAAATGACTGTAAACAGATGAGAACTCGTTTAGAACAGCTGAAAGAGATTGCCCAAGTCAATTCTTAGTGTAGAAAAGGTAGCTAAGATCCGGGAAATCCTTAATTCGAGTTAAGATAACATGAAACACTGTATGAATACTGTATTGTTTACTTAAAAGAGACTATAGTGGTAAATGTGTGTTATACAAGGCAGAATACCATTGAAATAGAGAAAGAAACACATTCGGCAGCTTTGGAAAGCCTTACACTTCACTGAAATGTAGTACTACACTCTATAACACAGTTGAGAGACAATGTTCCCGAGCTGCCTCTGTTTATAACAGTGTTTAGGAAGTTCTTTGATAAAGAGGGCAAAGCTTATACTTGGACCAGAAGGAAGAATATAGGAAACTACATGAAAACATGGATAATTCAGAGAAAATGACTGTAAACAGATGAGAACTGGTTTAGAACAGCTCAAAGAGATTCTCCAAGTCAGTTCTTAGTGTAGAAAAGGTAGCTAAGATCTGGGAAATCCTTAATTCGAGTTAAGATCACATGAAACACTGTATGAATCCTGTATTGTTTACTTAAAAGAGACTAGAGTGGTAAATGTGTGTTATACAAGGCAGAATACCATTGAAATAGAGAAAGAAACACATTCGGCAGCTTTGGAAAGCCTTACACTTCACTGAAATGTAGGAATACACTCTGTAACACAGTTGAGAGACAATGTTCCCGAGCTGCCTCTGTTTATAACAGTGTGTAGGAAGTTGTTTGATAAAGTGGGCAAAGCTTATACTTGTACCAGAAGGCAGAATATAAGAAACTACATGAAAGCATGGATAATTCACAGAAAATGACTGTAAACAGATGAGAACTCATTTAGAACAGCTGAAAGAGATTGCCCAAGTCAATTCTTAGTGTAGAAAAGGTAGCTAAGATCCGGGAAATCCTTAATTCGAGTTAAGATAACATGAAACACTGTATGAATATTGTATTGTTTACTTAAAAGAGACTATAGTGGTAAATGTGTGTTATACAAGGCAGAATACCATTGAAATAGAGAAAGAAACACATTCGGCAGCTTTGGAAAGCCTTACACTTCACTGAAATGTAGGAATATACTCTGTAACACAGTTGAGAAACAATGTTCCTGAGCTGCCTCTGTTCATAACAGTGTGTAGGAAGTTGTTTGATAAAGTGGGCAAAGCTTATACTTGGACCAGAAGGAAGAATATAGGAAACTACATGAAAACATGGATAATTCAGTGAAAATGACTGTAAACAGATGAGAACTCGTTTAGAACAGCTCAAAGACATTCTCCAAGTCGGTTCTTAGTGTAGAAAAGGTAGCTAAGATCCGGGAAATCCTTAATTCGAGTTAACATCACATGAAACACTGTATGAATCCTGTATTGTTTACTTAAAAGAGACTAGAGTGGTAAATGTGTCTTATACAAGGCAGAATACCATTGAAATAGTGAAAGAAACACGTTCGGCAGCTTTGGAAGTCCTTAGACTTCAATGAAATGTAGTACTACACTCTATAACACAGTTGAGAGACAATGTTCCCGAGCTGCCTCTGTTTATAACAGTGTTTAGGAAGTTCATTGATAAAGTGGGCAAAGCTTATACTTGAACCAGAAGGAAGAATATAGGAAACTACATGAAAACATGGATAATTCAGAGAAAATGACTGTAAACAGATGAGAACTGATTTAGAACAGCTCAAAGAGATTCTCCAAGTCAGTTCTTAGTGTAGAAAAGGTAGCTAAGATCCAGGAAATCCTTAATTCGAGTTAAGATCACATGAAACACTGTATGAATCCTGTATTGTTTACTTAAAAGAGACTAGAGTGGTAAATGTGTCTTATACAAGGCAGAATACCATTGAAATAGTGAAAGAAACACGTTCGGCAGCTTTGGAAGGCCTTACACTTCAATAAAATGTAGCACTACACTCTATAACACAGTTGAGAGACAATGTTCCTGAGCTGCCTCAGTTTTTAACAGTGTGTAGGAAGTTGTTTGATAAAGTGGGCAAAGATTATACTTGTACCAGAAGGCAGAATATAAGAAACTACATGAAAGCATGGATAATTCACAGAAAATGACTGTAAACAGATGAGAACTCATTTAGAACAGCTGAAAGAGATTGCCCAAGTCAATTCTTAGTGTAGAAAAGGTAGCTAAGATCCGGGAAATCCTTAATTCGAGTTAAGATAACATGAAACACTGTATGAATACTGTATTGTTTACTTAAAAGAGACTATAGTGGTAAATGTGTGTTATACAAGGCAGAATACCATTGAAATAGAGAAAGAAACACATTCGGCAGCTTTGGAAAGCCTTACACTTCACTGAAATGTAGTACTACACTCTATAACACAGTTGAGAGAAAATGTTCCCGAGCTGCCTCAGTTCATAACAGTGTGTAGGAAGTTGTTTGATAAAGTGGGCAAAGATTATACTTGTACCAGAAGGCAGAATATAAGAAACTACATGAAAACATGGAGAATTCAGAGAAAATGACTGTAAACAGATGAGAACTCATTTAGAACAGCTGAAAGAGATTGCCCAAGTCAATTCTTAGTGTATTAAACATAGCTAAGATCCGGGAAATCCTTAATTCGAGTTAAGATCACATGAAACACTGTATGAATCCTGTATTGTTTACTTAAAAGAGACTAGAGTGGTAAATGTGTCTTATACAAGGCAGAATACCATTGAAATAGTGAAAGAAACACGTTCGGCAGCTTTGGAAGGCCTTTGACTTCAATGAAATGTAGTACTACACTCTATAACACAGTTGAGAGACAATGTTCCCGAGCTGCCTCTGTTTATAACAGTGTTTAGGAAGTTCTTTGATAAAGTGGGCAAAGCTTATACTTGAACAGGAAGGAAGAATATAGGAAACTACATGAAAACATGGATAATTCAGAGAAAATGACTGTAAACAGATGAGAACTGATTTAGAACAGCTCAAAGAGATTCTCCAAGTCAGTTCTTAGTGTAGAAAAGGTAGCTAAGATCCAGGAAATCCTTAATTCGAGTTAAGATCACATGAAACACTGTATGAATCCTGTATTGTTTACTTAAAAGAGACTAGAGTGGTAAATGTGTCTTATACAAGGCAGAATACCATTGAAATAGTGAAAGAAACACCTTCGGCAGCTTTGGAAGGCCTTACACTTCAATGAAATGTAGCACTACACTCTATAACACAGTTGAGAGACAATGTTCCTGAGCTGCCTCAGTTTTTAACAGTGTGTAGGAAGTTGTTTGATAAAGTGGGCAAAGATTATACTTGTACCAGAAGGCAGAATATAAGAAACTACATGAAAGCATGGATAATTCACAGAAAATGACTGTAAACAGATGAGAACTCATTTAGAACAGCTGAAAGAGATTGCCCAAGTCAATTCTTAGTGTAGAAAAGGTAGCTAAGATCCGGGAAATCCTTAATTCGAGTTAAGATAACATGAAACACTGTATGAATACTGTATTGTTTACTTAAAAGAGACTAGAGTGGTAAATGTGTGTTATACAAGGCAGAATACCATTGAAATAGAGAAAGAAACACATTCGGCAGCTTTGCTAAGCCTTACACTTCACTGAAATGTAGGAATACACTCTGTAACACAGTTGAGAAACAATGTTCCCGAGCTGCCTCTGTTCATAACAGTGTGTAGGAAGTTGTTTGATAAAGTGGGCAAAGCTTATACTTGGACCAGAAGGAAGAATATAGGAAACTACATGAAAACATGGATAATTCAGTGAAAATGACTGTAAACAGATGAGAACTCATTTAGAACAGCTGAAAGACATTCTCCAAGTCAGTTCTTAGTGTAGAAAAGGTAGCTAAGATCCGGGAAATCCTTAATTCGAGTTAAGATCACATGTAACACTGTATGAATCCTGTATTGTTTACTTAAAAGAGACTAGAGTGGTAAATGTTTCTTATACAAGGCAGAATACCATTGAAATAGTGAAAGAAACACGTTCGGCAGCTTTGGAAGGCCTTACACTTCAATGAAATGTAGCACTACACTCTATAACACAGTTGAGAGACAATGTTCCTGAGCTGCCTCAGTTTTTAACAGTGTGTAGGAAGTTGTTTGATAAACTGGGCAAAGATTATACTTGTACCAGAAGGCAGAATATAAGAAACTACATGAAAGCATGGATAATTCACAGAAAATGACTGTAAACAGATGAGAACTCATTTAGAGCAGCTGAAAGAGATTGTCCAAGTCAATTCTTAGTGTATTAAAGGTAGCTAAGATCCGGGAAATCCTTAATTCGAGTTAAGATCACATGAAACACTGTATGAATCCTGTATTGTTTACTTAAAAGAGACTAGAGTGGTAAATGTGTCTTATACAAGGCAGAATACCATTGAAATAGTGAAAGAAACAGGTTCGGCAGCTTTGGAAGGCCTTAGACTTCAATGAAATGTAGTACTACACTCTATAACACAGTTGAGAGACAATGTTCCCCAGCTGCCTCTGTTTATAACAGTGTTTAGGAAGTTCTTTGATAAAGTGGGCAAAGCTTATACTCGGACCAGAAGGAAGAATATAGGAAACTACATGAAAACATGGATAATTCAGAGAAAATGACTGTAAACAGATGAGAACTGATTTAGAACAGCTCAAAGAGATTCTCCAAGTCAGTTCTTAGTGTAGAAAAGGTAGCTAAGATCCAGGAAATCCTTAATTCGAGTTAAGATCACATGAAACACTGTATGAATCCTGTATTGTTTACTTAAAAGAGACTAGAGTGGTAAATGTGTCTTATACAAGGCAGAATACCATTGAAATAGTGAAAGAAACACGTTCGGCAGCTTTGGAAGGCCTTACACTTCAATAAAATGTAGCACTACACTCTATAACACAGTTGAGAGACAATGTTCCCGAGCTGCCTCAGTTCATAACAATGTGTAGGAAGTTGTTTGATAAAGTGGGCAAAGACTATACATGTACCAGAAGGCAGAATATAAGAAACTACATGAAAGCATGGATAATTCAGAGAAAATGACTGTAAACAGATGAGAACTCATTTAGAACAGCTGAAAGGGATTGCCCAAGTCAATTCTTAGTGTAGAAAAAGTAGCTAAGATCCGGGAAATCCTTAATTCGAGTTAAGATAACATGAAACACTGTATGAATACTGTATTGTTTACTTAAAGGAGACTAGAGTGTTAAATGTGTGTTATACAAGGCAGAATACCATTGAAATAGAGAAAGAAACACATTCCGCAGCTTTGGAAAGCCTTACACTTCACTGAAATGTAGGAATACACTCTGTAACACAGTTGAGAGACAATGTTCCCGAGCTGCCTCTGTTTATAACAGTGTGTAGGAAGTTGTTTGATAAAGTGGGAAAAGCTTATACTTGGACCAGAAGGAAGAATATAGGAAACTACATGAAAACATGGATAATTCAGTGAAAATGACTGTAAACAGATGAGAACTCGTTTAGAACAGCTCAAAGACATTCTCCAAGTCGGTTCTTAGTGTAGAAAAGGTAGCTAAGATCCAGGAAATCATTAATTCGAGTAAAGATCACATGAAACACTGTATGAATCCTGTATTGTTTACTTAAAAGAGACTAGAGTGGTAAATGTGTCTTATACAAGGCAGAATACAATTGAAATAGTGAAAGAAACACGTTCGGCAGCTTTGGAAGGCCTTACACTTCAATGAAATGTAGTACTACACTCTATAACACAGTTGAGAGACAACGTTCCCGAGCTGCCTCAGTTCATAACAGTGTGTAGGAAGTTGTTTGATAAAGTGGGCAAAGATTATACTTGTACCAGAAGGCAGAATATAAGAAACTACATGAAAGCATGGATAATTCAGAGAAAATGACTGTAAACAGATGAGAACTCATTTAGAACAGCTGAAAGGGATTGCCCAAGTCAATTCTTAGTGTAGAAAATGTAGCTAAGATCCAGGAAATCAATAATTCGAGTAAAGATCACATGAAACACTGTATGAATCCTGTATTGTTTACTTAAAAGAGACTAGAGTGGTAAATGTGTCTTATACAAGGCAGAATACCATTGAAATAGAGAAAGAAACACATTCGGCAGCTTTGGAAAGCCTTACACTTCACTGAAATGTAGGAATGCACTCTGTAACACAGTTGAGAAACAATGTTCCTGAGCTGCCTCTGTTCATAACAGTGTGTAGGAAGTTGTTTGATAAAGTGGGCAAAGCTTATACTTGGACCAGAAGGAAGAATATAGGAAACTACATGAAAACATGGATAATTCAGTGAAAATGACTGTAAACAGATGAGAACTCGTTTAGAACAGTTCAAAGACATTCTCCAAGTCGGTTCTTAGTGTAGAAAAGGTAGCTAAGATCCAGGAAATCATTAATTCGAGTAAAGATCACATGAAACACTGTATGAATCCTGTATTGTTTACTTAAAAGAGACTAGAGTGGTAAATGTGTCTTATACAAGGCAGAATACCATTGAATTAGTGAAAGAAACACGTTCGGCAGCTTTGGAAGGCCTTAGACTTCAATGAAATGTAGTACTACACTCTATAACACAGTTGAGAGACAATGTTCCCGAGCTGCCTCAGTTCATAACAGTGTGTAGGAAGTTGTTTGATAAAGTGGGCAAAGATTATACTTGTACCAGAAGGCAGAATATAAGAAACTACATGAAAGCATGGATAATTCAGAGAAAATGACTGTAAACAGATGAGAACTCATTTAGAACAGCTAAAAGGGATTGCCCAAGTCAATTCTTAGTGTAGAAAAGGTAGCTAAGATCCGGGAAATCCTTAATTCGAGTTAAGATAACATGAAACACTGTATGAATACTGTATTGTTTACTTAAAGGAGACTAGAGTGTTAAATGTGTGTTATACAAGGCAGAATACCATTGAAATAGAGAAAGAAACACATTCGGCAGCTTTGGAAAGCCTTACACTTCACTGAAATGTAGGAATACACTCTGTAACACAGTTGAGAGACAATGTTCCCGAGCTGCCTCTGTTTATAACAGTGTGTAGGAAGTTGTTTGATAAAGTGGGAAAAGCTTATACTTGGACCAGAAGGAAGAATATAGGAAACTACATGAAAAAATGGATAATTCAGAGAAAATGACTGTAAACAGATGAGAACTGGTTCAGAACAGCTCACAGAGATTCTCCAAGTCAGTTCTTAGTGTAGAAAAGGTAGCTAAGATCCGGGAAATCCTTAATTCGAGTTAAGATCACATGAAACACTGTATGAATCCTGTATTTTTTACTTAAAAGAGACTAGAGTTGTAAATGTGTGTTATACAAGGCAGAATACCATTGAAATAGAGAAAAAAAACACATTCGGCAGCTTTGGAAAGCCTTACACTTCACTGAAATGTAGGAATACACTCTGTAACACAGTTGAGAGACAATGTTCCCGAGCTGCCTCAGTTCATAACAGTGTGTAGGAAATTGTTTGATAAAGTGGGCAAAGATTATACTTGTACCAGAAAGCAGAATATAAGAAACTACATGAAAACATGGATAATTCAGAGAAAATGACTGTAAACAGATGAGAACTCATTTAGAAAAGCTGAAAGAGATTGCACAAGTCAATTCTAAGTGTATTAAAGGTAGCTAAGATCCGGGAAATCCTTAATTCGAGTTAAGATCACATGAAACACTGTATGAATCCTGTATTGTTTACTTAAAAGAGACTAGAGTGGTAAATGTGTCTTATACAAGGCAGAATACCATTGAAATAGTGAAAGAAACACGTTCGGCAGCTTTGGAAGGCCTTAGACTTCAATAAAATGTAGTACTACACTCTATAACACAGTTGAGAGACAATGTTCCCGAGCTAGCTCTGTTTATAACAGTGTTTAGGAAGTTCTTTGATAAAGTGGGCAAAGCTTATACTTGAACCAGAAGGAAGAATATAGGAAACTACATGAAAACATGGATAATTCAGAGAAAATGACTGTAAACAGATGAGAACTGGTTTAGAACAGCTCAAAGATATTCTCCAAGTCAGTTCTTAGTGTAGAAAAGGTAGCTAAGATCTGGGAAATCCTTAATTCGAGTTAAGATCACATGAAACACTGTATGAATCCTGTATTGTTTACTTAAAAGAGACTAGAGTGGTAAATGTGTCTTATACAAGGCAGAATACCATTGAAATAGTGAAAGAAACACGTTCGGCAGCTTTGGAAGGCCTTACACTTCAATGAAATGTAGCACTACACTCTATAACACAGTTGAGAGACAATGTTCCCGAGCTGCCTCAGTTCATAACAGTGTGTAGGAAGTTGTTTGATAAAGTGGGCAAAGCTTATACTTGGACCAGAAGGAAGAATATAGGAAACTACATGAGAACATGGATAATTCAAAGAATATGACTGTAAACAGAGGAGAACTCATTTAGAACAGCTGAAAGAGATTGCCCAAGTCAATTCTTAGTGTATTAAAGGTAGCTAAGATCCGGGAAATCCTTAATTCGAGTTAAGATCACATGAAACACTGTATGAATCCTGTATTGTTTACTTAAAAGAGACTAGAGTGGTAAATGTGTCTTATACAAGGCAGAATACCATTGAAATAGTGAAAGAAACACGTTCGGCAGCTTTCAAAGGCCTTACACTTCAATGAAATGTAGTACTACACTCTATAACACAGTTGAGAGACAATGTTCCCGAGCTGCCTCAGTTCATAACAGTGTGTAGGAAGTTGTTTGATAAAGTGGGCAAAGATTATACTTGTACCAGAAGGCAGAATATAAGAAACTACATGAAAGCATGGATAATTCACAGAAAATGACTGTAAACAGATGAGAACTCATTTAGAACAGCTGAAAGAGATTGCCCAAGTCAATTCTTAGTGTAGAAAAGGTAGCTAAGATCCGGGAAATCCTTAATTCGAGTTAAGATAACATGAAACACTGTATGAATACTGTATTGTTTACTTAAAAGAGACTATAGTGGTAAATGTGTGTTATACAAGGCAGAATACCATTGAAATAGAGAAAGAAACACATTCGGCAGCTTTGGAAAGCCTTACACTTCACTGAAATGTAGTACTACACTCTATAACACAGTTGAGAGACAATGTTCCCGAGCTGCCTCAGTTCATAACAGTGTGTAGGAAGTTGTTTGATAAAGTGGGCAAAGATTATAGTTGTACCAGAAGGCAGAATATAAGAAACTACATGAAAAACATGGATAATTCAGAGAAAATTACTGTAAACAGATGAGAACTCATTTAGAACAGCTGAAAGAGATTGCCCAAGTCAATTCTTAGTGTATTAAAGGTAGCTAAGATCCGGGAAATCCTTAATTCGAGTTAAGATCACATGAAACACTGTATGAATACTGTATTGTTTACTTAAAAGAGACTAGAGTGGTAAATGTGTCTTATATAAGGCAGAATACCATTGAAATAGTTAAAGAAACACGTTCGGCAGCTTTGGAAGGCCTTAGACTTCAATGAAATGTAGTACTACACTCTATAACACAGTTGAGAGACAATGTTCCCGAGCTGCCTCTGTTTATAACAGTGTTTAGGAAGTTCTTTGATAAAGTGGGCAAAGCTTATACTTGAACCAGAAGGAAGAATATAGGAAACTACATGAAAACATGGATAATTCAGAGAAAATGACTGTAAACGGATGAGAACTGGTTTAGAACAGCTCAAAGAGATTCTCCAAGTCAGTTCTTAGTGTAGAAAAGGTAGCTAAGATCCGGGAAATCCTTAATTCGAGTTAAGATAACATGAAACACTGTATGAATACTGTATTGTTTACTTAAAAGAGACTACAGTGGTAAATGTGTGTTATACAAGGCAGAATACCATTGAAATAGAGAAAGAAACACATTCGGCAGCTTTGGAAAGCCTTACACTTCACTGAAATGTAGTACTACACTCTATAACACAGTTGAGAGACAATGTTCCCGAGCTGCCTCAGTTCATAACAGTGTGTAGGAAGTTGTTTGATAAAATGGGCAAAGATTATACTTGTACCAGAAGGCAGAATATAAGAAACTACATGAAAAACATGGATAATTCAGAGAAAATGACTGTAAACAGATGAGAACTGGTTTAAAACAGCTCAAAGATATTCTCCAAGTCAGTTCTTAGTGTAGAAAAGGTAGCTAAGATCCGGGAAATCCTTAATTCGAGTTAAGATCACATGAAACACTGCATGAACCCTGTATTGTTTACTTAAAGGAGACTAGAGTGTTAAAGGTGTGTTATACAAGGCAGAATACCATTGAAATAGAGAAAGAAACACATTCGGCAGCTTTGGAAAGCCTTACACTTCACTGAAATGTAGGAATACACTCTGTAACACAGTGGAGGGACAATGTTCCTGAGCTGCCTCTGTTTATAACAGTGTGTAGGAAGTTGTTTGATAAAGTGGGCAAAGCTTATACTTGGACCAGAAGGAAGAATATAGGAAACTACATGAAAACATCGATAATTCAGAGAAAATGACTGTATTTGATGAGAACTGGTTTAGAAGAGCTGAAAGAGATTGCCCAAGTCAGTTCTTAGTGTAGAAAAGGTAGTTAAGATCCGGGAAATCCTTAATTCGAGTTACGATCACATGAAACACAGTATGAATCCTGTATTGTTTACTTAAAAGAGACTAGAGTGGTAAATGTGTCTTATACAAGGCAGAATACCATTGATATAGTGAAAGAAACACGTTCGGCAGCTTTGGAAGGCCTTAGACTTCAATGAAATGTAGTACTACACTCTATAACACAGTTGAGAGACAATGTTCCCCAGCTGCCTCTGTTTATAACAGTGTTTAGGAAGTTCATTGATAAAGTGGGCAAAGCTTATACTTGAACCAGAAGGAAGAATATAGGAAACTACATGAAAACATGGATAATTCAGAGAAAATGACTGTAAACAGATGAGAACTGGTTTAAAACAGCTCAAAGATATTCTCCAAGTTAGTTCTTAGTGTAGAAAAGGTAGCTAAGATCCGGGAAATCCTTAATTCGAGTTAAGATAACATGAAACACTGTATGAATACTGTATTGTTTACTTAAAAGAGACTATAGTGGTAAATGTGTGTTATACAAGGCAGAATACCATTGAAATAGAGAAAGAAACACATTCGGCAGCTTTGGAAAGCCTTACACTTCACTGAAATGTAGTACTACACTCTATAACACAGTTGAGAGACAATGTTCCCGAGCTGCCTCAGTTCATAACAGTGTGTAGGAAGTTGTTTGATAAAGTGGGCAAAGATTATACTTGTACCAGAAGGCAGAATATAAGAAACTACATGAAAGCATGGATAATTCACAGAAAATGACTGTAAACAGATTAGAACTCATTTAGAAGAGCTGAAAGAGATTGCCCAAGTCAATTCTTAGTGTAGAAAAGGTAGCTAAGATCCGGGAAATCCTTAATTCGAGTTAAGATTACATGAAACACTGTATGAATACTGTATTGTTTACTTAAAAGAGACTATAGTGGTAAATGTGTGTTATACAAGGCAGAATACCATTGAAATAGAGAAAGAAACACATTCGGCAGCTTTGGAAAGCCTTACACTTCACTGAAATGTAGTACTACACTCTATAACACAGTTGAGAGACAATGTTCCCGAGCTGCCTCAGTTCATAACAGTGTGTAGGAAGTTGTTTGATAAAGTGGGCAAAGATTATACTTGTACCAGAAGGCAGAATATAAGAAACTACATGAAAACATGGATAATTCAGAGAAAATGACTGTAAACAGATGAGAACTCATTTAGAACAGCTGAAAGAGATTGCCCAAGTCAATTCTTAGTGTATTAAAGGTAGCTAAGATCCGGGAAATCCTTAATTCGAGTTAAGATCACATGAAACACTGTATGAATCCTGTAATGTTTACTTAAAAGAGACTAGAGTGGTAAATGTGTCTTATACAAGGCAGAATACCATTGAAATAGTGAAAGAAACACGTTCGGCAGCTTTGTAAGGCCTTAGAGTTCAATGAAATGTAGTACTACACTCTATAACACAGTTGAGAGACAATGTTCCCGAGCTGCCTCTGTTTATAACAGTGTTTAGGAAGTTCTTTGATAAAGTGGGCAAAGCTTATACTTGAACCAGAAGGAAGAATATAGGAAACTACATGAAAACATGGATAATTCAGAGAAAATGACTGTAAAAAGATGAGAACTGGTTTAGAACAGCTCAAAGAGATTCTCCAAGTCAGTTCTTAGTGTAGAAAAGGTAGCTAAGATCCGGGAAATCCTTAATTCAAGTTAAGATCACATGAAACACTGTATGAATCCTGTATTGTTTACTTAAAAGAGACTAGAGTGGTAAATGTGTCTTATACAAGGCAGAATACCATTGAAATGGTGAAAGAAACACGTTCGGCAGCTTTGGAAGGCCTTACACTTCAATGAAATGTAGCACTACACTCTATAACACAGTTGAGAGACAATGTTCCCCAGCTGCCTCTGTTTATAACAGTGTTTAGGAAGTTCATTGATAAAGTGGGCAAAGCTTATACTTGAACCAGAAGGAAGAATATAGGAAACTACATGAAAACATGGATAATTCAGAGAAAATGACTGTAAACAGATGAGAACTGGTTTAAAACAGCTCAAAGATATTCTCCAAGTTAGTTCTTAGTGTAGAAAAGGTAGCTAAGATCCGGGAAATCCTTAATTCGAGTTAAGATAACATGAAACACTGTATGAATACTGTATTGTTTACTTAAAAGAGACTATAGTGGTAAATGTGTGTTATACAAGGCAGAATACCATTGAAATAGAGAAAGAAACACATTCGGCAGCTTTGGAAAGCCTTACACTTCACTGAAATGTAGTACTACACTCTATAACACAGTTGAGAGACAATGTTCCCGAGCTGCCTCAGTTCATAACAGTGTGTAGGAAGTTGTTTGATAAAGTGGGCAAAGATTATACTTGTACCAGAAGGCAGAATATAAGAAACTACATGAAAGCATGGATAATTCACAGAAAATGACTGTAAACAGATTAGAACTCATTTAGAAGAGCTGAAAGAGATTGCCCAAGTCAATTCTTAGTGTAGAAAAGGTAGCTAAGATCCGGGAAATCCTTAATTCGAGTTAAGATTACATGAAACACTGTATGAATACTGTATTGTTTACTTAAAAGAGACTATAGTGGTAAATGTGTGTTATACAAGGCAGAATACCATTGAAATAGAGAAAGAAACACATTCGGCAGCTTTGGAAAGCCTTACACTTCACTGAAATGTAGTACTACACTCTATAACACAGTTGAGAGACAATGTTCCCGAGCTGCCTCAGTTCATAACAGTGTGTAGGAAGTTGTTTGATAAAGTGGGCAAAGATTATACTTGTACCAGAAGGCAGAATATAAGAAACTACATGAAAACATGGATAATTCAGAGAAAATGACTGTAAACAGATGAGAACTCATTTAGAACAGCTGAAAGAGATTGCCCAAGTCAATTCTTAGTGTATTAAAGGTAGCTAAGATCCGGGAAATCCTTAATTCGAGTTAAGATCACATGAAACACTGTATGAATCCTGTAATGTTTACTTAAAAGAGACTAGAGTGGTAAATGTGTCTTATACAAGGCAGAATACCATTGAAATAGTGAAAGAAACACGTTCGGCAGCTTTGTAAGGCCTTAGAGTTCAATGAAATGTAGTACTACACTCTATAACACAGTTGAGAGACAATGTTCCCGAGCTGCCTCTGTTTATAACAGTGTTTAGGAAGTTCTTTGATAAAGTGGGCAAAGCTTATACTTGAACCAGAAGGAAGAATATAGGAAACTACATGAAAACATGGATAATTCAGAGAAAATGACTGTAAACAGATGAGAACTGGTTTAGAACAGCTCAAAGAGATTCTCCAAGTCAGTTCTTAGTGTAGAAAAGGTAGCTAAGATCCGGGAAATCCTTAATTCAAGTTAAGATCACATGAAACACTGTATGAATCCTGTATTGTTTACTTAAAAGAGACTAGAGTGGTAAATGTGTCTTATACAAGGCAGAATACCATTGAAATGGTGAAAGAAACACGTTCGGCAGCTTTGGAAGGCCTTACACTTCAATGAAATGTAGCACTACACTCTATAACACAGTTGAGAGACAATGTTCCCGAGCTGCCTCCATTTATAACAGTGTGTAGGAAGTTGTTTGATAAAGTGGGCAAAGCTTATACTTGGACCAGAAGGAAGAATATAAGAAACTACGTGAAAGAATGGATAATTCACAGAAAATGACTGTAAACAGATGAGAACTCATTTAGAACAGCTGAAAGAGATTGCCCAAGTCAATTCTTAGTGTAGAAAACGTAGCTAAGATCCGGGAAATCCTTAATTCGAGTTAAGATAACATGAAACACTGTATGAATCCTGTATTGTTTACTTAAAAGAGACTATAGTGGTAAATGTGTGTTATACAAGGCGGAATACCATTGAAATAGAGAAAGAAACACATTCGGCAGCTTTGGAAAGCCTTACACTTCACTGAAATGTAGTACTACACTCTATAACACAGTTGAGAGACAATGTTCCCGAGCTGCCTCAGTTCATAACAGTGTGTAGGAAGTTGTTTGATAAAGTGGGCAAAGATTATACTTGTACCAGAAGGCAGAATATAAGAAACTACATGAAAACATGGATAATTCAGAGAAAATGACTGTAAAGAGATGAGAACTCATTTAGAACAGCTGAAAGAGATGGCCCAAGTCAATTCTTAGTGTATTAAAGGTAGCTAAGATCCGGGAAATCCTTAATTCGAGTTAAGATCACATGAAACACTGTATGAATCCTGTATTGTTTACTTAAAAGAGACTAGAGTGGTAAATGTGTCTTATACAAGGCAGAATACCATTGAAATAGTGAAAGAAACACGTTCGGCAGCTTTGGAAGGCCTTAGACTTCAATGAAATGTAGTATTACACTCTATAACACAGTTGAGAGACAATGTTCCCGAGCTGCCTCTGTTTATAACAGTGTTTAGGAAGTTCTTTGATAAAGTGGGCAAAGCTTATACTTGAACCAGAAGGAAGAATATAGGAAACTACATGAAAACATGGATAATTCAGAGAAAATGACTGTAAACAGATGAGAACTGGTTTAGAACAGCTCAAAGAGATTCTCCAAGTCAGTTCTTAGTGTAGAAAAGGTAGCTAAGATCCGGGAAATCCTTAATTCAAGTTAAGATCACTTGAAACACTGTATGAATCCTGTATTGTTTACTTAAAAGAGACTAGAGTGGTAAATGTGTCTTATACAAGGCAGAATGCCATTGAAATAGCGAAAGAAACACCTTCGGCAGCTTTGGAAGGCCTTACACTTCAATGAAATGTAGCACTACACTCTATAACACAGTTGAGAGACAATGTTCCCGAGCTGCCTCAGTTCATAACAGTGTGTAGGAAGTTGTTTGATAAAGTGGGCAAAGCTTATACTTGGACCAGAAGGAAGAATATAGGAAACTACATGAAAACATGGATAATTCAGTGAAAATGACTGTGAACACATGAGAACTCGTTTAGAACAGCTCAAAGACATTCTCCAAGTCGGTTCTTAGTGTAGAAAAGGTAGCTAAGATCCCGGAAATCCTTAATTCGAGTTAAGATCACATGAAACACTGTATGAACCCTGTATTGTTTACTTAAAGGAGACTAGAGTGTTAAATGTGTGTTATACAATGCAGAATACCATTGAAATAGAGAAAAAAACACATTCGGCAGCTTTGGAAAGCCTTACACTTCACTGAAATGTAGGAATACACTCTGTAACACAGTTGAGAGACAATGTTCCCGAGCTGCCTCTGTTTATAACAGTGTGTAGGAAGTTGTTTGATAAAGTGGGCAAAGCTTATACTTGTACCAGAAGGCAGAATATAAGAAACTACATGAAAGCATGGATAATTCACAGAAAATGACTGTAAACAGATGAGAACTCATTTAGAACAGCTGAAAGAGATTGCCCAAGTCAAATCTTAGTGTAGAAAAGGTAGCTAAGATCCGGGAAATCCTTAATTCGAGTTAAGATAACATGAAACACTGTATGAATACTGTATTGTTTACTTAAAAGAGACTATAGTGGTAAATGTGTGTTATACAAGGCAGAATACCATTGAAATAGAGAAAGAAACACATTCGGCAGCTTTGGAAAGCCTTACACTTCACTGAAATGTAGTACTACACTCTATAACACAGTTGAGAGACAATGTTCCCGAGCTGCCTCTGTTTATAACAGTGTTTAGGAAGTTCTTTGATAAAGAGGGCAAAGCTTATACTTGGACCAGAAGGAAGAATATAGGAAACTACATGAAAACATGGATAATTCAGAGAAAATGACTGTAAACAGATGAGAACTGGTTTAGAACAGCTCAAAGAGATTCTCCAAGTCAGTTCTTAGTGTAGAAAAGGTAGCTAAGATCTGGGAAATCCTTAATTCGAGTTAAGATCACATGAAACACTGTATGAATCCTGTATTGTTTACTTAAAAGAGACTAGAGTGGTAAATGTGTGTTATACAAGGCAGAATACCATTGAAATAGAGAAAGAAACACATTCGGCAGCTTTGGAAAGCCTTACACTTCACTGAAATGTAGGAATACACTCTGTAACACAGTTGAGAAACAATGTTCCTGAGCTGCCTCTGTTCATAACAGTGTGTAGGAAGTTGTTTGATAAAGTGGGCAAAGCTTATACTTGGACCAGAAGGAAGAATATAGGAAACTACATGAAAACATGGATAATTCAGTGAAAATGACTGTAAACAGATGAGAACTCGTTTAGAACAGCTCAAAGACATTCTCCAAGTCGGTTCTTAGTGTAGAAAAGGTAGCTAAGATCCGGGAAATCCTTAATTCGAGTTAAGATCACATGAAACACTGTATGAATCCGGTATTGTTTACTTAAAAGAGACTAGAGTGGTAAATGTGTCTTATACAAGGCAGAATACCATTGAAATAGTGAAAGAAACACGTTCGGCAGCTTTGGAAGGCCTTACACTTCAATGAAATGTAGTACTACACTCTATAACACAGTTGAGAGACAATGTTCCCAAGCTGCCTCTGTTTATAACAGTGTTTAGGAAGTTCATTGATAAAGTGGGCAAAGCTTATACTTGAACCAGAAGGAAGAATATAGGAAACTACATGAAAACATGGATAATTCAGAGAAAATGACTGTAAACAGATGAGAGCTGGTTTAAAACAACTCAAAGATATTCTCCAAGTCAGTTCTTAGTGTAGAAAAGGTAGCTAAGATCCGGGAAATCCTTAATTCGAGTAAAGATCACATGAAACACTGTATGAATCCTGTATTGTTTACTTAAAAGAGACTAGAGTGGTAAATGTGTCTTATACAAGGCAGAATACCATTGAAATAGTGAAAGAAACACGTTCGGCAGCTTTGGAAGGCCTTACACTTCAATGAAATGTAGCACTACACTCTATAACACAGTTGAGAGACAATGTTCCCGAGCTGCCTCAGTTCATAACAGTGTGTAGGAAGTTGTTTGATAAAGTGGGCAAAGCTTATACTTGTACCAGAAGGCAGAATATAAGAAACTACATGAAAGCATGGATAATTCACAGAAAATGACTGTAAACAGATGAGAACTCGTTTAGAACAGCTGAAAGAGATTGCCCAAGTCAATTCTTAGTGTAGAAAAGGTAGCTAAGATCCGGGAAATCCTTAATTCGAGTTAAGATAACATGAAACACTGTATGAATACTGTATTGTTTACTTAAAAGAGACTATAGTGGTAAATGTGTGTTATACAAGGCAGAATACCATTGAAATAGAGAAAGAAACACATTCGGCAGCTTTGGAAAGCCTTACACTTCACTGAAATGTAGTACTACACTCTATAACACAGTTGAGAGACAATGTTCCCGAGCTGCCTCTGTTTATAACAGTGTTTAGGAAGTTCTTTGATAAAGAGGGCAAAGCTTATACTTGGACCAGAAGGAAGAATATAGGAAACTACATGAAAACATGGATAATTCAGAGAAAATGACTGTAAACAGATGAGAACTGGTTTAGAACAGCTCAAAGAGATTCTCCAAGTCAGTTCTTAGTGTAGAAAAGGTAGCTAAGATCTGGGAAATCCTTAATTCGAGTTAAGATCACATGAAACACTGTATGAATCCTGTATTGTTTACTTAAAAGAGACTAGAGTGGTAAATGTGTGTTATACAAGGCAGAATACCATTGAAATAGAGAAAGAAACACATTCGGCAGCTTTGGAAAGCCTTACACTTCACTGAAATGTAGGAATACACTCTGTAACACAGTTGAGAGACAATGTTCCCGAGCTGCCTCTGTTTATAACAGTGTGTAGGAAGTTGTTTGATAAAGTGGGCAAAGCTTATACTTGTACCAGAAGGCAGAATATAAGAAACTACATGAAAGCATGGATAATTCACAGAAAATGACTGTAAACAGATGAGAACTCATTTAGAACAGCTGAAAGAGATTGCCCAAGTCAATTCTTAGTGTAGAAAAGGTAGCTAAGATCCGGGAAATCCTTAATTCGAGTTAAGATAACATGAAACACTGTATGAATATTGTATTGTTTACTTAAAAGAGACTATAGTGGTAAATGTGTGTTATACAAGGCAGAATACCATTGAAATAGAGAAAGAAACACATTCGGCAGCTTTGGAAAGCCTTACACTTCACTGAAATGTAGGAATATACTCTGTAACACAGTTGAGAAACAATGTTCCTGAGCTGCCTCTGTTCATAACAGTGTGTAGGAAGTTGTTTGATAAAGTGGGCAAAGCTTATACTTGGACCAGAAGGAAGAATATAGGAAACTACATGAAAACATGGATAATTCAGTGAAAATGACTGTAAACAGATGAGAACTCGTTTAGAACAGCTCAAAGACATTCTCCAAGTCGGTTCTTAGTGTAGAAAAGGTAGCTAAGATCCGGGAAATCCTTAATTCGAGTTAACATCACATGAAACACTGTATGAATCCTGTATTGTTTACTTAAAAGAGACTAGAGTGGTAAATGTGTCTTATACAAGGCAGAATACCATTGAAATAGTGAAAGAAACACGTTCGGCAGCTTTGGAAGTCCTTAGACTTCAATGAAATGTAGTACTACACTCTATAACACAGTTGAGAGACAATGTTCCCGAGCTGCCTCTGTTTATAACAGTGTTTAGGAAGTTCATTGATAAAGTGGGCAAAGCTTATACTTGAACCAGAAGGAAGAATATAGGAAACTACATGAAAACATGGATAATTCAGAGAAAATGACTGTAAACAGATGAGAACTGATTTAGAACAGCTCAAAGAGATTCTCCAAGTCAGTTCTTAGTGTAGAAAAGGTAGCTAAGATCCAGGAAATCCTTAATTCGAGTTAAGATCACATGAAACACTGTATGAATCCTGTATTGTTTACTTAAAAGAGACTAGAGTGGTAAATGTGTCTTATACAAGGCAGAATACCATTGAAATAGTGAAAGAAACACGTTCGGCAGCTTTGGAAGGCCTTACACTTCAATAAAATGTAGCACTACACTCTATAACACAGTTGAGAGACAATGTTCCTGAGCTGCCTCAGTTTTTAACAGTGTGTAGGAAGTTGTTTGATAAAGTGGGCAAAGATTATACTTGTACCAGAAGGCAGAATATAAGAAACTACATGAAAGCATGGATAATTCACAGAAAATGACTGTAAACAGATGAGAACTCATTTAGAACAGCTGAAAGAGATTGCCCAAGTCAATTCTTAGTGTAGAAAAGGTAGCTAAGATCCGGGAAATCCTTAATTCGAGTTAAGATAACATGAAACACTGTATGAATACTGTATTGTTTACTTAAAAGAGACTATAGTGGTAAATGTGTGTTATACAAGGCAGAATACCATTGAAATAGAGAAAGAAACACATTCGGCAGCTTTGGAAAGCCTTACACTTCACTGAAATGTAGTACTACACTCTATAACACAGTTGAGAGAAAATGTTCCCGAGCTGCCTCAGTTCATAACAGTGTGTAGGAAGTTGTTTGATAAAGTGGGCAAAGATTATACTTGTACCAGAAGGCAGAATATAAGAAACTACATGAAAACATGGAGAATTCAGAGAAAATGACTGTAAACAGATGAGAACTCATTTAGAACAGCTGAAAGAGATTGCCCAAGTCAATTCTTAGTGTATTAAACATAGCTAAGATCCGGGAAATCCTTAATTCGAGTTAAGATCACATGAAACACTGTATGAATCCTGTATTGTTTACTTAAAAGAGACTAGAGTGGTAAATGTGTCTTATACAAGGCAGAATACCATTGAAATAGTGAAAGAAACACGTTCGGCAGCTTTGGAAGGCCTTTGACTTCAATGAAATGTAGTACTACACTCTATAACACAGTTGAGAGACAATGTTCCCGAGCTGCCTCTGTTTATAACAGTGTTTAGGAAGTTCTTTGATAAAGTGGGCAAAGCTTATACTTGAACAGGAAGGAAGAATATAGGAAACTACATGAAAACATGGATAATTCAGAGAAAATGACTGTAAACAGATGAGAACTGATTTAGAACAGCTCAAAGAGATTCTCCAAGTCAGTTCTTAGTGTAGAAAAGGTAGCTAAGATCCAGGAAATCCTTAATTCGAGTTAAGATCACATGAAACACTGTATGAATCCTGTATTGTTTACTTAAAAGAGACTAGAGTGGTAAATGTGTCTTATACAAGGCAGAATACCATTGAAATAGTGAAAGAAACACCTTCGGCAGCTTTGGAAGGCCTTACACTTCAATGAAATGTAGCACTACACTCTATAACACAGTTGAGAGACAATGTTCCTGAGCTGCCTCAGTTTTTAACAGTGTGTAGGAAGTTGTTTGATAAAGTGGGCAAAGATTATACTTGTACCAGAAGGCAGAATATAAGAAACTACATGAAAGCATGGATAATTCACAGAAAATGACTGTAAACAGATGAGAACTCATTTAGAACAGCTGAAAGAGATTGCCCAAGTCAATTCTTAGTGTAGAAAAGGTAGCTAAGATCCGGGAAATCCTTAATTCGAGTTAAGATAACATGAAACACTGTATGAATACTGTATTGTTTACTTAAAAGAGACTAGAGTGGTAAATGTGTGTTATACAAGGCAGAATACCATTGAAATAGAGAAAGAAACACATTCGGCAGCTTTGCTAAGCCTTACACTTCACTGAAATGTAGGAATACACTCTGTAACACAGTTGAGAAACAATGTTCCCGAGCTGCCTCTGTTCATAACAGTGTGTAGGAAGTTGTTTGATAAAGTGGGCAAAGCTTATACTTGGACCAGAAGGAAGAATATAGGAAACTACATGAAAACATGGATAATTCAGTGAAAATGACTGTAAACAGATGAGAACTCGTTTAGAACAGCTGAAAGACATTCTCCAAGTCAGTTCTTAGTGTAGAAAAGGTAGCTAAGATCCGGGAAATCCTTAATTCGAGTTAAGATCACATGAAACACTGTATGAATCCTGTATTGTTTACTTAAAAGAGACTAGAGTGGTAAATGTGTCTTATACAAGGCAGAATACCATTGAAATAGTGAAAGAAACACCTTCGGCAGCTTTGGAAGGCCTTACACTTCAATGAAATGTAGCACTACACTCTATAACACAGTTGAGAGACAATGTTCCTGAGCTGCCTCAGTTTTTAACAGTGTGTAGGAAGTTGTTTGATAAAGTGGGCAAAGATTATACTTGTACCAGAAGGCAGAATATAAGAAACTACATGAAAGCATGGATAATTCACAGAAAATGACTGTAAACAGATGAGAACTCATTTAGAACAGCTGAAAGAGATTGCCCAAGTCAATTCTTAGTGTAGAAAAGGTAGCTAAGATCCGGGAAATCCTTAATTCGAGTTAAGATAACATGAAACACTGTATGAATACTGTATTGTTTACTTAAAAGAGACTAGAGTGGTAAATGTGTGTTATACAAGGCAGAATACCATTGAAATAGAGAAAGAAACACATTCGGCAGCTTTGCTAAGCCTTACACTTCACTGAAATGTAGGAATACACTCTGTAACACAGTTGAGAAACAATGTTCCCGAGCTGCCTCTGTTCATAACAGTGTGTAGGAAGTTGTTTGATAAAGTGGGCAAAGCTTATACTTGGACCAGAAGGAAGAATATAGGAAACTACATGAAAACATGGATAATTCAGTGAAAATGACTGTAAACAGATGAGAACTCGTTTAGAACAGCTGAAAGACATTCTCCAAGTCAGTTCTTAGTGTAGAAAAGGTAGCTAAGATCCGGGAAATCCTTAATTCGAGTTAAGATCACATGTAACACTGTATGAATCCTGTATTGTTTACTTAAAAGAGACTAGAGTGGTAAATGTTTCTTATACAAGGCAGAATACCATTGAAATAGTGAAAGAAACACGTTCGGCAGCTTTGGAAGGCCTTACACTTCAATGAAATGTAGCACTACACTCTATAACACAGTTGAGAGACAATGTTCCTGAGCTGCCTCAGTTTTTAACAGTGTGTAGGAAGTTGTTTGATAAACTGGGCAAAGATTATACTTGTACCAGAAGGCAGAATATAAGAAACTACATGAAAGCATGGATAATTCACAGAAAATGACTGTAAACAGATGAGAACTCATTTAGAGCAGCTGAAAGAGATTGTCCAAGTCAATTCTTAGTGTATTAAAGGTAGCTAAGATCCGGGAAATCCTTAATTCGAGTTAAGATCACATGAAACACTGTATGAATCCTGTATTGTTTACTTAAAAGAGACTAGAGTGGTAAATGTGTCTTATACAAGGCAGAATACCATTGAAATAGTGAAAGAAACAGGTTCGGCAGCTTTGGAAGGCCTTAGACTTCAATGAAATGTAGTACTACACTCTATAACACAGTTGAGAGACAATGTTCCCCAGCTGCCTCTGTTTATAACAGTGTTTAGGAAGTTCTTTGATAAAGTGGGCAAAGCTTATACTCGGACCAGAAGGAAGAATATAGGAAACTACATGAAAACATGGATAATTCAGAGAAAATGACTGTAAACAGATGAGAACTGATTTAGAACAGCTCAAAGAGATTCTCCAAGTCAGTTCTTAGTGTAGAAAAGGTAGCTAAGATCCAGGAAATCCTTAATTCGAGTTAAGATCACATGAAACACTGTATGAATCCTGTATTGTTTACTTAAAAGAGACTAGAGTGGTAAATGTGTCTTATACAAGGCAGAATACCATTGAAATAGTGAAAGAAACACGTTCGGCAGCTTTGGAAGGCCTTACACTTCAATAAAATGTAGCACTACACTCTATAACACAGTTGAGAGACAATGTTCCTGAGCTGCCTCAGTTTTTAACAGTGTGTAGGAAGTTGTTTGATAAAGTGGGCAAAGATTATACTTGTACCAGAAGGCAGAATATAAGAAAATACATGAAAGCATGGATAATTCACAGAAAATGACTGTAAACAGATGAGAACTCATTTAGAACAGCTGAAAGAGATTGCCCAAGTCAATTCTTAGTGTAGAAAAGGTAGCTAAGATCCGGGAAATCCTTAATTCGAGTTAAGATAACATGAAACACTGTATGAATACTGTATTGTTTACTTAAAAGAGACTATAGTGGTAAATGTGTGTTATACAAGGCAGAATACCATTGAAATAGAGAAAGAAACACATTCGGCAGCTTTGGAAAGCCTTACACTTCACTGAAATGTAGTACTACACTCTATAACACAGTTGAGAGAAAATGTTCCCGAGCTGCCTCAGTTCATAACAGTGTGTAGGAAGTTGTTTGATAAAGTGGGCAAAGATTATACTTGTACCAGAAGGCAGAATATAAGAAACTACATGAAAACATGGAGAATTCAGAGAAAATGACTGTAAACAGATGAGAACTCATTTAGAACAGCTGAAAGAGATTGCCCAAGTCAATTCTTAGTGTATTAAACATAGCTAAGATCCGGGAAATCCTTAATTCGAGTTAAGATCACATGAAACACTGTATGAATCCTGTATTGTTTACTTAAAAGAGACTAGAGTGGTAAATGTGTCTTATACAAGGCAGAATACCATTGAAATAGTGAAAGAAACACGTTCGGCAGCTTTGGAAGGCCTTTGACTTCAATGAAATGTAGTACTACACTCTATAACACAGTTGAGAGACAATGTTCCCGAGCTGCCTCTGTTTATAACAGTGTTTAGGAAGTTCTTTGATAAAGTGGGCAAAGCTTATACTTGAACCAGAAGGAAGAATATAGGAAACTACATGAAAACATGGATAATTCAGAGAAAATGACTGTAAACAGATGAGAACTGATTTAGAACAGCTCAAAGAGATTCTCCAAGTCAGTTCTTAGTGTAGAAAAGGTAGCTAAGATCCAGGAAATCCTTAATTCGAGTTAAGATCACATGAAACACTGTATGAATCCTGTATTGTTTACTTAAAAGAGACTAGAGTGGTAAATGTGTCTTATACAAGGCAGAATACCATTGAAATAGTGAAAGAAACACCTTCGGCAGCTTTGGAAGGCCTTACACTTCAATGAAATGTAGCACTACACTCTATAACACAGTTGAGAGACAATGTTCCTGAGCTGCCTCAGTTTTTAACAGTGTGTAGGAAGTTGTTTGATAAAGTGGGCAAAGATTATACTTGTACCAGAAGGCAGAATATAAGAAACTACATGAAAGCATGGATAATTCACAGAAAATGACTGTAAACAGATGAGAACTCATTTAGAACAGCTGAAAGAGATTGCCCAAGTCAATTCTTAGTGTAGAAAAGGTAGCTAAGATCCGGGAAATCCTTAATTCGAGTTAAGATAACATGAAACACTGTATGAATACTGTATTGTTTACTTAAAAGAGACTAGAGTGGTAAATGTGTGTTATACAAGGCAGAATACCATTGAAATAGAGAAAGAAACACATTCGGCAGCTTTGCTAAGCCTTACACTTCACTGAAATGTAGGAATACACTCTGTAACACAGTTGAGAAACAATGTTCCCGAGCTGCCTCTGTTCATAACAGTGTGTAGGAAGTTGTTTGATAAAGTGGGCAAAGCTTATACTTGGACCAGAAGGAAGAATATAGGAAACTACATGAAAACATGGATAATTCAGTGAAAATGACTGTAAACAGATGAGAACTCGTTTAGAACAGCTCAAAGACATTCTCCAAGTCGGTTCTTAGTGTAGAAAAGGTAGCTAAGATCTGGGAAATCCTTAATTAGAGTTAAGATCACATGAAACACTGTATGAACCCCGTATTGTTTACTTAAAGGAGACTAGAGTGTTAAATGTGTTTTATACAAGGCAGAATACCATTGAAATAGAGAAAAAAACACATTCGGCAGCTTTGGAAAGCCTTACACTTCACTGAAATGTAGGAATACACTCTGTAACACAGTGGAGAGACAATGTTCCCGAGCTGCCTCTGTTTATGACAGTGTGTAGAAAGTTGTTTGATAAAGTGGGCAAAGCTTATACTTGGACCAGAAGGAAGAATATAGGAAACTACATGAAAACATGGATAATTCAGAGAAAATGACTGTAAACAGATGAGAACTGGTTTAGAACAGCTCAAAGACATTCTCCAAGTCAGTTCTTAGTGTAGAAAAGGTAGCTAAGATCCGGGAAATCCTTAATTCGAGTTAAGATCACATGTAACACTGTATGAATCCTGTATTGTTTACTTAAAAGAGACTAGAGTGGTAAATGTTTCTTATACAAGGCAGAATACCATTGAAATAGTGAAAGAAACACGTTCGGCAGCTTTGGAAGGCCTTACACTTCAATGAAATGTAGCACTACACTCTATAACACAGTTGAGAGACAATGTTCCTGAGCTGCCTCAGTTTTTAACAGTGTGTAGGAAGTTGTTTGATAAAGTGGGCAAAGATTATACTTGTACCAGAAGGCAGAATATAAGAAACTACATGAAAGCATTGATAATTCACAGAAAATGACTGTAAACAGATGAGAACTCATTTAGAACAGCTGAAAGAGATTGTCCAAGTCAATTCTTAGTGTAGAAAACGTAGCTAAGATCCGGGAAATCCTTAATTCGAGTTAAGATCACATGAAACACTGTATGAATCCTGTATTGTTTACTTAAAAGAGACTAGAGTGGTAAATGTGTCTTATACAAGGCAGAATACCATTGAAATAGTGAAAGAAACACGTTCGGCAGCTTTGGAAGGCCTTTGACTTCAATGAAATGTAGTACTACACTCTATAACACAGTTGAGAGACAATGTTACCGAGCTGCCTCTGTTTATAACAGTGTTTAGGAAGTTCTTTGATAAAGTGGGCAAAGCTTATACTTGAACCAGAAGGAAGAATATAGGAAACTACATGAAAACATGGATAATTCAGAGAAAATGACTGTAAACAGATGAGAACTGGTTTAGAACAGCTCAAAGACATTCTCCAAGTCAGTTCTTAGTGTAGAAAAGGTAGCTAAGATCCGGGAAATCCTTAATTCGAGTTAAGATAACATTTAACACTGTATGAATACTGTATTGTTTACTTAAAAGAGACTATAGTGGTAAATGTGTGTTATACAAGGCAGAATACCATTGAAATAGAGAAAGAAACACATTCGGCAGCTTTGGAAAGCCTTACACTTCACTGAAATGTAGGAATACACTCTGTAACACAGTTGAGAAACAATGTTCCCGAGCTGCCTCTGTTCATAACAGTGTGTAGGAAGTTGTTTGATAAAGTGGGCAAAGCTTATACTTGGACCAGAAGGAAGAATATAGGAAACTACATGAAAACATGGATAATTCAGAGAAAATGACTGTAAACGGATGAGAACTGGTTTAGAACAGCTCAAAGACATTCTCCAAGTCAGTTCTTAGTGTAGAAAAGGTAGCTAAGATCCGGGAAATCCTTAATTCGAGTTAAGATCACATGAAACACTGTATGAATCCTGTATTGTTTACTTAAAAGAGACTAGAGTGGTAAATGTGTCTTATACAAGGCAGAATACCATTAAAATAGTAAAAGAAACACGTTCGGCAGCTTTGGAAGGCCTTACACTTCAATGAAATGTAGTACTACACTCTATAACACAGTTGAGAGACAATGTTCCCGAGCTGCCTCAGTTCATAACAGTGTGTTGGAAGTTGTTTGATAAAGTGGGCAAAGATTATACTTGTACCAGAAGGCAGAATATAAGAAACAACATGAAAGCATGGATAATTCACAGAAAATGACTGTAAACAGATGAGAACTCATTTAGAACAGCTGAAAGAGATTGCCCAAGTCAATTCTTAGTGTAGAAAAGGTAGCTAAGATCCGGGAAATCCTTAATTCGAGTTAAGATAACATGAAACACTGTATGAATACTGTATTGTTTACTTAAAAGAGACTATAGTGGTAAATGTGTATTATACAAGGCAGAATACCATTGAAATAGAGAAAGAAACACATTCGGCAGCTTTGGAAAACCTTACACTTCACTGAAATGTAGGAATACACTCTGTAACACAGTTGAGAAACAATGTTCCATAGCTGCCTCAGTTCATAACAGTGTGTAGGAAGTTGTTTGATAAAGTGGGCAAAGATTATACTTGTACCAGAAGGCAGAATATAAGAAACTACATGAAAACATGGATAATTCAGAGAAAATGACTGTAAACAGATGAGAACTCGTTTAGAACAGCTCAAAGACATTCTCCAAGTCGGTTCTTAGTGTAGAAAAGGTAGCTAAGATCTGGGAAATCCTTAATTAGAGTTAAGATCACATGAAACACTGTATGAACCCCGTATTGTTTACTTAAAGGAGACTAGAGTGTTAAATGTGTTTTATACAAGGCAGAATACCATTGAAATAGAGAAAAAAACACATTCGGCAGCTTTGGAAAGCCTTACACTTCACTGAAATGTAGGAATACACTCTGTAACACAGTGGAGAGACAATGTTCCCGAGCTGCCTCTGTTTATGACAGTGTGTAGAAAGTTGTTTGATAAAGTGGGCAAAGCTTATACTTGGACCAGAAGGAAGAATATAGGAAACTACATGAAAACATGGATAATTCAGAGAAAATGACTGTAAACAGATGAGAACTGGTTTAGAACAGCTCAAAGACATTCTCCAAGTCAGTTCTTAGTGTAGAAAAGGTAGCTAAGATCCGGGAAATCCTTAATTCGAGTTAAGATCACATGTAACACTGTATGAATCCTGTATTGTTTACTTAAAAGAGACTAGAGTGGTAAATGTTTCTTATACAAGGCAGAATACCATTGAAATAGTGAAAGAAACACGTTCGGCAGCTTTGGAAGGCCTTACACTTCAATGAAATGTAGCACTACACTCTATAACACAGTTGAGAGACAATGTTCCTGAGCTGCCTCAGTTTTTAACAGTGTGTAGGAAGTTGTTTGATAAAGTGGGCAAAGATTATACTTGTACCAGAAGGCAGAATATAAGAAACTACATGAAAGCATTGATAATTCACAGAAAATGACTGTAAACAGATGAGAACTCATTTAGAACAGCTGAAAGAGATTGTCCAAGTCAATTCTTAGTGTAGAAAACGTAGCTAAGATCCGGGAAATCCTTAATTCGAGTTAAGATCACATGAAACACTGTATGAATCCTGTATTGTTTACTTAAAAGAGACTAGAGTGGTAAATGTGTCTTATACAAGGCAGAATACCATTGAAATAGTGAAAGAAACACGTTCGGCAGCTTTGGAAGGCCTTTGACTTCAATGAAATGTAGTACTACACTCTATAACACAGTTGAGAGACAATGTTACCGAGCTGCCTCTGTTTATAACAGTGTTTAGGAAGTTCTTTGATAAAGTGGGCAAAGCTTATACTTGAACCAGAAGGAAGAATATAGGAAACTACATGAAAACATGGATAATTCAGAGAAAATGACTGTAAACAGATGAGAACTGGTTTAGAACAGCTCAAAGACATTCTCCAAGTCAGTTCTTAGTGTAGAAAAGGTAGCTAAGATCCGGGAAATCCTTAATTCGAGTTAAGATAACATTTAACACTGTATGAATACTGTATTGTTTACTTAAAAGAGACTATAGTGGTAAATGTGTGTTATACAAGGCAGAATACCATTGAAATAGAGAAAGAAACACATTCGGCAGCTTTGGAAAGCCTTACACTTCACTGAAATGTAGGAATACACTCTGTAACACAGTTGAGAAACAATGTTCCCGAGCTGCCTCTGTTCATAACAGTGTGTAGGAAGTTGTTTGATAAAGTGGGCAAAGCTTATACTTGGACCAGAAGGAAGAATATAGGAAACTACATGAAAACATGGATAATTCAGAGAAAATGACTGTAAACGGATGAGAACTGGTTTAGAACAGCTCAAAGACATTCTCCAAGTCAGTTCTTAGTGTAGAAAAGGTAGCTAAGATCCGGGAAATCCTTAATTCGAGTTAAGATCACATGAAACACTGTATGAATCCTGTATTGTTTACTTAAAAGAGACTAGAGTGGTAAATGTGTCTTATACAAGGCAGAATACCATTAAAATAGTAAAAGAAACACGTTCGGCAGCTTTGGAAGGCCTTACACTTCAATGAAATGTAGTACTACACTCTATAACACAGTTGAGAGACAATGTTCCCGAGCTGCCTCAGTTCATAACAGTGTGTTGGAAGTTGTTTGATAAAGTGGGCAAAGATTATACTTGTACCAGAAGGCAGAATATAAGAAACAACATGAAAGCATGGATAATTCACAGAAAATGACTGTAAACAGATGAGAACTCATTTAGAACAGCTGAAAGAGATTGCCCAAGTCAATTCTTAGTGTAGAAAAGGTAGCTAAGATCCGGGAAATCCTTAATTCGAGTTAAGATAACATGAAACACTGTATGAATACTGTATTGTTTACTTAAAAGAGACTATAGTGGTAAATGTGTATTATACAAGGCAGAATACCATTGAAATAGAGAAAGAAACACATTCGGCAGCTTTGGAAAACCTTACACTTCACTGAAATGTAGGAATACACTCTGTAACACAGTTGAGAAACAATGTTCCATAGCTGCCTCAGTTCATAACAGTGTGTAGGAAGTTGTTTGATAAAGTGGGCAAAGATTATACTTGTACCAGAAGGCAGAATATAAGAAACTACATGAAAACATGGATAATTCAGAGAAAATGACTGTAAACAGATGAGAACTCATTTAGAACAGCTGAAAGAGATTGCCCAAGTCAATTCTTAGTGTATTAAAGGTAGCTAAGATCCGGGAAATCCTTAATTCGAGTTAAGATCACATGAAACACTGTATGAATCCTGTATTGTTTACTTAAAAGAGACTAGAGTGGTAAATGTGTCTTATACAAGGCAGAATACCATTGAAATAGTGAAAGAAACACGTTCGGCAGCTCTGGAAGGCCTTAGACTTCAATGAAATGTAGTACTACACTCTATAACACAGTTGAGAGACAATGTTCCCGAGCTGCCTCTGTTTATAACAGTGTTTAGGAAGTTCTTTGATAAAGTGGGCAAAGCTTATACTTGAACCAGAAGGAAGAATATAGGAAACTACATGAAAACATGGATAATTCAGAGAAAATGACTGTAAACAGATGAGAACTCGTTTAGAACAGCTCAAAGACATTCTCCAAGACAGTTCTTAGTGTAGAAAAGGTAGCTAAGATCCGGGAAATCCTTAATTCGAGTTAAGATCACATGAAACACTGTATGAACCCTGTATTGTTTACTTAAAGGAGACTAGAGTGTTAAATGTGTGTTATACAAGGCAGAATACCATTGAAATAGAGAAAGAAACACATTCGGCAGCTTTGGAAAGCCTTACACTTCACTGAAATGTAGGAATACACTCTGTAACACAGTGGAGAGACAATGTTCCTGAGCTGCCTCTGTTTATAACAGTGTGTAGGAAGTTGTTTGATAAAGTGTGCAAAGCTTATACTTGGACCAGAAGGAAGAATATAGAAAACTACATGAAAACATGGATAATTCAGAGAAAATGACTGTAAACAGATGAGAACTGGTTTAGAACAGCTGAAAGAGATTGCCCAAGTCAATTCTTAGTGTAGAAAAGGTAGCTAAGATCCGGGAAATCCTTAATTCGAGTTAAGATAACATGAAACACTGTATGAATACTGTATTGTTTACTTAAAAGAGACTATAGTGGTAAATGTGTGTTATACAAGGCAGAATACCATTGAAATAGAGAAAGAAACACATTCGGCAGCTTTGGAAAGCCTTACACTTCACTGTAATGTAGGAATACACTCTGTAACACAGTTGAGAAACAATGTTCCCGAGCTGCCTCTGTTCATAACAGTGTGTAGGAAGTTGTTTGATAAAGTGGGCAAAGCTTATACTTGGACCAGAAGGAAGAATATAGGAAACTACATGAAATCATGGATAATTCAGTGAAAATGACTGTGAACACATGAGAACTCGTTTAGAACAGCTCAAAGACATTCTCCAAGTCGGTTCTTAGTGTAGAAAAGGTAGCTAAGATCCGGGAAATCCTTAATTCGAGTTAAGATCACATGAAACACTGTATGAACCCTGTATTGTTTACTTAAAGGAGACTAGAGTGTTAAATGTGTGTTATACAAGGCAGAATACCGTTGAAATAGAGAAAGAAACACATTCGGCAGCTTTGGAAAGCCTTACACTTCACTGAAATACACTTTGTAACACAGTTGAGAGACAATGTTCCCGAGCTGCCTCTGTTTATAACAGTGTGTAGGAAGTTGTTTGATAAAGTGGGCAAAGCTTATACTTGGACCAGAAGGAAGAATATAGAAAACTACATGAAAACATGGATAATTCAGAGAAAATGACTGTAAACAGATGAGAACTGGTTTAGAACAGCTCAAAGAGATTCTCCAAGTCAGTTCTTAGTGTAGAAAAGGTAGCTAAGATCCGGGAAATCCTTAATTCGAGTTAAGATAACATGAAACACTGTATGAATACTGTATTGTTTACTTAAAAGAGACTATAGTGGTAAATGTGTGTTATACAAGGCAGAATACCATTGAAATAGAGAAAGAAACACATTCGGCAGCTTTGGAAAGCCTTACACTTCACTGAAATGTAGGAATACACTCTGTAACACAGTTGAGAAACAGTGTTCCCGAGCTGCCTCTGTTCATAACAGTGTGTAGGAAGTTGTTTGATAAAGTGGGCAAAGCTTATACTTGGACCAGAAGGAAGAATATAGGAAACTACATGAAAACATGGATAATTCAGAGAAAATGACTGTAAACAGATGAGAACTGGTTTAGAACAGCTCAAAGACATTCTCCAAGTCAGTTCTTAGTGTAGAAAAGGTAGCTAAGATCCGGGAAATCCTTAATTCGAGTTAAGATCACATGTAACACTGTATGAATCCTGTATTGTTTACTTAAAAGAGACTAGAGTGGTAAATGTTTCTTATACAAGGCAGAATACCATTGAAATAGTGAAAGAAACACGTTCGGCAGCTTTGGAAGGCCTTACACTTCAATGAAATGTAGCACTACACTCTATAACACAGTTGAGAGACAATGTTCCTGAGCTGCCTCAGTTTTTAACAGTGTGTAGGAAGTTGTTTGATAAAGTGGGCAAAGATTATACTTGTACCAGAAGGCAGAATATAAGAAACTACATGAAAGCATTGATAATTCACAGAAAATGACTGTAAACAGATGAGAACTCATTTAGAACAGCTGAAAGAGATTGTCCAAGTCAATTCTTAGTGTAGAAAACGTAGCTAAGATCCGGGAAATCCTTAATTCGAGTTAAGATCACATGAAACACTGTATGAATCCTGTATTGTTTACTTAAAAGAGACTAGAGTGGTAAATGTGTCTTATACAAGGCAGAATACCATTGAAATAGTGAAAGAAACACGTTCGGCAGCTTTGGAAGGCCTTTGACTTCAATGAAATGTAGTACTACACTCTATAACACAGTTGAGAGACAATGTTACCGAGCTGCCTCTGTTTATAACAGTGTTTAGGAAGTTCTTTGATAAAGTGGGCAAAGCTTATACTTGAACCAGAAGGAAGAATATAGGAAACTACATGAAAACATGGATAATTCAGAGAAAATGACTGTAAACAGATGAGAACTGGTTTAGAACAGCTCAAAGACATTCTCCAAGTCAGTTCTTAGTGTAGAAAAGGTAGCTAAGATCCGGGAAATCCTTAATTCGAGTTAAGATAACATTTAACACTGTATGAATACTGTATTGTTTACTTAAAAGAGACTATAGTGGTAAATGTGTGTTATACAAGGCAGAATACCATTGAAATAGAGAAAGAAACACATTCGGCAGCTTTGGAAAGCCTTACACTTCACTGAAATGTAGGAATACACTCTGTAACACAGTTGAGAAACAATGTTCCCGAGCTGCCTCTGTTCATAACAGTGTGTAGGAAGTTGTTTGATAAAGTGGGCAAAGCTTATACTTGGACCAGAAGGAAGAATATAGGAAACTACATGAAAACATGGATAATTCAGAGAAAATGACTGTAAACGGATGAGAACTGGTTTAGAACAGCTCAAAGACATTCTCCAAGTCAGTTCTTAGTGTAGAAAAGGTAGCTAAGATCCGGGAAATCCTTAATTCGAGTTAAGATCACATGAAACACTGTATGAATCCTGTATTGTTTACTTAAAAGAGACTAGAGTGGTAAATGTGTCTTATACAAGGCAGAATACCATTAAAATAGTAAAAGAAACACGTTCGGCAGCTTTGGAAGGCCTTACACTTCAATGAAATGTAGTACTACACTCTATAACACAGTTGAGAGACAATGTTCCCGAGCTGCCTCAGTTCATAACAGTGTGTTGGAAGTTGTTTGATAAAGTGGGCAAAGATTATACTTGTACCAGAAGGCAGAATATAAGAAACAACATGAAAGCATGGATAATTCACAGAAAATGACTGTAAACAGATGAGAACTCATTTAGAACAGCTGAAAGAGATTGCCCAAGTCAATTCTTAGTGTAGAAAAGGTAGCTAAGATCCGGGAAATCCTTAATTCGAGTTAAGATAACATGAAACACTGTATGAATACTGTATTGTTTACTTAAAAGAGACTATAGTGGTAAATGTGTATTATACAAGGCAGAATACCATTGAAATAGAGAAAGAAACACATTCGGCAGCTTTGGAAAACCTTACACTTCACTGAAATGTAGGAATACACTCTGTAACACAGTTGAGAAACAATGTTCCCGAGCTGCCTCAGTTCATAACAGTGTGTAGGAAGTTGTTTGATAAAGTGGGCAAAGATTATACTTGTACCAGAAGGCAGAATATAAGAAACTACATGAAAACATGGATAATTCAGAGAAAATGACTGTAAACAGATGAGAACTCATTTAGAACAGCTGAAAGAGATTGCCCAAGTCAATTCTTAGTGTATTAAAGGTAGCTAAGATCCGGGAAATCCTTAATTCGAGTTAAGATCACATGAAACACTGTATGAATCCTGTATTGTTTACTTAAAAGAGACTAGAGTGGTAAATGTGTCTTATACAAGGCAGAATACCATTGAAATAGTGAAAGAAACACGTTCGGCAGCTCTGGAAGGCCTTAGACTTCAATGAAATGTAGTACTACACTCTATAACACAGTTGAGAGACAATGTTCCCGAGCTGCCTCTGTTTATAACAGTGTTTAGGAAGTTCTTTGATAAAGTGGGCAAAGCTTATACTTGAACCAGAAGGAAGAATATAGGAAACTACATGAAAACATGGATAATTCAGAGAAAATGACTGTAAACAGATGAGAACTCGTTTAGAACAGCTCAAAGACATTCTCCAAGACAGTTCTTAGTGTAGAAAAGGTAGCTAAGATCCGGGAAATCCTTAATTCGAGTTAAGATCACATGAAACACTGTATGAACCCTGTATTGTTTACTTAAAGGAGACTAGAGTGTTAAATGTGTGTTATACAAGGCAGAATACCATTGAAATAGAGAAAGAAACACATTCGGCAGCTTTGGAAAGCCTTACACTTCACTGAAATGTAGGAATACACTCTGTAACACAGTGGAGAGACAATGTTCCTGAGCTGCCTCTGTTTATAACAGTGTGTAGGAAGTTGTTTGATAAAGTGTGCAAAGCTTATACTTGGACCAGAAGGAAGAATATAGAAAACTACATGAAAACATGGATAATTCAGAGAAAATGACTGTAAACAGATGAGAACTGGTTTAGAACAGCTGAAAGAGATTGCCCAAGTCAATTCTTAGTGTAGAAAAGGTAGCTAAGATCCGGGAAATCCTTAATTCGAGTTAAGATAACATGAAACACTGTATGAATACTGTATTGTTTACTTAAAAGAGACTATAGTGGTAAATGTGTGTTATACAAGGCAGAATACCATTGAAATAGAGAAAGAAACACATTCGGCAGCTTTGGAAAGCCTTACACTTCACTGTAATGTAGGAATACACTCTGTAACACAGTTGAGAAACAATGTTCCCGAGCTGCCTCTGTTCATAACAGTGTGTAGGAAGTTGTTTGATAAAGTGGGCAAAGCTTATACTTGGACCAGAAGGAAGAATATAGGAAACTACATGAAATCATGGATAATTCAGTGAAAATGACTGTGAACACATGAGAACTCGTTTAGAACAGCTCAAAGACATTCTCCAAGTCGGTTCTTAGTGTAGAAAAGGTAGCTAAGATCCGGGAAATCCTTAATTCGAGTTAAGATCACATGAAACACTGTATGAACCCTGTATTGTTTACTTAAAGGAGACTAGAGTGTTAAATGTGTGTTATACAAGGCAGAATACCGTTGAAATAGAGAAAGAAACACATTCGGCAGCTTTGGAAAGCCTTACACTTCACTGAAATACACTTTGTAACACAGTTGAGAGACAATGTTCCCGAGCTGCCTCTGTTTATAACAGTGTGTAGGAAGTTGTTTGATAAAGTGGGCAAAGCTTATACTTGGACCAGAAGGAAGAATATAGAAAACTACATGAAAACATGGATAATTCAGAGAAAATGACTGTAAACAGATGAGAACTGGTTTAGAACAGCTCAAAGAGATTCTCCAAGTCAGTTCTTAGTGTAGAAAAGGTAGCTAAGATCCGGGAAATCCTTAATTCGAGTTAAGATAACATGAAACACTGTATGAATACTGTATTGTTTACTTAAAAGAGACTATAGTGGTAAATGTGTGTTATACAAGGCAGAATACCATTGAAATAGAGAAAGAAACACATTCGGCAGCTTTGGAAAGCCTTACACTTCACTGAAATGTAGGAATACACTCTGTAACACAGTTGAGAAACAGTGTTCCCGAGCTGCCTCTGTTCATAACAGTGTGTAGGAAGTTGTTTGATAAAGTGGGCAAAGCTTATACTTGGACCAGAAGGAAGAATATAGGAAACTACATGAAAACATGGATAATTCAGTGAAAATGACTGTAAACAGATGAGAACTCGTTTAGAACAGCTCAAAGACATTCTCCAAGTCGGTTCTTAGTGTAGAAAAGGTAGCTAATATCTGGGAAATCCTTAATTAGAGTTAAGTTCACATGAAACACTGTATGAACCCCGTATTGTTCACTTAAAGGAGACTAGAGTGTTAAATGTGTTTTATACAAGGCAGAATACCATTGAAATAGAGAAAAAAACACATTCGGCAGCTTTGGAAAGCCTTACACTTCACTGAAATGTAGTACTACACTCTGTAACTCAGTTGAGAGACAATGTTCCTGAGCTGCCTCTGTTCATAACAGTGTGTAGGAAGTTGTTTGATAAAGTGGGCAAAGCTTATACATGGACCAGAAGGAAGAATATAGGAAACTACATGAAAACATGGATAATTCAGAGAAAATGACTGTAAACAGATGAGAACTCGTTTAGAACAGCTCAAAGACATTCTCCAAGACAGTTCTTAGTGTAGAAAAGGTAGCTAAGATCCGGGAAATCCTAAATTCGAGTTAAGATAACATGAAACACTGTATGAATACTGTATTGTTTACTTAAAAGAGACTAGAGTGGTAAATGTGTCTTATACAAGGCAGAATACCATTGAAATAGTGAAAGAAACACGTTCGGCAGCTCTGGAAGGCCTTAGACTTCAATGAAATGTAGTACTACACTCTATAACACAGTTGAGAGACAATGTTCCCGAGCTGCCTCTGTTTATAACAGTGTTTAGGAAGTTCTTTGATAAAGTGGGCAAAGCTTATACTTGAACCAGAAGGAAGAATATAGGAAACTACATGAAAACATGGATAATTCAGAGAAAATGACTGTAAACAGATGAGAACTCGTTTAGAACAGCTCAAAGACATTCTCCAAGACAGTTCTTAGTGTAGAAAAGGTAGCTAAGATCCGGGAAATCCTTAATTCGAGTTAAGATCACATGAAACACTGTATGAACCCTGTATTGTTTACTTAAAGGAGACTAGAGTGTTAAATGTGTGTTATACAAGGCAGAATACCATTGAAATAGAGAAAGAAACACATTCGGCAGTTTTGGAAAGCCTTACACTTCACTGAAATGTAGGAATACACTCTGTAACACAGTGGAGAGACAATGTTCCTGAGCTGCCTCTGTTTATAACAGTGTGTAGGAAGTTGTTTGATAAAGTGGGCAAAGCTTATACTTGGACCAGAAGGAAGAATATAGGAAACTACATGAAAACATTGATAATTCAGAGAAAATGACTGTAAACAGATGAGAACTGGTTTAGAACAGCTGAAAGAGATTGCCCAAGTCAATTCTTAGTGTAGAAAAGGTAGCTAAGATCCGGGAAATCCTTAATTCGAGTTAAGATAACATGAAACACTGTATGAATACTGTATTGTTTACTTAAAAGAGACTATAGTGGTAAATGTGTGTTATACAAGGCAGAATACCATTGAAATAGAGAAAGAAACACATTCGGCAGCTTTGGAAAGCCTTACACTTCACTGTAATGTAGGAATACACTCTGTAACACAGTTGAGAAACAATGTTCCCGAGCTGCCTCTGTTCATAACAGTGTGTAGGAAGTTGTTTGATAAAGTGGGCAAAGCTTATACTTGGACCAGAAGGAAGAATATAGGAAACTACATGAAATCATGGATAATTCAGTGAAAATGACTGTGAACACATGAGAACTCGTTTAGAACAGCTCAAAGACATTCTCCAAGTCGGTTCTTAGTGTAGAAAAGGTAGCTAAGATCCGGGAAATCCTTAATTCGAGTTAAGATCACATGAAACACTGTATGAACCCTGTATTGTTTACTTAAAGGAGACTAGAGTGTTAAATGTGTGTTATACAAGGCAGAATACCGTTGAAATAGAGAAAGAAACACATTCGGCAGCTTTGGAAAGCCTTACACTTCACTGAAATACACTTTGTAACACAGTTGAGAGACAATGTTCCCGAGCTGCCTCTGTTTATAACAGTGTGTAGGAAGTTGTTTGATAAAGTGGGCAAAGCTTATACTTGGACCAGAAGGAAGAATATAGAAAACTACATGAAAACATGGATAATTCAGAGAAAATGACTGTAAACAGATGAGAACTGGTTTAGAACAGCTCAAAGAGATTCTCCAAGTCAGTTCTTAGTGTAGAAAAGGTAGCTAAGATCCGGGAAATCCTTAATTCGAGTTAAGATCACATGTAACACTGTATGAATCCTGTATTGTTTACTTAAAAGAGACTAGAGTGGTAAATGTTTCTTATACAAGGCAGAATACCATTGAAATAGTGAAAGAAACACGTTCGGCAGCTTTGGAAGGCCTTACACTTCAATGAAATGTAGCACTACACTCTATAACACAGTTGAGAGACAATGTTCCTGAGCTGCCTCAGTTTTTAACAGTGTGTAGGAAGTTGTTTGATAAAGTGGGCAAAGATTATACTTGTACCAGAAGGCAGAATATAAGAAACTACATGAAAGCATTGATAATTCACAGAAAATGACTGTAAACAGATGAGAACTCATTTAGAACAGCTGAAAGAGATTGTCCAAGTCAATTCTTAGTGTAGAAAACGTAGCTAAGATCCGGGAAATCCTTAATTCGAGTTAAGATCACATGAAACACTGTATGAATCCTGTATTGTTTACTTAAAAGAGACTAGAGTGGTAAATGTGTCTTATACAAGGCAGAATACCATTGAAATAGTGAAAGAAACACGTTCGGCAGCTTTGGAAGGCCTTTGACTTCAATGAAATGTAGTACTACACTCTATAACACAGTTGAGAGACAATGTTACCGAGCTGCCTCTGTTTATAACAGTGTTTAGGAAGTTCTTTGATAAAGTGGGCAAAGCTTATACTTGAACCAGAAGGAAGAATATAGGAAACTACATGAAAACATGGATAATTCAGAGAAAATGACTGTAAACAGATGAGAACTGGTTTAGAACAGCTCAAAGACATTCTCCAAGTCAGTTCTTAGTGTAGAAAAGGTAGCTAAGATCCGGGAAATCCTTAATTCGAGTTAAGATAACATTTAACACTGTATGAATACTGTATTGTTTACTTAAAAGAGACTATAGTGGTAAATGTGTGTTATACAAGGCAGAATACCATTGAAATAGAGAAAGAAACACATTCGGCAGCTTTGGAAAGCCTTACACTTCACTGAAATGTAGGAATACACTCTGTAACACAGTTGAGAAACAATGTTCCCGAGCTGCCTCTGTTCATAACAGTGTGTAGGAAGTTGTTTGATAAAGTGGGCAAAGCTTATACTTGGACCAGAAGGAAGAATATAGGAAACTACATGAAAACATGGATAATTCAGAGAAAATGACTGTAAACGGATGAGAACTGGTTTAGAACAGCTCAAAGACATTCTCCAAGTCAGTTCTTAGTGTAGAAAAGGTAGCTAAGATCCGGGAAATCCTTAATTCGAGTTAAGATCACATGAAACACTGTATGAATCCTGTATTGTTTACTTAAAAGAGACTAGAGTGGTAAATGTGTCTTATACAAGGCAGAATACCATTAAAATAGTAAAAGAAACACGTTCGGCAGCTTTGGAAGGCCTTACACTTCAATGAAATGTAGTACTACACTCTATAACACAGTTGAGAGACAATGTTCCCGAGCTGCCTCAGTTCATAACAGTGTGTTGGAAGTTGTTTGATAAAGTGGGCAAAGATTATACTTGTACCAGAAGGCAGAATATAAGAAACAACATGAAAGCATGGATAATTCACAGAAAATGACTGTAAACAGATGAGAACTCATTTAGAACAGCTGAAAGAGATTGCCCAAGTCAATTCTTAGTGTAGAAAAGGTAGCTAAGATCCGGGAAATCCTTAATTCGAGTTAAGATAACATGAAACACTGTATGAATACTGTATTGTTTACTTAAAAGAGACTATAGTGGTAAATGTGTATTATACAAGGCAGAATACCATTGAAATAGAGAAAGAAACACATTCGGCAGCTTTGGAAAACCTTACACTTCACTGAAATGTAGGAATACACTCTGTAACACAGTTGAGAAACAATGTTCCCGAGCTGCCTCAGTTCATAACAGTGTGTAGGAAGTTGTTTGATAAAGTGGGCAAAGATTATACTTGTACCAGAAGGCAGAATATAAGAAACTACATGAAAACATGGATAATTCAGAGAAAATGACTGTAAACAGATGAGAACTCATTTAGAACAGCTGAAAGAGATTGCCCAAGTCAATTCTTAGTGTATTAAAGGTAGCTAAGATCCGGGAAATCCTTAATTCGAGTTAAGATCACATGAAACACTGTATGAATCCTGTATTGTTTACTTAAAAGAGACTAGAGTGGTAAATGTGTCTTATACAAGGCAGAATACCATTGAAATAGTGAAAGAAACACGTTCGGCAGCTCTGGAAGGCCTTAGACTTCAATGAAATGTAGTACTACACTCTATAACACAGTTGAGAGACAATGTTCCCGAGCTGCCTCTGTTTATAACAGTGTTTAGGAAGTTCTTTGATAAAGTGGGCAAAGCTTATACTTGAACCAGAAGGAAGAATATAGGAAACTACATGAAAACATGGATAATTCAGAGAAAATGACTGTAAACAGATGAGAACTCGTTTAGAACAGCTCAAAGACATTCTCCAAGACAGTTCTTAGTGTAGAAAAGGTAGCTAAGATCCGGGAAATCCTTAATTCGAGTTAAGATCACATGAAACACTGTATGAACCCTGTATTGTTTACTTAAAGGAGACTAGAGTGTTAAATGTGTGTTATACAAGGCAGAATACCATTGAAATAGAGAAAGAAACACATTCGGCAGCTTTGGAAAGCCTTACACTTCACTGAAATGTAGGAATACACTCTGTAACACAGTGGAGAGACAATGTTCCTGAGCTGCCTCTGTTTATAACAGGGTGTAGGAAGTTGTTTGATAAAGTGTGCAAAGCTTATACTTGGACCAGAAGGAAGAATATAGAAAACTACATGAAAACATGGATAATTCAGAGAAAATGACTGTAAACAGATGAGAACTGGTTTAGAACAGCTGAAAGAGATTGCCCAAGTCAATTCTTAGTGTAGAAAAGGTAGCTAAGATCCGGGAAATCCTTAATTCGAGTTAAGATAACATGAAACACTGTATGAATACTGTATTGTTTACTTAAAAGAGACTATAGTGGTAAATGTGTGTTATACAAGGCAGAATACCATTGAAATAGAGAAAGAAACACATTCGGCAGCTTTGGAAAGCCTTACACTTCACTGTAATGTAGGAATACACTCTGTAACACAGTTGAGAAACAATGTTCCCGAGCTGCCTCTGTTCATAACAGTGTGTAGGAAGTTGTTTGATAAAGTGGGCAAAGCTTATACTTGGACCAGAAGGAAGAATATAGGAAACTACATGAAATCATGGATAATTCAGTGAAAATGACTGTGAACACATGAGAACTCGTTTAGAACAGCTCAAAGACATTCTCCAAGTCGGTTCTTAGTGTAGAAAAGGTAGCTAAGATCCGGGAAATCCTTAATTCGAGTTAAGATCACATGAAACACTGTATGAACCCTGTATTGTTTACTTAAAGGAGACTAGAGTGTTAAATGTGTGTTATACAAGGCAGAATACCGTTGAAATAGAGAAAGAAACACATTCGGCAGCTTTGGAAAGCCTTACACTTCACTGAAATACACTTTGTAACACAGTTGAGAGACAATGTTCCCGAGCTGCCTCTGTTTATAACAGTGTGTAGGAAGTTGTTTGATAAAGTGGGCAAAGCTTATACTTGGACCAGAAGGAAGAATATAGAAAACTACATGAAAACATGGATAATTCAGAGAAAATGACTGTAAACAGATGAGAACTGGTTTAGAACAGCTCAAAGAGATTCTCCAAGTCAGTTCTTAGTGTAGAAAAGGTAGCTAAGATCCGGGAAATCCTTAATTCGAGTTAAGATAACATGAAACACTGTATGAATACTGTATTGTTTACTTAAAAGAGACTATAGTGGTAAATGTGTGTTATACAAGGCAGAATACCATTGAAATAGAGAAAGAAACACATTCGGCAGCTTTGGAAAGCCTTACACTTCACTGAAATGTAGGAATACACTCTGTAACACAGTAGAGAAACAGTGTTCCCGAGCTGCCTCTGTTCATAACAGTGTGTAGGAAGTTGTTTGATAAAGTGGGCAAAGCTTATACTTGGACCAGAAGGAAGAATATAGGAAACTACATGAAAACATGGATAATTCAGTGAAAATGACTGTAAACAGATGAGAACTCGTTTAGAACAGCTCAAAGACATTCTCCAAGTCGGTTCTTAGTGTAGAAAAGGTAGCTAATATCTGGGAAATCCTTAATTAGAGTTAAGTTCACATGAAACACTGTATGAACCCCGTATTGTTCACTTAAAGGAGACTAGAGTGTTAAATGTGTTTTATACAAGGCAGAATACCATTGAAATAGAGAAAAAAACACATTCGGCAGCTTTGGAAAGCCTTACACTTCACTGAAATGTAGTACTACACTCTGTAACTCAGTTGAGAGACAATGTTCCTGAGCTGCCTCTGTTCATAACAGTGTGTAGGAAGTTGTTTGATAAAGTGGGCAAAGCTTATACATGGACCAGAAGGAAGAATATAGGAAACTACATGAAAACATGGATAATTCAGAGAAAATGACTGTAAACAGATGAGAACTCGTTTAGAACAGCTCAAAGACATTCTCCAAGACAGTTCTTAGTGTAGAAAAGGTAGCTAAGATCCGGGAAATCCTAAATTCGAGTTAAGATAACATGAAACACTGTATGAATACTGTATTGTTTACTTAAAAGAGACTAGAGTGGTAAATGTGTCTTATACAAGGCAGAATACCATTGAAATAGTGAAAGAAACACGTTCGGCAGCTCTGGAAGGCCTTAGACTTCAATGAAATGTAGTACTACACTCTATAACACAGTTGAGAGACAATGTTCCCGAGCTGCCTCTGTTTATAACAGTGTTTAGGAAGTTCTTTGATAAAGTGGGCAAAGCTTATACTTGAACCAGAAGGAAGAATATAGGAAACTACATGAAAACATGGATAATTCAGAGAAAATGACTGTAAACAGATGAGAACTCGTTTAGAACAGCTCAAAGACATTCTCCAAGACAGTTCTTAGTGTAGAAAAGGTAGCTAAGATCCGGGAAATCCTTAATTCGAGTTAAGATCACATGAAACACTGTATGAACCCTGTATTGTTTACTTAAAGGAGACTAGAGTGTTAAATGTGTGTTATACAAGGCAGAATACCATTGAAATAGAGAAAGAAACACATTCGGCAGTTTTGGAAAGCCTTACACTTCACTGAAATGTAGGAATACACTCTGTAACACAGTGGAGAGACAATGTTCCTGAGCTGCCTCTGTTTATAACAGTGTGTAGGAAGTTGTTTGATAAAGTGGGCAAAGCTTATACTTGGACCAGAAGGAAGAATATAGGAAACTACATGAAAACATTGATAATTCAGAGAAAATGACTGTAAACAGATGAGAACTGGTTTAGAACAGCTGAAAGAGATTGCCCAAGTCAATTCTTAGTGTAGAAAAGGTAGCTAAGATCCGGGAAATCCTTAATTCGAGTTAAGATAACATGAAACACTGTATGAATACTGTATTGTTTACTTAAAAGAGACTATAGTGGTAAATGTGTGTTATACAAGGCAGAATACCATTGAAATAGAGAAAGAAACACATTCGGCAGCTTTGGAAAGCCTTACACTTCACTGTAATGTAGGAATACACTCTGTAACACAGTTGAGAAACAATGTTCCCGAGCTGCCTCTGTTCATAACAGTGTGTAGGAAGTTGTTTGATAAAGTGGGCAAAGCTTATACTTGGACCAGAAGGAAGAATATAGGAAACTACATGAAATCATGGATAATTCAGTGAAAATGACTGTGAACACATGAGAACTCGTTTAGAACAGCTCAAAGACATTCTCCAAGTCGGTTCTTAGTGTAGAAAAGGTAGCTAAGATCCGGGAAATCCTTAATTCGAGTTAAGATCACATGAAACACTGTATGAACCCTGTATTGTTTACTTAAAGGAGACTAGAGTGTTAAATGTGTGTTATACAAGGCAGAATACCGTTGAAATAGAGAAAGAAACACATTCGGCAGCTTTGGAAAGCCTTACACTTCACTGAAATACACTTTGTAACACAGTTGAGAGACAATGTTCCCGAGCTGCCTCTGTTTATAACAGTGTGTAGGAAGTTGTTTGATAAAGTGGGCAAAGCTTATACTTGGACCAGAAGGAAGAATATAGAAAACTACATGAAAACATGGATAATTCAGAGAAAATGACTGTAAACAGATGAGAACTGGTTTAGAACAGCTCAAAGAGATTCTCCAAGTCAGTTCTTAGTGTAGAAAAGGTAGCTAAGATCCGGGAAATCCTTAATTCGAGTTAAGATAACATGAAACACTGTATGAACCCCGTATTGTTCACTTAAAGGAGACTAGAGTGTTAAATGTGTTTTATACAAGGCAGAATACCATTGAAATAGAGAAAAAAACACATTCGGCAGCTTTGGAAAGCCTTACACTTCACTGAAATGTAGTACTACACTCTGTAACTCAGTTGAGAGACAATGTTCCTGAGCTGCCTCTGTTCATAACAGTGTGTAGGAAGTTGTTTGATAAAGTGGGCAAAGCTTATACATGGACCAGAAGGAAGAATATAGGAAACTACATGAAAACATGGATAATTCAGAGAAAATGAATGTAAACAGATGAGAACTGGTTTAGAACAGCTCAAAGTGATTGCCCAAGTCAGTTCTTAGTGTAGATAAGGTAGTTAAGATCCGGGAAATCCTTAATTCGAGTTAAGATCACATGAAACACTGTATGAATCCTGTATTCTTTAATTAAAAGAGACTGGAGTGGTAAATGTGTGTTATACAAGGCAGAATACCATTGAAATAGAGAAAGAAACACATTCGGCAGCTTTGGAAAGCCTTACACTTCACTGAAATGTAGGAATACACTCTGTAACACAGTTGAGAGACAATGTTCCCGAGCTGCCTCTGTTTATAACAGTGTGTAGGAAGTTGTTTGATAAAGTGGGCAAAGCTTATACTTGGACCAGAAGGAAGAATATAGGAAACTACATGAAAACATTGATAATTCAGAGAAAATGACTGTAAACAGATGAGAACTGGTTTAGAACAGCTGAAAGAGATTGCCCAAGTCAATTCTTAGTGTAGAAAAGGTAGCTAAGATCCGGGAAATCCTTAATTCGAGTTAAGATAACATGAAACACTGTATGAATACTGTATTGTTTACTTAAAAGAGACTATAGTGGTAAATGTGTGTTATACAAGGCAGAATACCATTGAAATAGAGAAAGAAACACATTCGGCAGCTTTGGAAAGCCTTACACTTCACTGAAATGTAGTACTACACTCTGTAACTCAGTTGAGAGACAATGTTCCTGAGCTGCCTCTGTTCATAACAGTGTGTAGGAAGTTGTTTGATAAAGTGGGCAAAGCTTATACATGGACCAGAAGGAAGAATATAGGAAACTACATGAAAACATGGATAATTCAGAGAAAATGAATGTAAACAGATGAGAACTGGTTTAGAACAGCTCAAAGAGATTGCCCAAGTCAGTTCTTAGTGTAGATAAGGTAGTTAAGATCCGGGAAATCCTTAATTCGAGTTAAGATCACATGAAACACTGTATGAATCCTGTATTCTTTAATTAAAAGAGACTGGAGTGGTAAATGTGTGTTATACAAGGCAGAATACCATTGAAATAGAGAAAGAAACACATTCGGCAGCTTTGGAAAGCCTTACACTTCACTGAAATGTAGGAATACACTCTGTAACACAGTTGAGAGACAATGTTCCCGAGCTGCCTCTGTTTATAACAGTGTGTAGGAAGTTGTTTGATAAAGTGGGGAAAGCTTATACTTGGACCAGAAGGAAGAATATAGGAAACTACATGAAAACATGGATAATTCAGAGAAAATGACTGTAAACAGATGAGAACTGGTTTAGAACAGCTCAAAGAGATTCTCCAAGTCAGTTCATAGTGTAGCAAAGGTAGATAAGATCTGGGTAATCCTTAATTCGAGTTAAGATCACATGAAACACTGTATGAATCCTGTATTCTTTACTTAAAAGAGACTAGAGTGGTAAATGTGTGTTATACAAGGCAGAATACCATTGAAATAGAGAAAGAAACACATTCGGCAGCTTTGGAAAGCCTTACACTTCACTGAAATGTAGTACTACACTCTGTAACACAGTGGAGAGACAATGTTCCTGAGCTGCCTATGTTTATAACAGTGTGTAGGAAGTTGTTTGATAAAGTGGGCAAAGCTTATACTTGGACCAGAAGGAAGAATATAGGAAACTACATGAAAACATTGATAATTCAGAGAAAATGACTGTAAACAGATGAGAACTGGTTTAGAACAGCTGAAAGAGATTGCCCAAGTCAATTCTTAGTGTAGAAAAGGTAGCTAAGATCCGGGAAATCCTTAATTCGAGTTAAGATAACATGAAACACTGTATGAATATTGTATTGTTTACTTAAAAGAGACTATAGTGGTAAATGTGTGTTATACAAGGCAGAATACCATTGAAATAGAGAAAGAAACACATTCGGCAGCTTTGGAAAGCCTTACACTTCACTGAAATGTAGGAATATACTCTGTAACACAGTTGAGAAACAATGTTCCTGAGCTGCCTCTGTTCATAACAGTGTGTAGGAAGTTGTTTGATAAAGTGGGCAAAGCTTATACTTGGACCAGAAGGAAGAATATAGGAAACTACATGAAAACATGGATAATTCAGTGAAAATGACTGTAAACAGATGAGAACTCGTTTAGAACAGCTCAAAGACATTCTCCAAGTCGGTTCTTAGTGTAGAAAAGGTAGCTAAGATCCGGGAAATCCTTAATTCGAGTTAACATCACATGAAACACTGTATGAATCCTGTATTGTTTACTTAAAAGAGACTAGAGTGGTAAATGTGTCTTATACAAGGCAGAATACCATTGAAATAGTGAAAGAAACATGTTCGGCAGCTTTGGAAGTCCTTAGACTTCAATGAAATGTAGTACTACACTCTATAACACAGTTGAGAGACAATGTTCCCGAGCTGCCTCTGTTTATAACAGTGTTTAGGAAGTTCATTGATAAAGTGGGCAAAGCTTATACTTGAACCAGAAGGAAGAATATAGGAAACTACATGAAAACATGGATAATTCAGAGAAAATGACTGTAAACAGATGAGAACTGATTTAGAACAGCTCAAAGAGATTCTCCAAGTCAGTTCTTAGTGTAGAAAAGGTAGCTAAGATCCAGGAAATCCTTAATTCGAGTTAAGATCACATGAAACACTGTATGAATCCTGTATTGTTTACTTAAAAGAGACTAGAGTGGTAAATGTGTCTTATACAAGGCAGAATACCATTGAAATAGTGAAAGAAACACGTTCGGCAGCTTTGGAAGGCCTTACACTTCAATAAAATGTAGCACTACACTCTATAACACAGTTGAGAGACAATGTTCCTGAGCTGCCTCAGTTTTTAACAGTGTGTAGGAAGTTGTTTGATAAAGTGGGCAAAGATTATACTTGTACCAGAAGGCAGAATATAAGAAACTACATGAAAGCATGGATAATTCACAGAAAATGACTGTAAACAGATGAGAACTCATTTAGAACAGCTGAAAGAGATTGCCCAAGTCAATTCTTAGTGTAGAAAAGGTAGCTAAGATCCGGGAAATCCTTAATTCGAGTTAAGATAACATGAAACACTGTATGAATACTGTATTGTTTACTTAAAAGAGACTATAGTGGTAAATGTGTGTTATACAAGGCAGAATACCATTGAAATAGAGAAAGAAACACATTCGGCAGCTTTGGAAAGCCTTACACTTCACTGAAATGTAGTACTACACTCTATAACACAGTTGAGAGAAAATGTTCCCGAGCTGCCTCAGTTCATAACAGTGTGTAGGAAGTTGTTTGATAAAGTGGGCAAAGATTATACTTGTACCAGAAGGCAGAATATAAGAAACTACATGAAAACATGGAGAATTCAGAGAAAATGACTGTAAACAGATGAGAACTCATTTAGAACAGCTGAAAGAGATTGCCCAAGTCAATTCTTAGTGTATTAAACATAGCTAAGATCCGGGAAATCCTTAATTCGAGTTAAGATCACATGAAACACTGTATGAATCCTGTATTGTTTACTTAAAAGAGACTAGAGTGGTAAATGTGTCTTATACAAGGCAGAATACCATTGAAATAGTGAAAGAAACACGTTCGGCAGCTTTGGAAGGCCTTTGACTTCAATGAAATGTAGTACTACACTCTATAACACAGTTGAGAGACAATGTTCCCGAGCTGCCTCTGTTTATAACAGTGTTTAGGAAGTTCTTTGATAAAGTGGGCAAAGCTTATACTTGAACCAGAAGGAAGAATATAGGAAACTACATGAAAACATGGATAATTCAGAGAAAATGACTGTAAACAGATGAGAACTGATTTAGAACAGCTCAAAGAGATTCTCCAAGTCAGTTCTTAGTGTAGAAAAGGTAGCTAAGATCCAGGAAATCCTTAATTCGAGTTAAGATCACATGAAACACTGTATGAATCCTGTATTGTTTACTTAAAAGAGACTAGAGTGGTAAATGTGTCTTATACAAGGCAGAATACCATTGAAATAGTGAAAGAAACACCTTCGGCAGCTTTGGAAGGCCTTACACTTCAATGAAATGTAGCACTACACTCTATAACACAGTTGAGAGACAATGTTCCTGAGCTGCCTCAGTTTTTAACAGTGTGTAGGAAGTTGTTTGATAAAGTGGGCAAAGATTATACTTGTACCAGAAGGCAGAATATAAGAAACTACATGAAAGCATGGATAATTCACAGAAAATGACTGTAAACAGATGAGAACTCATTTAGAACAGCTGAAAGAGATTGCCCAAGTCAATTCTTAGTGTAGAAAAGGTAGCTAAGATCCGGGAAATCCTTAATTCGAGTTAAGATAACATGAAACACTGTATGAATACTGTATTGTTTACTTAAAAGAGACTAGAGTGGTAAATGTGTGTTATACAAGGCAGAATACCATTGAAATAGAGAAAGAAACACATTCGGCAGCTTTGCTAAGCCTTACACTTCACTGAAATGTAGGAATACACTCTGTAACACAGTTGAGAAACAATGTTCCCGAGCTGCCTCTGTTCATAACAGTGTGTAGGAAGTTGTTTGATAAAGTGGGCAAAGCTTATACTTGGACCAGAAGGAAGAATATAGGAAACTACATGAAAACATGGATAATTCAGTGAAAATGACTGTAAACAGATGAGAACTCGTTTAGAACAGCTCAAAGACATTCTCCAAGTCAGTTCTTAGTGTATAAAAGGTAGCTAAGATCCGGGAAATCCTTAATTCGAGTTAAGATCACATGTAACACTGTATGAATCCTGTATTGTTTACTTAAAAGAGACTAGAGTGGTAAATGTTTCTTATACAAGGCAGAATACCATTGAAATAGTGAAAGAAACACGTTCGGCAGCTTTGGAAGGCCTTACACTTCAATGAAATGTAGCACTACACTCTATAACACAGTTGAGAGACAATGTTCCTGAGCTGCCTCAGTTTTTAACAGTGTGTAGGAAGTTGTTTGATAAAGTGGGCAAAGATTATACTTGTACCAGAAGGCAGAATATAAGAAACTACATGAAAGCATGGATAATTCACAGAAAATGACTGTAAACAGATGAGAACTCATTTAGAACAGCTGAAAGAGATTGTCCAAGTCAATTCTTAGTGTATTAAAGGTAGCTAAGATCCGGGAAATCCTTAATTCGAGTTAAGATCACATGAAACACTGTATGAATCCTGTATTGTTTACTTAAAAGAGACTAGAGTGGTAAATGTGTCTTATACAAGGCAGAATACCATTGAAATAGTGAAAGAAACAGGTTCGGCAGCTTTGGAAGGCCTTAGAATTCAATGAAATGTAGTACTACACTCTATAACACAGTTGAGAGACAATGTTCCCCAGCTGCCTCTGTTTATAACAGTGTTTAGGAAGTTCTTTGATAAAGTGGGCAAAGCTTATACTCGGACCAGAAGGAAGAATATAGGAAACTACATGAAAACATGGATAATTCAGAGAAAATGACTGTAAACAGATGAGAACTGATTTAGAACAGCTCAAAGAGATTCTCCAAGTCAGTTCTTAGTGTAGAAAAGGTAGCTAAGATCCAGGAAATCCTTAATTCGAGTTAAGATCACATGAAACACTGTATGAATCCTGTATTGTTTACTTAAAAGAGACTAGAGTGGTAAATGTGTCTTATACAAGGCAGAATACCATTGAAATAGTGAAAGAAACACGTTCGGCAGCTTTGGAAGGCCTTACACTTCAATAAAATGTAGCACTACACTCTATAACACAGTTGAGAGACAATGTTCCTGAGCTGCCTCAGTTTTTAACAGTGTGTAGGAAGTTGTTTGATAAAGTGGGCAAAGATTATACTTGTACCAGAAGGCAGAATATAAGAAAATACATGAAAGCATGGATAATTCACAGAAAATGACTGTAAACAGATGAGAACTCATTTAGAACAGCTGAAAGAGATTGCCCAAGTCAATTCTTAGTGTAGAAAAGGTAGCTAAGATCCGGGAAATCCTTAATTCGAGTTAAGATAACATGAAACACTGTATGAATACTGTATTGTTTACTTAAAAGAGACTATAGTGGTAAATGTGTGTTATACAAGGCAGAATACCATTGAAATAGAGAAAGAAACACATTCGGCAGCTTTGGAAAGCCTTACACTTCACTGAAATGTAGTACTACACTCTATAACACAGTTGAGAGAAAATGTTCCCGAGCTGCCTCAGTTCATAACAGTGTGTAGGAAGTTGTTTGATAAAGTGGGCAAAGATTATACTTGTACCAGAAGGCAGAATATAAGAAACTACATGAAAACATGGAGAATTCAGAGAAAATGACTGTAAACAGATGAGAACTCATTTAGAACAGCTGAAAGAGATTGCCCAAGTCAATTCTTAGTGTATTAAACATAGCTAAGATCCGGGAAATCCTTAATTCGAGTTAAGATCACATGAAACACTGTATGAATCCTGTATTGTTTACTTAAAAGAGACTAGAGTGGTAAATGTGTCTTATACAAGGCAGAATACCATTGAAATAGTGAAAGAAACACGTTCGGCAGCTTTGGAAGGCCTTTGACTTCAATGAAATGTAGTACTACACTCTATAACACAGTTGAGAGACAATGTTCCCGAGCTGCCTCTGTTTATAACAGTGTTTAGGAAGTTCTTTGATAAAGTGGGCAAAGCTTATACTTGAACCAGAAGGAAGAATATAGGAAACTACATGAAAACATGGATAATTCAGAGAAAATGACTGTAAACAGATGAGAACTGATTTAGAACAGCTCAAAGAGATTCTCCAAGTCAGTTCTTAGTGTAGAAAAGGTAGCTAAGATCCAGGAAATCCTTAATTCGAGTTAAGATCACATGAAACACTGTATGAATCCTGTATTGTTTACTTAAAAGAGACTAGAGTGGTAAATGTGTCTTATACAAGGCAGAATACCATTGAAATAGTGAAAGAAACACCTTCGGCAGCTTTGGAAGGCCTTACACTTCAATGAAATGTAGCACTACACTCTATAACACAGTTGAGAGACAATGTTCCTGAGCTGCCTCAGTTTTTAACAGTGTGTAGGAAGTTGTTTGATAAAGTGGGCAAAGATTATACTTGTACCAGAAGGCAGAATATAAGAAACTACATGAAAGCATGGATAATTCACAGAAAATGACTGTAAACAGATGAGAACTCATTTAGAGCAGCTGAAAGAGATTGCCCAAGTCAATTCTTAGTGTAGAAAAGGTAGCTAAGATCCGGGAAATCCTTAATTCGAGTTAAGATAACATGAAACACTGTATGAATACTGTATTGTTTACTTAAAAGAGACTAGAGTGGTAAATGTGTGTTATACAAGGCAGAATACCATTGAAATAGAGAAAGAAACACATTCGGCAGCTTTGCTAAGCCTTACACTTCACTGAAATGTAGGAATACACTCTGTAACACAGTTGAGAAACAATGTTCCCGAGCTGCCTCTGTTCATAACAGTGTGTAGGAAGTTGTTTGATAAAGTGGGCAAAGCTTATACTTGGACCAGAAGGAAGAATATAGGAAACTACATGAAAACATGGATAATTCAGTGAAAATGACTGTAAACAGATGAGAACTCGTTTAGAACAGCTCAAAGACATTCTCCAAGTCGGTTCTTAGTGTAGAAAAGGTAGCTAAGATCTGGGAAATCCTTAATTAGAGTTAAGATCACATGAAACACTCTATGAACCCCGTATTGTTTACTTAAAGGAGACTAGAGTGTTAAATGTGTTTTATACAAGGCAGAATACCATTGAAATAGAGAAAAAAACACATTCGGCAGCTTTGGAAAGCCTTACACTTCACTGAAATGTAGGAATACACTCTGTAACACAGTGGAGAGACAATGTTCCCGAGCTGCCTCTGTTTATGACAGTGTGTAGAAAGTTGTTTGATAAAGTGGGCAAAGCTTATACTTGGACCAGAAGGAAGAATATAGGAAACTACATGAAAACATGGATAATTCAGAGAAAATGACTGTAAACAGATGAGAACTGGTTTAGAACAGCTCAAAGACATTCTCCAAGTCAGTTCTTAGTGTAGAAAAGGTAGCTAAGATCCGGGAAATCCTTAATTCGAGTTAAGATCACATGTAACACTGTATGAATCCTGTATTGTTTACTTAAAAGAGACTAGAGTGGTAAATGTTTCTTATACAAGGCAGAATACCATTGAAATAGTGAAAGAAACACGTTCGGCAGCTTTGGAAGGCCTTACACTTCACTGAAATGTAGGAATACACTCTGTAACACAGTGGAGAGACAATGTTCCTGAGCTGCCTCTGTTTATAACAGTGTGTAGGAAGTTGTTTGATAAAGTGGGCAAAGCTTATACTTGGACCAGAAGGAAGAATATAGGAAACTACATGAAAACATTGATAATTCAGAGAAAATGACTGTAAACAGATGAGAACTGGTTTAGAACAGCTGAAAGAGATTGCCCAAGTCAATTCTTAGTGTAGAAAAGGTAGCTAAGATCCGGGAAATCCTTAATTCGAGTTAAGATAACATGAAACACTGTATGAATACTGTATTGTTTACTTAAAAGAGACTATAGTGGTAAATGTGTGTTATACAAGGCAGAATACCATTGAAATAGAGAAAGAAACACATTCGGCAGCTTTGGAAAGCCTTACACTTCACTGAAATGTAGTACTACACTCTGTAACTCAGTTGAGAGACAATGTTCCTGAGCTGCCTCTGTTCATAACAGTGTGTAGGAAGTTGTTTGATAAAGTGGGCAAAGCTTATACATGGACCAGAAGGAAGAATATAGGAAACTACATGAAAACATGGATAATTCAGAGAAAATGAATGTAAACAGATGAGAACTGGTTTAGAACAGCTCAAAGAGATTGCCCAAGTCAGTTCTTAGTGTAGATAAGGTAGTTAAGATCCGGGAAATCCTTAATTCGAGTTAAGATCACATGAAACACTGTATGAATCCTGTATTCTTTACTTAAAAGAGACTGGAGTGGTAAATGTGTGTTATACAAGGCAGAATACCATTGAAATAGAGAAAGAAACACATTCGGCAGCTTTGGAAAGCCTTACACTTCACTGAAATGTAGGAATACACTCTGTAACACAGTTGAGAGACAATGTTCCCGAGCTGCCTCTGTTTATAACAGTGTGTAGGAAGTTGTTTGATAAAGTGGGGAAAGCTTATACTTGGACCAGAAGGAAGAATATAGGAAACTACATGAAAACATGGATAATTCAGAGAAAACGACTGTAAACAGATGAGAACTGGTTTAGAACAGCTCAAAGAGATTCTCCAAGTCAGTTCATAGTGTAGCAAAGGTAGATAAGATCTGGGTAATCCTTAATTCGAGTTAAGATCACATGAAACACTGTATGAATCCTGTATTCTTTACTTAAAAGAGACTAGAGTGGTAAATGTGTGTTATACAAGGCAGAATACCATTGAAATAGAGAAAGAAACACATTCGGCAGCTTTGGAAAGCCTTACACTTCACTGAAATGTAGTACTACACTCTGTAACACAGTGGAGAGACAATGTTCCTGAGCTGCCTATGTTTATAACAGTGTGTAGGAAGTTGTTTGATAAAGTGGGCAAAGCTTATACTTGGACCAGAAGGAAGAATATAGGAAACTACATGAAAACATTGATAATTCAGAGAAAATGACTGTAAACAGATGAGAACTGGTTTAGAACAGCTGAAAGAGATTGCCCAAGTCAATTCTTAGTGTAGAAAAGGTAGCTAAGATCCGGGAAATCCTTAATTCGAGTTAAGATAACATGAAACACTGTATGAATATTGTATTGTTTACTTAAAAGAGACTATAGTGGTAAATGTGTGTTATACAAGGCAGAATACCATTGAAATAGAGAAAGAAACACATTCGGCAGCTTTGGAAAGCCTTACACTTCACTGAAATGTAGGAATATACTCTGTAACACAGTTGAGAAACAATGTTCCTGAGCTGCCTCTGTTCATAACAGTGTGTAGGAAGTTGTTTGATAAAGTGGGCAAAGCTTATACTTGGACGAGAAGGAAGAATATAGGAAACTACATGAAAACATGGATAATTCAGTGAAAATGACTGTAAACAGATGAGAACTCGTTTAGAACAGCTCAAAGACATTCTCCAAGTCGGTTCTTAGTGTAGAAAAGGTAGCTAAGATCCGGGAAATCCTTAATTCGAGTTAACATCACATGAAACACTGTATGAATCCTGTATTGTTTACTTAAAAGAGACTAGAGTGGTAAATGTGTCTTATACAAGGCAGAATACCATTGAAATAGTGAAAGAAACACGTTCGGCAGCTTTGGAAGGCCTTTGACTTCAATGAAATGTAGTACTACACTCTATAACACAGTTGAGAGACAATGTTCCCGAGCTGCCTCTGTTTATAACAGTGTTTAGGAAGTTCTTTGATAAAGTGGGCAAAGCTTATACTTGAACCAGAAGGAAGAATATAGGAAACTACATGAAAACATGGATAATTCAGAGAAAATGACTGTAAACAGATGAGAACTGATTTAGAACAGCTCAAAGAGATTCTCCAAGTCAGTTCTTAGTGTAGAAAAGGTAGCTAAGATCCAGGAAATCCTTAATTCGAGTTAAGATCACATGAAACACTGTATGAATCCTGTATTGTTTACTTAAAAGAGACTAGAGTGGTAAATGTGTCTTATACAAGGCAGAATACCATTGAAATAGTGAAAGAAACACCTTCGGCAGCTTTGGAAGGCCTTACACTTCAATGAAATGTAGCACTACACTCTATAACACAGTTGAGAGACAATGTTCCTGAGCTGCCTCAGTTTTTAACAGTGTGTAGGAAGTTGTTTGATAAAGTGGGCAAAGATTATACTTGTACCAGAAGGCAGAATATAAGAAACTACATGAAAGCATGGATAATTCACAGAAAATGACTGTAAACAGATGAGAACTCATTTAGAACAGCTGAAAGAGATTGCCCAAGTCAATTCTTAGTGTAGAAAAGGTAGCTAAGATCCGGGAAATCCTTAATTCGAGTTAAGATAACATGAAACACTGTATGAATACTGTATTGTTTACTTAAAAGAGACTAGAGTGGTAAATGTGTGTTATACAAGGCAGAATACCATTGAAATAGAGAAAGAAACACATTCGGCAGCTTTGCTAAGCCTTACACTTCACTGAAATGTAGGAATACACTCTGTAACACAGTTGAGAAACAATGTTCCCGAGCTGCCTCTGTTCATAACAGTGTGTAGGAAGTTGTTTGATAAAGTGGGCAAAGCTTATACTTGGACCAGAAGGAAGAATATAGGAAACTACATGAAAACATGGATAATTCAGTGAAAATGACTGTAAACAGATGAGAACTCGTTTAGAACAGCTCAAAGACATTCTCCAAGTCAGTTCTTAGTGTAGAAAAGGTAGCTAAGATCCGGGAAATCCTTAATTCGAGTTAAGATCACATGTAACACTATGAATCCTGTATTGTTTACTTAAAAGAGACTAGAGTGGTAAATGTTTCTTATACAAGGCAGAATACCATTGAAATAGTGAAAGAAACACGTTCGGCAGCTTTGGAAGGCCTTACACTTCAATGAAATGTAGCACTACACTCTATAACACAGTTGAGAGACAATGTTCCTGAGCTGCCTCAGTTTTTAACAGTGTGTAGGAAGTTGTTTGATAAAGTGGGCAAAGATTATACTTGTACCAGAAGGCAGAATATAAGAAACTACATGAAAGCATGGATAATTCACAGAAAATGACTGTAAACAGATGAGAACTCATTTAGAACAGCTGAAAGAGATTGTCCAAGTCAATTCTTAGTGTATTAAAGGTAGCTAAGATCCGGGAAATCCTTAATTCGAGTTAAGATCACATGAAACACTGTATGAATCCTGTATTGTTTACTTAAAAGAGACTAGAGTGGTAAATGTGTCTTATACAAGGCAGAATACCATTGAAATAGTGAAAGAAACAGGTTCGGCAGCTTTGGAAGGCCTTAGACTTCAATGAAATGTAGTACTACACTCTATAACACAGTTGAGAGACAATGTTCCCCAGCTGCCTCTGTTTATAACAGTGTTTAGGAAGTTCTTTGATAAAGTGGGCAAAGCTTATACTCGGACCAGAAGGAAGAATATAGGAAACTACATGAAAACATGGATAATTCAGAGAAAATGACTGTAAACAGATGAGAACTGATTTAGAACAGCTCAAAGAGATTCTCCAAGTCAGTTCTTAGTGTAGAAAAGGTAGCTAAGATCCAGGAAATCCTTAATTCGAGTTAAGATCACATGAAACACTGTATGAATCCTGTATTGTTTACTTAAAAGAGACTAGAGTGGTAAATGTGTCTTATACAAGGCAGAATACCATTGAAATAGTGAAAGAAACACGTTCGGCAGCTTTGGAAGGCCTTACACTTCAATAAAATGTAGCACTACACTCTATAACACAGTTGAGAGACAATGTTCCTGAGCTGCCTCAGTTTTTAACAGTGTGTAGGAAGTTGTTTGATAAAGTGGGCAAAGATTATACTTGTACCAGAAGGCAGAATATAAGAAAATACATGAAAGCATGGATAATTCACAGAAAATGACTGTAAACAGATGAGAACTCATTTAGAACAGCTGAAAGAGATTGCCCAAGTCAATTCTTAGTGTAGAAAAGGTAGCTAAGATCCGGGAAATCCTTAATTCGAGTTAAGATAACATGAAACACTGTATGAATACTGTATTGTTTACTTAAAAGAGACTATAGTGGTAAATGTGTGTTATACAAGGCAGAATACCATTGAAATAGAGAAAGAAACACATTCGGCAGCTTTGGAAAGCCTTACACTTCACTGAAATGTAGTACTACACTCTATAACACAGTTGAGAGAAAATGTTCCCGAGCTGCCTCAGTTCATAACAGTGTGTAGGAAGTTGTTTGATAAAGTGGGCAAAGATTATACTTGTACCAGAAGGCAGAATATAAGAAACTACATGAAAACATGGAGAATTCAGAGAAAATGACTGTAAACAGATGAGAACTCATTTAGAACAGCTGAAAGAGATTGCCCAAGTCAATTCTTAGTGTATTAAACATAGCTAAGATCCGGGAAATCCTTAATTCGAGTTAAGATCACATGAAACACTGTATGAATCCTGTATTGTTTACTTAAAAGAGACTAGAGTGGTAAATGTGTCTTATACAAGGCAGAATACCATTGAAATAGTGAAAGAAACACATTCGGCAGCTTTTGAAGGCCTTTGACTTCAATGAAATGTAGTACTACACTCTATAACACAGTTGAGAGACAATGTTCCCGAGCTGCCTCTGTTTATAACAGTGTTTAGGAAGTTCTTTGATAAAGTGGGCAAAGCTTATACTTGAACCAGAAGGAAGAATATAGGAAACTACATGAAAACATGGATAATTCAGAGAAAATGACTGTAAACAGATGAGAACTGATTTAGAACAGCTCAAAGAGATTCTCCAAGTCAGTTCTTAGTGTAGAAAAGGTAGCTAAGATCCAGGAAATCCTTAATTCGAGTTAAGATCACATGAAACACTGTATGAATCCTGTATTGTTTACTTAAAAGAGACTAGAGTGGTAAATGTGTCTTATACAAGGCAGAATACCATTGAAATAGTGAAAGAAACACCTTCGGCAGCTTTGGAAGGCCTTACACTTCAATGAAATGTAGCACTACACTCTATAACACAGTTGAGAGACAATGTTCCTGAGCTGCCTCAGTTTTTAACAGTGTGTAGGAAGTTGTTTGATAAAGTGGGCAAAGATTATACTTGTACCAGAAGGCAGAATATAAGAAACTACATGAAAGCATGGATAATTCACAGAAAATGACTGTAAACAGATGAGAACTCATTTAGAACAGCTGAAAGAGATTGCCCAAGTCAATTCTTAGTGTACAAAAGGTAGCTAAGATCCGGGAAATCCTTAATTCGAGTTAAGATAACATGAAACACTGTATGAATACTGTATTGTTTACTTAAAAGAGACTAGAGTGGTAAATGTGTGTTATACAAGGCAGAATACCATTGAAATAGAGAAAGAAACACATTCGGCAGCTTTGCTAAGCCTTACACTTCACTGAAATGTAGGAATACACTCTGTAACACAGTTGAGAAACAATGTTCCCGAGCTGCCTCTGTTCATAACAGTGTGTAGGAAGTTGTTTGATAAAGTGGGCAAAGCTTATACTTGGACCAGAAGGAAGAATATAGGAAACTACATGAAAACATGGATAATTCAGTGAAAATGACTGTAAACAGATGAGAACTCGTTTAGAACAGCTCAAAGACATTCTCCAAGTCGGTTCTTAGTGTAGAAAAGGTAGCTAAGATCTGGGAAATCCTTAATTAGAGTTAAGATCACATGAAACACTGTATGAACCCCGTATTGTTTACTTAAAGGAGACTAGAGTGTTAAATGTGTTTTATACAAGGCAGAATACCATTGAAATAGAGAAAAAAACACATTCGGCAGCTTTGGAAAGCCTTACACTTCACTGAAATGTAGGAATACACTCTGTAACACAGTGGAGAGACAATGTTCCCGAGCTGCCTCTGTTTATGACAGTGTGTAGAAAGTTGTTTGATAAAGTGGGCAAAGCTTATACTTGGACCAGAAGGAAGAATATAGGAAACTACATGAAAACATGGATAATTCAGAGAAAATGACTGTAAACAGATGAGAACTGGTTTAGAACAGCTCAAAGACATTCTCCAAGTCAGTTCTTAGTGTAGAAAAGGTAGCTAAGATCCGGGAAATCCTTAATTCGAGTTAAGATCACATGTAACACTGTATGAATCCTGTATTGTTTACTTAAAAGAGACTAGAGTGGTAAATGTTTCTTATACAAGGCAGAATACCATTGAAATAGTGAAAGAAACACGTTCGGCAGCTTTGGAAGGCCTTACACTTCAATGAAATGTAGCACTACACTCTATAACACAGTTGAGAGACAATGTTCCTGAGCTGCCTCAGTTTTTAACAGTGTGTAGGAAGTTGTTTGATAAAGTGGGCAAAGATTATACTTGTACCAGAAGGCAGAATATAAGAAACTACATGAAAGCATTGATAATTCACAGAAAATGACTGTAAACAGATGAGAACTCATTTAGAACAGCTGAAAGAGATTGTCCAAGTCAATTCTTAGTGTAGAAAACGTAGCTAAGATCCGGGAAATCCTTAATTCGAGTTAAGATCACATGAAACACTGTATGAATCCTGTATTGTTTACTTAAAAGAGACTAGAGTGGTAAATGTGTCTTATACAAGGCAGAATACCATTGAAATAGTGAAAGAAACACGTTCGGCAGCTTTGGAAGGCCTTTGACTTCAATGAAATGTAGTACTACACTCTATAACACAGTTGAGAGACAATGTTACCGAGCTGCCTCTGTTTATAACAGTGTTTAGGAAGTTCTTTGATAAAGTGGGCAAAGCTTATACTTGAACCAGAAGGAAGAATATAGGAAACTACATGAAAACATGGATAATTCAGAGAAAATGACTGTAAACAGATGAGAACTGGTTTAGAACAGCTCAAAGACATTCTCCAAGTCAGTTCTTAGTGTAGAAAAGGTAGCTAAGATCCGGGAAATCCTTAATTCGAGTTAAGATAACATTTAACACTGTATGAATACTGTATTGTTTACTTAAAAGAGACTATAGTGGTAAATGTGTGTTATACAAGGCAGAATACCATTGAAATAGAGAAAGAAACACATTCGGCAGCTTTGGAAAGCCTTACACTTCACTGAAATGTAGGAATACACTCTGTAACACAGTTGAGAAACAATGTTCCCGAGCTGCCTCTGTTCATAACAGTGTGTAGGAAGTTGTTTGATAAAGTGGGCAAAGCTTATACTTGGACCAGAAGGAAGAATATAGGAAACTACATGAAAACATGGATAATTCAGAGAAAATGACTGTAAACGGATGAGAACTGGTTTAGAACAGCTCAAAGACATTCTCCAAGTCAGTTCTTAGTGTAGAAAAGGTAGCTAAGATCCGGGAAATCCTTAATTCGAGTTAAGATCACATGAAACACTGTATGAATCCTGTATTGTTTACTTAAAAGAGACTAGAGTGGTAAATGTGTCTTATACAAGGCAGAATACCATTAAAATAGTAAAAGAAACACGTTCGGCAGCTTTGGAAGGCCTTACACTTCAATGAAATGTAGTACTACACTCTATAACACAGTTGAGAGACAATGTTCCCGAGCTGCCTCAGTTCATAACAGTGTGTTGGAAGTTGTTTGATAAAGTGGGCAAAGATTATACTTGTACCAGAAGGCAGAATATAAGAAACAACATGAAAGCATGGATAATTCACAGAAAATGACTGTAAACAGATGAGAACTCATTTAGAACAGCTGAAAGAGATTGCCCAAGTCAATTCTTAGTGTAGAAAAGGTAGCTAAGATCCGGGAAATCCTTAATTCGAGTTAAGATAACATGAAACACTGTATGAATACTGTATTGTTTACTTAAAAGAGACTATAGTGGTAAATGTGTATTATACAAGGCAGAATACCATTGAAATAGAGAAAGAAACACATTCGGCAGCTTTGGAAAACCTTACACTTCACTGAAATGTAGGAATACACTCTGTAACACAGTTGAGAAACAATGTTCCCGAGCTGCCTCAGTTCATAACAGTGTGTAGGAAGTTGTTTGATAAAGTGGGCAAAGATTATACTTGTACCAGAAGGCAGAATATAAGAAACTACATGAAAACATGGATAATTCAGAGAAAATGACTGTAAACAGATGAGAACTCATTTAGAACAGCTGAAAGAGATTGCCCAAGTCAATTCTTAGTGTATTAAAGGTAGCTAAGATCCGGGAAATCCTTAATTCGAGTTAAGATCACATGAAACACTGTATGAATCCTGTATTGTTTACTTAAAAGAGACTAGAGTGGTAAATGTGTCTTATACAAGGCAGAATACCATTGAAATAGTGAAAGAAACACGTTCGGCAGCTCTGGAAGGCCTTAGACTTCAATGAAATGTAGTACTACACTCTATAACACAGTTGAGAGACAATGTTCCCGAGCTGCCTCTGTTTATAACAGTGTTTAGGAAGTTCTTTGATAAAGTGGGCAAAGCTTATACTTGAACCAGAAGGAAGAATATAGGAAACTACATGAAAACATGGATAATTCAGAGAAAATGACTGTAAACAGATGAGAACTCGTTTAGAACAGCTCAAAGACATTCTCCAAGACAGTTCTTAGTGTAGAAAAGGTAGCTAAGATCCGGGAAATCCTTAATTCGAGTTAAGATCACATGAAACACTGTATGAACCCTGTATTGTTTACTTAAAGGAGACTAGAGTGTTAAATGTGTGTTATACAAGGCAGAATACCATTGAAATAGAGAAAGAAACACATTCGGCAGCTTTGGAAAGCCTTACACTTCACTGAAATGTAGGAATACACTCTATAACACAGTGGAGAGACAATGTTCCTGAGCTGCCTCTGTTTATAACAGTGTGTAGGAAGTTGTTTGATAAAGTGGGCAAAGCTTATACTTGGACCAGAAGGAAGAATATAGAAAACTACATGAAAACATGGATAATTCAGAGAAAATGACTGTAAACAGATGAGAACTGGTTTAGAACAGCTCAAAGACATTCTCCAAGTCAGTTCTTAGTGTAGAAAAGGTAGCTAAGATCCGGGAAATCCTAAATTCGAGTTAAGATAACATGAAACACTGTATGAATACTGTATTGTTTACTTAAAAGAGACTAGAGTGGTAAATGTGTCTTATACAAGGCAGAATACCATTGAAATAGTGAAAGAAACACGTTCGGCAGCTCTGGAAGGCCTTAGACTTCAATGAAATGTAGTACTACACTCTATAACACAGTTGAGAGACAATGTTCCCGAGCTGCCTCTGTTTATAACAGTGTTTAGGAAGTTCTTTGATAAAGTGGGCAAAGCTTATACTTGAACCAGAAGGAAGAATATAGGAAACTACATGAAAACATGGATAATTCAGAGAAAATGACTGTAAACAGATGAGAACTCGTTTAGAACAGCTCAAAGACATTCTCCAAGACAGTTCTTAGTGTAGAAAAGGTAGCTAAGATCCGGGAAATCCTTAATTCGAGTTAAGATCACATGAAACACTGTATGAACCCTGTATTGTTTACTTAAAGGAGACTAGAGTGTTAAATGTGTGTTATACAAGGCAGAATACCATTGAAATAGAGAAAGAAACACATTCGGCAGTTTTGGAAAGCCTTACACTTCACTGAAATGTAGGAATACACTCTGTAACACAGTGGAGAGACAATGTTCCTGAGCTGCCTCTGTTTATAACAGTGTGTAGGAAGTTGTTTGATAAAGTGGGCAAAGCTTATACTTGGACCAGAAGGAAGAATATAGGAAACTACATGAAAACATTGATAATTCAGAGAAAATGACTGTAAACAGATGAGAACTGGTTTAGAACAGCTGAAAGAGATTGCCCAAGTCAATTCTTAGTGTAGAAAAGGTAGCTAAGATCCGGGAAATCCTTAATTCGAGTTAAGATAACATGAAACACTGTATGAATACTGTATTGTTTACTTAAAAGAGACTATAGTGGTAAATGTGTGTTATACAAGGCAGAATACCATTGAAATAGAGAAAGAAACACATTCGGCAGCTTTGGAAAGCCTTACACTTCACTGTAATGTAGGAATACACTCTGTAACACAGTTGAGAAACAATGTTCCCGAGCTGCCTCTGTTCATAACAGTGTGTAGGAAGTTGTTTGATAAAGTGGGCAAAGCTTATACTTGGACCAGAAGGAAGAATATAGGAAACTACATGAAATCATGGATAATTCAGTGAAAATGACTGTGAACACATGAGAACTCGTTTAGAACAGCTCAAAGACATTCTCCAAGTCGGTTCTTAGTGTAGAAAAGGTAGCTAAGATCCGGGAAATCCTTAATTCGAGTTAAGATCACATGAAACACTGTATGAACCCTGTATTGTTTACTTAAAGGAGACTAGAGTGTTAAATGTGTGTTATACAAGGCAGAATACCGTTGAAATAGAGAAAGAAACACATTCGGCAGCTTTGGAAAGCCTTACACTTCACTGAAATACACTTTGTAACACAGTTGAGAGACAATGTTCCCGAGCTGCCTCTGTTTATAACAGTGTGTAGGAAGTTGTTTGATAAAGTGGGCAAAGCTTATACTTGGACCAGAAGGAAGAATATAGAAAACTACATGAAAACATGGATAATTCAGAGAAAATGACTGTAAACAGATGAGAACTGGTTTAGAACAGCTCAAAGAGATTCTCCAAGTCAGTTCTTAGTGTAGAAAAGGTAGCTAAAATCCGGGAAATCCTTAATTCGAGTTAAGATAACATGAAACACTGTATGAATACTGTATTGTTTACTTAAAAGAGACTATAGTGGTAAATGTGTGTTATACAAGGCAGAATACCATTGAAATAGAGAAAGAAACACATTCGGCAGCTTTGGAAAGCCTTACACTTCACTGAAATGTAGGAATACACTCTGTAACAGAGTTGAGAAACAGTGTTCCCGAGCTGCCTCTGTTCATAACAGTGTGTAGGAAGTTGTTTGATAAAGTGGGCAAAGCTTATACTTGGACCAGAAGGAAGAATATAGGAAACTACATGAAAACATGGATAATTCAGTGAAAATGACTGTAAACAGATGAGAACTCGTTTAGAACAGCTCAAAGACATTCTCCAAGTCGGTTCTTAGTGTAGAAAAGGTAGCTAATATCTGGGAAATCCTTAATTAGAGTTAAGTTCACATGAAACACTGTATGAACCCCGTATTGTTCACTTAAAGGAGACTAGAGTGTTAAATGTGTTTTATACAAGGCAGAATACCATTGAAATAGAGAAAAAAACACATTCGGCAGCTTTGGAAAGCCTTACACTTCACTGAAATGTAGTACTACACTCTGTAACTCAGTTGAGAGACAATGTTCCTGAGCTGCCTCTGTTCATAACAGTGTGTAGGAAGTTGTTTGATAAAGTGGGCAAAGCTTATACATGGACCAGAAGGAAGAATATAGGAAACTACATGAAAACATGGATAATTCAGAGAAAATGACTGTAAACAGATGAGAACTCGTTTAGAACAGCTCAAAGACATTCTCCAAGACAGTTCTTAGTGTAGAAAAGGTAGCTAAGATCCGGGAAATCCTAAATTCGAATTAAGATAACATGAAACACTGTATGAATACTGTATTGTTTACTTAAAAGAGACTAGAGTGGTAAATGTGTCTTATACAAGGCAGAATACCATTGAAATAGTGAAAGAAACACGTTCGGCAGCTCTGGAAGGCCTTAGACTTCAATGAAATGTAGTACTACACTCTATAACACAGTTGAGAGACAATGTTCCCGATCTGCCTCTGTTTATAACAGTGTTTAGGAAGTTCTTTGATAAAGTGGGCAAAGCTTATACTTGAACCAGAAGGAAGAATATAGGAAACTACATGAAAACATGGATAATTCAGAGAAAATGACTGTAAACAGATGAGAACTCGTTTAGAACAGCTCAAAGACATTCTCCAAGACAGTTCTTAGTGTACAAAAGGTAGCTAAGATCCGGGAAATCCTTAATTCGAGTTAAGATCACATGAAACACTGTATGAACCCTGTATTGTTTACTTAAAGGAGACTAGAGTGTTAAATGTGTGTTATACAAGGCAGAATACCATTGAAATAGAGAAAGAAACACATTCGGCAGTTTTGGAAAGCCTTACACTTCACTGAAATGTAGGAATACACTCTGTAACACAGTGGAGAGACAATGTTCCTGAGCTGCCTCTGTTTATAACAGTGTGTAGGAAGTTGTTTGATAAAGTGGGCAAAGCTTATACTTGGACCAGAAGGAAGAATATAGGAAACTACATGAAAACATTGATAATTCAGAGAAAATGACTGTAAACAGATGAGAACTGGTTTAGAACAGCTGAAAGAGATTGCCCAAGTCAATTCTTAGTGTAGAAAAGGTAGCTAAGATCCGGGAAAACCTTAATTCGAGTTAAGATAACATGAAACACTGTATGAATACTGTATTGTTTACTTAAAAGAGACTATAGTGGTAAATGTGTGTTATACAAGGCAGAATACCATTGAAATAGAGAAAGAAACACATTCGGCAGCTTTGGAAAGCCTTACACTTCACTGTAATGTAGGAATACACTCTGTAACACAGTTGAGAAACAATGTTCCCGAGCTGCCTCTGTTCATAAAAGTGTGTAGGAAGTTGTTTGATAAAGTGGGCAAAGCTTATACTTGGACCAGAAGGAAGAATATAGGAAACTACATGAAATCATGGATAATTCAGTGAAAATGACTGTGAACACATGAGAACTCGTTTAGAACAGCTCAAAGACATTCTCCAAGTCGGTTCTTAGTGTAGAAAAGGTAGCTAAGATCCGGGAAATCCTTAATTCGAGTTAAGATCACATGAAACACTGTATGAACCCTGTATTGTTTACTTAAAGGAGACTAGAGTGTTAAATGTGTGTTATACAAGGCAGAATACCGTTGAAATAGAGAAAGAAACACATTCGGCAGCTTTGGAAAGCCTTACACTTCACTGAAATACACTTTGTAACACAGTTGAGAGACAATGTTCCCGAGCTGCCTCTGTTTATAACAGTGTGTAGGAAGTTTTTTGATAAAGTGGGCAAAGCTTATACTTGGACCAGAAGGAAGAATATAGAAAACTACATGAAAACATGGATAATTCAGAGAAAATGACTGTAAACAGATGAGAACTGGTTTAGAACAGCTCAAAGAGATTCTCCAAGTCAGTTCTTAGTGTAGAAAAGGTAGCTAAGATCCGGGAAATCCTTAATTCGAGTTAAGATAACATGAAACACTGTATGAATACTGTATTGTTTACTTAAAAGAGACTATAGTGGTAAATGTGTGTTATACAAGGCAGAATACCATTGAAATAGAGAAAGAAACACATTCGGCAGCTTTGGAAAGCCTTACACTTCACTGAAATGTAGGAATACACTCTGTAACACAGTTGAGAAACAGTGTTCCCGAGCTGCCTCTGTTCATAACAGTGTGTAGGAAGTTGTTTGATAAAGTGGGCAAAGCTTATACTTGGACCAGAAGGAAGAATATAGGAAACTACATGAAAACATGGATAATTCAGTGAAAATGACTGTAAACAGATGAGAACTCGTTTAGAACAGCTCAAAGACATTCTCCAAGTCGGTTCTTAGTGTAGAAAAGGTAGCTAATATCTGGGAAATCCTTAATTAGAGTTAAGTTCACATGAAACACTGTATGAACCCCGTATTGTTCACTTAAAGGAGACTAGAGTGTTAAATGTGTTTTATACAAGGCAGAATACCATTGAAATAGAGAAAAAAACACATTCGGCAGCTTTGGAAAGCCTTACACTTCACTGAAATGTAGTACTACACTCTGTAACTCAGTTGAGAGACAATGTTCCTGAGCTGCCTCTGTTCATAACAGTGTGTAGGAAGTTGTTTGATAAAGTGGGCAAAGCTTATACATGGACCAGAAGGAAGAATATAGGAAACTACATGAAAACATGGATAATTCAGAGAAAATGACTGTAAACAGATGAGAACTCGTTTAGAACAGCTCAAAGACATTCTCCAAGACAGTTCTTAGTGTAGAAAAGGTAGCTAAGATCCGGGAAATCCTTAATTCGAGTTAAGATCACATGAAACACTGTATGAACCCTGTATTGTTTACTTAAAGGAGACTAGAGTGTTAAATGTGTGTTATACAAGGCAGAATACCATTGAAATAGAGAAAGAAACACATTCGGCAGTTTTGGAAAGCCTTACACTTCACTGAAATGTAGGAATACACTCTGTAACACAGTGGAGAGACAATGTTCCTGAGCTGCCTCTGTTTATAACAGTGTGTAGGAAGTTGTTTGATAAAGTGGGCAAAGCTTATACTTGGACCAGAAGGAAGAATATAGGAAACTACATGAAAACATTGATAATTCAGAGAAAATGACTGTAAACAGATGAGAACTGGTTTAGAACAGCTGAAAGAGATTGCCCAAGTCAATTCTTAGTGTAGAAAAGGTAGCTAAGATCCGGGAAATCCTTAATTCGAGTTAAGATAACATGAAACACTGTATGAATACTGTATTGTTTACTTAAAAGAGACTATAGTGGTAAATGTGTGTTATACAAGGCAGAATACCATTGAAATAGAGAAAGAAACACATTCGGCAGCTTTGGAAAGCCTTACACTTCACTGAAATGTAGTACTACACTCTGTAACTCAGTTGAGAGACAATGTTCCTGAGCTGCCTCTGTTCATAACAGTGTGTAGGAAGTTGTTTGATAAAGTGGGCAAAGCTTATACATGGACCAGAAGGAAGAATATAGGAAACTACATGAAAACATGGATAATTCAGAGAAAATGAATGTAAACAGATGAGAACTGGTTTAGAACAGCTCAAAGAGATTGCCCAAGTCAGTTCTTAGTGTAGATAAGGTAGTTAAGATCCGGGAAATCCTTAATTCGAGTTAAGATCACATGAAACACTGTATGAATCCTGTATTCTTTACTTAAAAGAGACTGGAGTGGTAAATGTGTGTTATACAAGGCAGAATACCATTGAAATAGAGAAAGAAACACATTCGGCAGCTTTGGAAAGCCTTACACTTCACTGAAATGTAGGAATACACTCTGTAACACAGTTGAGAGACAATGTTCCCGAGCTGCCTCTGTTTATAACAGTGTGTAGGAAGTTGTTTGATAAAGTGGGGAAAGCTTATACTTGGACCAGAAGGAAGAATATAGGAAACTACATGAAAACATGGATAATTCAGAGAAAACGACTGTAAACAGATGAGAACTGGTTTAGAACAGCTCAAAGAGATTCTCCAAGTCAGTTCATAGTGTAGCAAAGGTAGATAAGATCTGGGTAATCCTTAATTCGAGTTAAGATCACATGAAACACTGTATGAATCCTGTATTGTTTACTTAAAAGAGACTAGAGTGGTAAATGTGTGTTATACAAGGCAGAATACCATTGAAATAGAGAAAGAAACACATTCGGCTGCTTTGGAAAGCCTTACACTTCACTGAAATGTAGTACTACACTCTGTAACACAGTGGAGAGACAATGTTCCTGAGCTGCCTATGTTTATAACAGTGTGTAGGAAGTTGTTTGATAAAGTGGGCAAAGCTTATACTTGGACCAGAAGGAAGAATATAGGAAACTACATGAAAACATTGATAATTCAGAGAAAATGACTGTAAACAGATGAGAACTGGTTTAGAACAGCTGAAAGAGATTGCCCAAGTCAATTCTTAGTGTAGAAAAGGTAGCTAAGATCCGGGAAATCCTTAATTCGAGTTAAGATAACATGAAACACTGAATACTGTATTGTTTACTTAAAAGAGACTATAGTGGTAAATGTGTGTTATACAAGGCAGAATACCATTGAAATAGAGAAAGAAACACATTCGGCAGCTTTGGAACGCCTTACACTTCAATGAAATGTAGCACTACACTCTATAACACAGTTGAGAGACAATGTTCCTGAGCTGCCTCAGTTTTTAACAGTGTGTAGGAAGTTGTTTGATAAAGTGGGCAAAGATTATACTTGTACCAGAAGGCAGAATATAAGAAACTACATGAAAGCATGGATAATTCACAGAAAATGACTGTAAACAGATGAGAATTCATTTAGAACAGCTGAAAGAGATTGCCCAAGTCAATTCTTAGTGTAGAAAAGGTAGCTAAGATCCGGGAAATCCTTAATTCGAGTTAAGATAACATGAAACACTGTATGAATACTGTATTGTTTACTTAAAAGAGACTAGAGTGGTAAATGTGTGTTATACAAGGCAGAATACCATTGAAATAGAGAAAGAAACACATTCGGCAGCTTTGCTAAGCCTTACACTTCACTGAAATGTAGGAATACACTCTGTAACACAGTTGAGAAACAATGTTCCCGAGCTGCCTCTGTTCATAACAGTGTGTAGGAAGTTGTTTGATAAAGTGGGCAAAGCTTATACTTGGACCAGAAGGAAGAATATAGGAAACTACATGAAAACATGGATAATTCAGTGAAAATGACTGTAAACAGATGAGAACTCGTTTAGAACAGCTCAAAGACATTCTCCAAGTCGGTTCTTAGTGTAGAAAAGGTAGCTAAGATCTGGGAAATCCTTAATTAGAGTTAAGATCACATGAAACACTGTATGAACCCCGTATTGTTTACTTAAAGGAGACTAGAGTGTTAAATGTGTTTTATACAAGGCAGAATACCATTGAAATAGAGAAAAAAACACATTCGGCAGCTTTGGAAAGCCTTACACTTCACTGAAATGTAGGAATACACTCTGTAACACAGTGGAGAGACAATGTTCCCGAGCTGCCTCTGTTTATGACAGTGTGTAGAAAGTTGTTTGATAAAGTGGGCAAAGCTTATACTTGGACCAGAAGGAAGAATATAGGAAACTACATGAAAACATGGATAATTCAGAGAAAATGACTGTAAACAGATGAGAACTGGTTTAGAACAGCTCAAAGACATTCTCCAAGTCAGTTCTTAGTGTAGAAAAGGTAGCTAAGATCCGGGAAATCCTTAATTCGAGTTAAGATCACATGTAACACTGTATGAATCCTGTATTGTTTACTTAAAAGAGACTAGAGTGGTAAATGTTTCTTATACAAGGCAGAATACCATTGAAATAGTGAAAGAAACACGTTCGGCAGCTTTGGAAGGCCTTACACTTCAATGAAATGTAGCACTACACTCTATAACACAGTTGAGAGACAATGTTCCTGAGCTGCCTCAGTTTTTAACAGTGTGTAGGAAGTTGTTTGATAAAGTGGGCAAAGATTATACTTGTACCAGAAGGCAGAATATAAGAAACTACATGAAAGCATTGATAATTCACAGAAAATGACTGTAAACAGATGAGAACTCATTTAGAACAGCTGAAAGAGATTGTCCAAGTCAATTCTTAGTGTAGAAAACGTAGCTAAGATCCGGGAAATCCTTAATTCGAGTTAAGATCACATGAAACACTGTATGAATCCTGTATTGTTTACTTAAAAGAGACTAGAGTGGTAAATGTGTCTTATACAAGGCAGAATACCATTGAAATAGTGAAAGAAACACGTTCGGCAGCTTTGGAAGGCCTTTGACTTCAATGAAATGTAGTACTACACTCTATAACACAGTTGAGAGACAATGTTACCGAGCTGCCTCTGTTTATAACAGTGTTTAGGAAGTTCTTTGATAAAGTGGGCAAAGCTTATACTTGAACCAGAAGGAAGAATATAGGAAACTACATGAAAACATGGATAATTCAGAGAAAATGACTGTAAACAGATGAGAACTGGTTTAGAACAGCTCAAAGACATTCTCCAAGTCAGTTCTTAGTGTAGAAAAGGTAGCTAAGATCCGGGAAATCCTTAATTCGAGTTAAGATAACATTTAACACTGTATGAATACTGTATTGTTTACTTAAAAGAGACTATAGTGGTAAATGTGTGTTATACAAGGCAGAATACCATTGAAATAGAGAAAGAAACACATTCGGCAGCTTTGGAAAGCCTTACACTTCACTGAAATGTAGGAATACACTCTGTAACACAGTTGAGAAACAATGTTCCCGAGCTGCCTCTGTTCATAACAGTGTGTAGGAAGTTGTTTGATAAAGTGGGCAAAGCTTATACTTGGACCAGAAGGAAGAATATAGGAAACTACATGAAAACATGGATAATTCAGAGAAAATGACTGTAAACGGATGAGAACTGGTTTAGAACAGCTCAAAGACATTCTCCAAGTCAGTTCTTAGTGTAGAAAAGGTAGCTAAGATCCGGGAAATCCTTAATTCGAGTTAAGATCACATGAAACACTGTATGAATCCTGTATTGTTTACTTAAAAGAGACTAGAGTGGTAAATGTGTCTTATACAAGGCAGAATACCATTAAAATAGTAAAAGAAACACGTTCGGCAGCTTTGGAAGGCCTTACACTTCAATGAAATGTAGTACTACACTCTATAACACAGTTGAGAGACAATGTTCCCGAGCTGCCTCAGTTCATAACAGTGTGTTGGAAGTTGTTTGATAAAGTGGGCAAAGATTATACTTGTACCAGAAGGCAGAATATAAGAAACAACATGAAAGCATGGATAATTCACAGAAAATGACTGTAAACAGATGAGAACTCATTTAGAACAGCTGAAAGAGATTGCCCAAGTCAATTCTTAGTGTAGAAAAGGTAGCTAAGATCCGGGAAATCCTTAATTCGAGTTAAGATAACATGAAACACTGTATGAATACTGTATTGTTTACTTAAAAGAGACTATAGTGGTAAATGTGTATTATACAAGGCAGAATACCATTGAAATAGAGAAAGAAACACATTCGGCAGCTTTGGAAAACCTTACACTTCACTGAAATGTAGGAATACACTCTGTAACACAGTTGAGAAACAATGTTCCCGAGCTGCCTCAGTTCATAACAGTGTGTAGGAAGTTGTTTGATAAAGTGGGCAAAGATTATACTTGTACCAGAAGGCAGAATATAAGAAACTACATGAAAACATGGATAATTCAGAGAAAATGACTGTAAACAGATGAGAACTCATTTAGAACAGCTGAAAGAGATTGCCCAAGTCAATTCTTAGTGTATTAAAGGTAGCTAAGATCCGGGAAATCCTTAATTCGAGTTAAGATCACATGAAACACTGTATGAATCCTGTATTGTTTACTTAAAAGAGACTAGAGTGGTAAATGTGTCTTATACAAGGCAGAATACCATTGAAATAGTGAAAGAAACACGTTCGGCAGCTCTGGAAGGCCTTAGACTTCAATGAAATGTAGTACTACACTCTATAACACAGTTGAGAGACAATGTTCCCGAGCTGCCTCTGTTTATAACAGTGTTTAGGAAGTTCTTTGATAAAGTGGGCAAAGCTTATACTTGAACCAGAAGGAAGAATATAGGAAACTACATGAAAACATGGATAATTCAGAGAAAATGACTGTAAACAGATGAGAACTCGTTTAGAACAGCTCAAAGACATTCTCCAAGACAGTTCTTAGTGTAGAAAAGGTAGCTAAGATCCGGGAAATCCTTAATTCGAGTTAAGATCACATGAAACACTGTATGAACCCTGTATTGTTTACTTAAAGGAGACTAGAGTGTTAAATGTGTGTTATACAAGGCAGAATACCACTGAAATAGAGAAAGAAACACATTCGGCAGCTTTGGAAAGCCTTACACTTCACTGAAATGTAGGAATACACTCTGTAACACAGTGGAGAGACAATGTTCCTGAGCTGCCTCTGTTTATAACAGTGTGTAGGAAGTTGTTTGATAAAGTGGGCAAAGCTTATACTTGGACCAGAAGGAAGAATATAGAAAACTACATGAAAACATGGATAATTCAGAGAAAATGACTGTAAACAGATGAGAACTGGTTTAGAACAGCTCAAAGACATTCTCCAAGTCAGTTCTTAGTGTAGAAAAGGTAGCTAAGATCCGGGAAATCCTAAATTCGAGTTAAGATAACATGAAACACTGTATGAATACTGTATTGTTTACTTAAAAGACACTAGAGTGGTAAATGTGTCTTATACAAGGCAGAATACCATTGAAATAGTGAAAGAAACACGTTCGGCAGCTCTGGAAGGCCTTAGACTTCAATGAAATGTAGTACTACACTCTATAACACAGTTGAGAGACAATGTTCCCGAGCTGCCTCTGTTTATAACAGTGTTTAGGAAGTTCTTTGATAAAGTGGGCAAAGCTTATACTTGAACCAGAAGGAAGAATATAGGAAACTACATGAAAACATGGATAATTCAGAGAAAATGACTGTAAACAGATGAGAACTCGTTTAGAACAGCTCAAAGACATTCTCCAAGACAGTTCTTAGTGTAGAAAAGGTAGCTAAGATCCGGGAAATCCTTAATTCGAGTTAAGATCACATGAAACACTGTATGAACCCTGTATTGTTTACTTAAAGGAGACTAGAGTGTTAAATGTGTGTTATACAAGGCAGAATACCATTGAAATAGAGAAAGAAACACATTCGGCAGTTTTGGAAAGCCTTACACTTCACTGAAATGTAGGAATACACTCTGTAACACAGTGGAGAGACAATGTTCCTGAGCTGCCTCTGTTTATAACAGTGTGTAGGAAGTTGTTTGATAAAGTGGGCAAAGCTTATACTTGGACCAGAAGGAAGAATATAGGAAACTACATGAAAACATTGATAATTCAGAGAAAATGACTGTAAACAGATGAGAACTGGTTTAGAACAGCTGAAAGAGATTGCCCAAGTCAATTCTTAGTGTAGAAAAGGTAGCTAAGATCCGGGAAATCCTTAATTCGAGTTAAGATAACATGAAACACTGTATGAATACTGTATTGTTTACTTAAAAGAGACTATAGTGGTAAATGTGTGTTATACAAGGCAGAATACCATTGAAATAGAGAAAGAAACACATTCGGCAGCTTTGGAAAGCCTTACACTTCACTGTAATGTAGGAATACACTCTGTAACACAGTTGAGAAACAATGTTCCCGAGCTGCCTCTGTTCATAACAGTGTGTAGGAAGTTGTTTGATAAAGTGGGCAAAGCTTATACTTGGACCAGAAGGAAGAATATAGGAAACTACATGAAATCATGGATAATTCAGTGAAAATGACTGTGAACACATGAGAACTCGTTTAGAACAGCTCAAAGACATTCTCCAAGTCGGTTCTTAGTGTAGAAAAGGTAGCTAAGATCCGGGAAATCCTTAATTCGAGTTAAGATCACATGAAACACTGTATGAACCCTGTATTGTTTACTTAAAGGAGACTAGAGTGTTAAATGTGTGTTATACAAGGCAGAATACCGTTGAAATAGAGAAAGAAACACATTCGGCAGCTTTGGAAAGCCTTACACTTCACTGAAATACACTTTGTAACACAGTTGAGAGACAATGTTCCCGAGCTGCCTCTGTTTATAACAGTGTGTAGGAAGTTGTTTGATAAAGTGGGCAAAGCTTATACTTGGACCAGAAGGAAGAATATAGAAAACTACATGAAAACATGGATAATTCAGAGAAAATGACTGTAAACAGATGAGAACTGGTTTAGAACAGCTCAAAGAGATTCTCCAAGTCAGTTCTTAGTGTAGAAAAGGTAGCTAAGATCCGGGAAATCCTTAATTCGAGTTAAGATAACATGAAACACTGTATGAATACTGTATTGTTTACTTAAAAGAGACTATAGTGGTAAATGTGTGTTATACAAGGCAGAATACCATTGAAATAGAGAAAGAAACACATTCGGCAGCTTTGGAAAGCCTTACACTTCACTGAAATGTAGGAATACACTCTGTAACACAGTTGAGAAACAGTGTTCCCGAGCTGCCTCTGTTCATAACAGTGTGTAGGAAGTTGTTTGATAAAGTGGGCAAAGCTTATACTTGGACCAGAAGGAAGAATATAGGAAACTACATGAAAACATGGATAATTCAGTGAAAATGACTGTAAACAGATGAGAACTCGTTTAGAACAGCTCAAAGACATTCTCCAAGTCGGTTCTTAGTGTAGAAAAGGTAGCTAATATCTGGGAAATCCTTAATTAGAGTTAAGTTCACATGAAACACTGTATGAACCCCGTATTGTTCACTTAAAGGAGACTAGAGTGTTAAATGTGTTTTATACAAGGCAGAATACCATTGAAATAGAGAAAAAAACACATTCGGCAGCTTTGGAAAGCCTTACACTTCACTGAAATGTAGTACTACACTCTGTAACTCAGTTGAGAGACAATGTTCCTGAGCTGCCTCTGTTCATAACAGTGTGTAGGAAGTTGTTTGATAAAGTGGGCAAAGCTTATACATGGACCAGAAGGAAGAATATAGGAAACTACATGAAAACATGGATAATTCAGAGAAAATGACTGTAAACAGATGAGAACTCGTTTAGAACAGCTCAAAGACATTCTCCAAGACAGTTCTTAGTGTAGAAAAGGTAGCTAAGATCCGGGAAATCCTAAATTCGAGTTAAGATAACATGAAACACTGTATGAATACTGTATTGTTTACTTAAAAGAGACTAGAGTGGTAAATGTGTCTTATACAAGGCAGAATACCATTGAAATAGTGAAAGAAACACGTTCGGCAGCTCTGGAAGGCCTTAGACTTCAATGAAATGTAGTACTACACTCTATAACACAGTTGAGAGACAATGTTCCCGATCTGCCTCTGTTTATAACAGTGTTTAGGAAGTTCTTTGATAAAGTGGGCAAAGCTTATACTTGAACCAGAAGGAAGAATATAGGAAACTACATGAAAACATGGATAATTCAGAGAAAATGACTGTAAACAGATGAGAACTCGTTTAGAACAGCTCAAAGACATTCTCCAAGACAGTTCTTAGTGTAGAAAAGGTAGCTAAGATCCGGGAAATCCTTAATTCGAGTTAAGATCACATGAAACACTGTATGAACCCTGTATTGTTTACTTAAAGGAGACTAGAGTGTTAAATGTGTGTTATACAAGGCAGAATACCATTGAAATAGAGAAAGAAACACATTCGGCAGTTTTGGAAAGCCTTACACTTCACTGAAATGTAGGAATACACTCTGTAACACAGTGGAGAGACAATGTTCCTGAGCTGCCTCTGTTTATAACAGTGTGTAGGAAGTTGTTTGATAAAGTGGGCAAAGCTTATACTTGGACCAGAAGGAAGAATATAGGAAACTACATGAAAACATTGATAATTCAGAGAAAATGACTGTAAACAGATGAGAACTGGTTTAGAACAGCTGAAAGAGATTGCCCAAGTCAATTCTTAGTGTAGAAAAGGTAGCTAAGATCCGGGAAATCCTTAATTCGAGTTAAGATAACATGAAACACTGTATGAATACTGTATTGTTTACTTAAAAGAGACTATAGTGGTAAATGTGTGTTATACAAGGCAGAATACCATTGAAATAGAGAAAGAAACACATTAGGCAGCTTTGGAAAGCCTTACACTTCACTGTAATGTAGGAATACACTCTGTAACACAGTTGAGAAACAATGTTCCCGAGCTGCCTCTGTTCATAACAGTGTGTAGGAAGTTGTTTGATAAAGTGGGCAAAGCTTATACTTGGACCAGAAGGAAGAATATAGGAAACTACATGAAATCATGGATAATTCAGTGAAAATGACTGTGAACACATGAGAACTCGTTTAGAACAGCTCAAAGACATTCTCCAAGTCGGTTCTTAGTGTAGAAAAGGTAGCTAAGATCCGGGAAATCCTTAATTCGAGTTAAGATCACATGAAACACTGTATGAACCCTGTATTGTTTACTTAAAGGAGACTAGAGTGTTAAATGTGTGTTATACAAGGCAGAATACCGTTGAAATAGAGAAAGAAACACATTCGGCAGCTTTGGAAATTCTTACACTTCACTGAAATGTAGGAATACACTCTGTAACACAGTTGAGAGACAATGTTCCCGAGCTGCCTCTGTTTATAACAGTGTGTAGGAAGTTGTTTGATAAAGTGGGGAAAGCTTATACTTGGACCAGAAGGAAGAATATAGGAAACTACATGAAAACATGGATAATTCAGAGAAAACGACTGTAAACAGATGAGAATTGGTTTAGAACAGCTCAAAGAGATTCTCCAAGTCAGTTCATAGTGTAGCAAAGGTAGATAAGATCTGGGTAATCCTTAATTCGAGTTAAGATCACATGAAACACTGTATGAATCCTGTATTCTTTACTTAAAAGAGACTAGAGTGCTAAATGTGTGTTATACAAGGCAGAATACCATTGAAATAGAGAAAGAAACACATTCGGCAGCTTTGGAAAGCCTTACACTTCACTGAAATGTAGTACTACACTCTGTAACACAGTGGAGAGACAATGTTCCTGAGCTGCCTATGTTTATAACAGTGTGTAGGAAGTTGTTTGATAAAGTGGGCAAAGCTTATACTTGGACCAGAAGGAAGAATATAGGAAACTACATGAAAACATTGATAATTCAGAGAAAATGACTGTAAACAGATGAGAACTGGTTTAGAAATGCTGAAAGAGATTGCCCAAGTCAATTCTTAGTGTAGAAAAGGTAGCTAAGATCCGGGAAATCCTTAATTCGAGTTAAGATAACATGAAACACTGTATGAATACTGTATTGTTTACTTAAAAGAGACTATAGTGGTAAATGTGTGTTATACAAGGCAGAATACCATTGAAATAGAGAAAGAAACACATTCGGCAGCTTTGGAAAGCCTTACACTTCACTGTAATGTAGGAATACACTCTGTAACACAGTTGAGAAACAATGTTCCCGAGCTGCCTCTGTTCATAACAGTGTGTAGGAAGTTGTTTGATAAAGTGGGCAAAGCTTATACTTGGACCAGAAGGAAGAATATAGGAAACTACATGAAATCATGGATAATTCAGTGAAAATGACTGTGAACACATGAGAACTCGTTTAGAACAGCTCAAAGACATTCTCCAAGTCGGTTCTTAGTGTAGAAAAGGTAGCTAAGATCCGGGAAATCCTTAATTCGAGTTAAGATCACATGAAACACTGTATGAACCCTGTATTGTTTACTTAAAGGAGACTAGAGTGTTAAATGTGTGTTATACAAGGCAGAATACCGTTGAAATAGAGAAAGAAACACATTCGGCAGCTTTGGAAAGCCTTACACTTCACTGAAATACACTCTGTAACACAGTTGAGAGACAATGTTCCCGAGCTGCCTCTGTTTATAACAGTGTGTAGGAAGTTGTTTGATAAAGTGGGCAAAGCTTATACTTGGACCAGAAGGAAGAATATAGAAAACTACATGAAAACATGGATAATTCAGAGAAAATGACTGTAAACAGATGAGAACTGGTTTAGAACAGCTCAAAGACATTCTCCAAGTCAGTTCTTAGTGTAGAAAAGGTAGCTAAGATCCGGGAAATCCTTAATTCGAGTTAAGATAACATGAAACACTGTATGAATACTGTATTGTTTACTTAAAAGAGACTATAGTGGTAAATGTGTGTTATACAAGGCAGAATACCATTGAAATAGAGAAAGAAACACATTCGGCAGCTTTGGAAAGCCTTACACTTCACTGAAATGTAGGAATACACTCTGTAACACAGTTGAGAAACAATGTTCCCGAGCTGCCTCTGTTCATAACAGTGTGTAGGAAGTTGTTTGATAAAGTGGGCAAAGCTTATACTTGGACCAGAAGGAAGAATATAGGAAACTACATGAAAACATGGATAATTCAGTGAAAATGACTGTAAACAGATGAGAACTCGTTTAGAACAGCTCAAAGACATTCTCCAAGTCGGTTCTTAGTGTAGAAAAGGTAGCTAAGATCTGGGAAATCCTTAATTAGAGTTAAGATCACATGAAACACTGTATGAACCCCGTATTGTTCACTTAAAGGAGACTAGAGTGTTAAATGTGTTTTATACAAGGCAGAATACCATTGAAATAGAGAAAAAAACACATTCGGCAGCTTTGGAAAGCCTTACACTTCACTGAAATGTAGTACTACACTCTGTAACTCAGTTGAGAGACAATGTTCCTGAGCTGCCTCTGTTCATAACAGTGTGTAGGAAGTTGTTTGATAAAGTGGGCAAAGCTTATACATGGACCAGAAGGAAGAATATAGGAAACTACATGAAAACATGGATAATTCAGAGAAAATGACTGTAAACGGATGAGAACTGGTTTAGAACAGCTCAAAGACATTCTCCAAGTCAGTTCTTAGTGTAGAAAAGGTAGCTAAGATCCGGGAAATCCTTAATTCGAGTTAAGATCACATGAAACACTGTATGAATCCTGTATTGTTTACTTAAAAGAGACTAGAGTGGTAAATGTGTCTTATACAAGGCAGAATACCATTAAAATAGTAAAAGAAACACGTTCGGCAGCTTTGGAAGACCTTACACTTCAATGAAATGTAGTACTACACTCTATAACACAGTTGAGAGACAATGTTCCCGAGCTGCCTCAGTTCATAACAGTGTGTTGGAAGTTGTTTGATAAAGTGGGCAAAGATTATACTTGTACCAGAAGGCAGAATATAAGAAACAACATGAAAGCATGGATAATTCACAGAAAATGACTGTAAACAGATGAGAACTCATTTAGAACAGCTGAAAGAGATTGCCCAAGTCAATTCTTAGTGTAGAAAAGGTAGCTAAGATCCGGGAAATCCTTAATTCGAGTTAAGATAACATGAAACACTGTATGAATACTGTATTGTTTACTTAAAAGAGACTATAGTGGTAAATGTGTATTATACAAGGCAGAATACCATTGAAATAGAGAAAGAAACACATTCGGCAGCTTTGGAAAACCTTACACTTCACTGAAATGTAGGAATACACTCTGTAACACAGTTGAGAAACAATGTTCCCGAGCTGCCTCAGTTCATAACAGTGTGTAGGAAGTTGTTTGATAAAGTGGGCAAAGATTATACTTGTACCAGAAGGCAGAATATAAGAAACTACATGAAAACATGGATAATTCAGAGAAAATGACTGTAAACAGATGAGAACTCATTTAGAACAGCTGAAAGAGATTGCCCAAGTCAATTCTTACTGTATTAAAGGTAGCTAAGATCCGGGAAATCCTTAATTCGAGTTAAGATCACATGAAACACTGTATGAATCCTGTATTGTTTACTTAAAAGAGACTAGAGTGGTAAATGTGTCTTATACAAGGCAGAATACCATTGAAATAGTGAAAGAAACACGTTCGGCAGCTCTGGAAGGCCTTAGACTTCAATGAAATGTAGTACTACACTCTATAACACAGTTGAGAGACAATGTTCCCGAGCTGCCTCTGTTTATAACAGTGTTTAGGAAGTTCTTTGATAAAGTGGGCAAAGCTTATACTTGAACCAGAAGGAAGAATATAGGAAACTACATGAAAACATGGATAATTCAGAGAAAATGACTGTAAACAGATGAGAACTCGTTTAGAACAGCTCAAAGACATTCTCCAAGACAGTTCTTAGTGTAGAAAAGGTAGCTAAGATCCGGGAAATCCTTAATTCGAGTTAAGATCACATGAAACACTGTATGAACCCTGTATTGTTTACTTAAAGGAGACTAGAGTGTTAAATGTGTGTTATACAAGGCAGAATACCACTGAAATAGAGAAAGAAACACATTCGGCAGCTTTGGAAAGCCTTACACTTCACTGAAATGTAGGAATACACTCTGTAACACAGTGGAGAGACAATGTTCCTGAGCTGCCTCTGTTTATAACAGTGTGTAGGAAGTTGTTTGATAAAGTGGGCAAAGCTTATACTTGGACCAGAAGGAAGAATATAGAAAACTACATGAAAACATGGATAATTCAGAGAAAATGACTGTAAACAGATGAGAACTGGTTTAGAACAGCTCAAAGACATTCTCCAAGTCAGTTCTTAGTGTAGAAAAGGTAGCTAAGATCCGGGAAATCCTAAATTCGAGTTAAGATAACATGAAACACTGTATGAATACTGTATTGTTTACTTAAAAGCGACTAGAGTGGTAAATGTGTCTTATACAAGGCAGAATACCATTGAAATAGTGAAAGAAACACGTTCGGCAGCTCTGGAAGGCCTTAGACTTCAATGAAATGTAGTACTACACTCTATAACACAGTTGAGAGACAATGTTCCCGAGCTGCCTCTGTTTATAACAGTGTTTAGGAAGTTCTTTGATAAAGTGGGCAAAGCTTATACTTGAACCAGAAGGAAGAATATAGGAAACTACATGAAAACATGGATAATTCAGAGAAAATGACTGTAAACAGATGAGAACTCGTTTAGAACAGCTCAAAGACATTCTCCAAGACAGTTCTTAGTGTAGAAAAGGTAGCTAAGATCCGGGAAATCCTTAATTCGAGTTAAGATCACATGAAACACTGTATGAACCCTGTATTGTTTACTTAAAGGAGACTAGAGTGTTAAATGTGTGTTATACAAGGCAGAATACCATTGAAATAGAGAAAGAAACACATTCGGCAGTTTTGGAAAGCCTTACACTTCACTGAAATGTAGGAATACACTCTGTAACACAGTGGAGAGACAATGTTCCTGAGCTGCCTCTGTTTATAACAGTGTGTAGGAAGTTGTTTGATAAAGTGGGCAAAGCTTATACTTGGACCAGAAGGAAGAATATAGAAAACTACATGAAAACATTGATAATTCAGAGAAAATGACTGTAAACAGATGAGAACTGGTTTAGAACAGCTGAAAGAGATTGCCCAAGTCAATTCTTAGTGTAGAAAAGGTAGCTAAGATCCGGGAAATCCTTAATTCGAGTTAAGATAACATGAAACACTGTATGAATACTGTATTGTTTACTTAAAAGAGACTATAGTGGTAAATGTGTGTTATACAAGGCAGAATACCATTGAAATAGAGAAAGAAACACATTCGGCAGCTTTGGAAAGCCTTACACTTCACTGTAATGTAGGAATACACTCTGTAACACAGTTGAGAAACAATGTTCCCGAGCTGCCTCTGTTCATAACAGTGTGTAGGAAGTTGTTTGATAAAGTGGGCAAAGCTTATACTTGGACCAGAAGGAAGAATATAGGAAACTACATGAAATCATGGATAATTCAGTGAAAATGACTGTGAACACATGAGAACTCGTTTAGAACAGCTCAAAGACATTCTCCAAGTCGGTTCTTAGTGTAGAAAAGGTAGCTAAGATCCGGGAAATCCTTAATTCGAGTTAAGATCACCTGAAACACTGTATGAACCCTGTATTGTTTACTTAAAGGAGACTAGAGTGTTAAATGTGTTTTATACAAGGCAGAATACCGTTGAAATAGAGAAAGAAACACATTCGGCAGCTTTGGAAAGCCTTACACTTCACTGAAATGTAGTACTACACTCTGTAACTCAGTTGAGAGACAATGTTCCTGAGCTGCCTCTGTTCATAACAGTGTGTAGGAAGTTGTTTGATAAAGTGGGCAAAGCTTATACATGGACCAGAAGGAAGAATATAGGAAACTACATGAAAACATGGATAATTCAGAGAAAATGACTGTAAACAGATGAGAACTCGTTTAGAACAGCTCAAAGACATTCTCCAAGACAGTTCTTAGTGTAGAAAAGGTAGCTAAGATCCGGGAAATCCTTAATTCGAGTTAAGATCACATGAAACACTGTATGAACCCTGTATTGTTTACTTAAAGGAGACTAGAGTGTTAAATGTGTGTTATACAAGGCAGAATACCATTGAAATAGAGAAAGAAACACATTCGGCAGTTTTGGAAAGCCTTACACTTCACTGAAATGTAGGAATACACTCTGTAACACAGTGGAGAGACAATGTTCCTGAGCTGCCTCTGTTTATAACAGTGTGTAGGAAGTTGTTTGATAAAGTGGGCAAAGCTTATACTTGGACCAGAAGGAAGAATATAGGAAACTACATGAAAACATTGATAATTCAGAGAAAATGACTGTAAACAGATGAGAACTGGTTTAGAACAGCTGAAAGAGATTGCCCAAGTCAATTCTTAGTGTAGAAAATGTAGCTAAGATCCGGGAAATCCTTAATTCGAGTTAAGATAACATGAAACACTGTATGAATACTGTATTGTTTACTTAAAAGAGACTATAGTGGTAAATGTGTGTTATACAAGGCAGAATACCATTGAAATAGAGAAAGAAACACATTCGGCAGCTTTGGAAAGCCTTACACTTCACTGAAATGTAGTACTACACTCTGTAACTCAGTTGAGAGACAATGTTCCTGAGCTGCCTCTGTTCATAACAGTGTGTAGGAAGTTGTTTGATAAAGTGGGCAAAGCTTATACATGGACCAGAAGGAAGAATATAGGAAACTACATGAAAACATGGATAATTCAGAGAAAATGAATGTAAACAGATGAGAACTGGTTTAGAACAGCTCAAAGAGATTGCCCAAGTCAGTTCTTAGTGTAGATAAGGTAGTTAAGATCCGGGAAATCCTTAATTCGAGTTAAGATCACATGAAACACTGTATGAATCCTGTATTCTTTACTTAAAAGAGACTGTAGTGGTAAATGTGTGTTATACAAGGCAGAATACCATTGAAATAGAGAAAGAAACACATTCGGCAGCTTTGGAAAGCCTTACACTTCACTGAAATGTAGGAATACACTCTGTAACACAGTTGAGAGACAATGTTCCCGAGCTGCCTCTGTTTATAACAGTGTGTAGGAAGTGGTTTGATAAAGTGGGCAAAGATTATACTTGGACCAGAAGGAAGAATATAGGAAACTGCATGAAAACATGGAAAATTCAGAGAAAATGACAGTAAACAGATGAGAACTCGTTTAGAACAGCTGAAAGAGATTGCCCAAGTCAGTTCTTAGTGTAGAAAAGGTAGCTAAGTTCCGGGAAATCCTTAATTCCAGTTAAGATCACATGAAACACTGTATGAATCCTGTATTGTTTACTTAAAAGAGACTAGAGTGGTAAATGTGTGTTATACAAGGCAGAATACCATTGAAATAGAGAAAGAAACACATTCGGCAGCTTTGGAAAGCCTTACACTTCACTGAAATGTAGGAATACACTCTGTAACACAGCTGAGAGACAATTTTCCCGAGCTGCCTCTGTTCATAACAGTGTGTAGGAAGTTGTTTGATAAAGTGGGCAAAGCTTATACTTGGCCAGAAGGAAGAATACAGGAAACTACATGAAAACATGGATAATTCGGAGAAAATGACTGTAAACAGATGAGAACTCGTTTAGAACAGCTCAAAGAGATTCTCCAAGTCAGTTCTTAGTGTAGAAAAGGTAGCTAAGATCCGGAAAATCCTTAATTCGAGTTAAGATCACAGGAAACACTGTATGAATTCTGTATTGTTTACTTAAAAGAGACTAGAGTGGTAAATGTGTGTTATACAAGGCAGAATACCATTGAAATAGAGAAAGAAACACATTCCGCGCTTTGGAAAGCCTAACACTTCACTGAAATGTCGTACTACACTCTATAACACAGTTGAGAGACAATGTTCCCGAGCTGCCTCCGTTCATTACAGTGTGTAGGAAGTTGTTTGATAAAGTGGGCAAAGATTATACTTGTACCAGAAGGCAGAATATAAGAAACTCTATGAAAACATGGATAATTCAGAGAAAATGACTGTAAACCGATGAGAACTCGTTTAGAACAGCTGAAAGAGATTTCCCAAGTCAGATCTTAGTGTAGAAAAGGTAGCTAAGTTCCGGGAAATCTTTAATTCGAGTTAAGATCACATGATACACTGTATGAATCCTATATTGTTTACTTAAAAGAGACTAGAGTGGTAAATGTGTGTTATACAAGGCAGAATACCATTGAAATAGAGAAAGAAACACGTTAGGCAGCTTTGGAAGGCCTTGCACTTCACTGAAATGTAGTACTACACTCTATAACACAGTTGAGAGACAATGTTCCCAAGCTGCCTCTGTTCATAACAGTGTGTAGGAAGTTGTTTGATAAAGTGGGCAAAGCTTATACTTGGACCAGAAAAAAGAATAAAGGAAACTACATGAAAACATGGATAATTCAGAGAAAATGACTGTAAACAGATGAGAACTCGTTTAGAACAGCTCAAAGAGATTCTCCAAGTCAGTTCTTAGTGTAGAAAATGTAGCTAAGATCAGAGAAATCCTTAATTCGAGTTAATATCACATGAAACACTGTATGAATCCTGTATTGTTTACTTAAAAGAGACTAGAGTGGTAAATGTGTGTTATACAAGGCAGAATACCATTGAAATAGGGAAAGAAACACGTTAGGCAGCTTTGGAAGACCTTGCACTTCACTGAAATGTAGTACTACACTCTATAACACAGTTGAGAGACAGTGTTCCCGAGCTGTCTCCGTTCATTACAGTGTGTAGGAAGTGGTTTGATAAAGTGGGCAAAGATTATACTTGGACCAGAAGGAAGAATATAGGAAACTGCATGAAAACATGGAAAATTCAGAGAAAATGACAGTAAACAGATGAGAACTCGTTTAGAACAGCTGAAAGAGATTGCCCAAGTCAGTTCTTAGTATAGAAAAGGTAGCTAAGAACCTGGAAATCCTTAATTCGAGTTAAGATCACATGAAACACTGTATGAATTCTGTATTGTTTACTTAAAAGGGACTAGAGTGGTAAATGTGTGTTATAGAAGCCAGAATACCATTGAAATAGAGAAAGAAACACGTTAGGCAGCTTTGGAAGTCCTTGCACTTCATTGAAATGTAGTACTACACTCTATAACACAGTTGAGAGACAATGTTCCCGGGCTGTCTCCGTTAATTACAGTGTGTAGGAAGTGGTTTGATAAAGTGGGCAAAGATTATAATTGTACCACAAGGCAGAATAAAAGAAACTGTATGAAAACATGGATAATTCAGAATTAATGACTGTAAGCAGATGAGAACTCGTTTAGAACAGCTGAAAGAAATTGCCCAAATCAGTTCTTAGTGTAGAAAAGGTAGCTAAGTTTCGGGAAATCTTTAATTCGAGTTAAGATCACATGAAACACTGTATGAATCCTGTATTGTTTACTTAAAAGAGACTAGAGTGCTAAATGTGTGTTATACAAGGCAGAATACCATTTAAATAGAGAAAGAAACACGTTAGGCAGCTTTGGAAGACCTTGCACTTCACTGAAATGTAGTACTACACTCTATAACACAGTTGAGAGACAATGTTCCCGAGCTGGCTCCGTTCATTACAGTGTGTAGGAAGTGGTTTGATAAAGTGGGCAAAGATTATACTTGGACCAGAAGGAAGAATATAGGAAACTGCATGAAAACATGGAAAATTCAGCAAAAATGACTGTAAACAGATGAGAACTGGTTTAGAAGAGCTCAAAGAGATTCTCCAAGTCAGTTCTTAGTGTAGAAAAGGTAGCTAGGATCCGGGAAATCCTTAATTCGAGTTAAGATCACATGAAACAGTGTATGAATCCTGTATTGTTTACTTAAAAGAGACTAGAGTGCTAAATGTGTGTTATACAATGCAGAATACCATTGAAATGGAGAAAGAAACATTCGGCAGCTTTGGAAAGCCTTAGACTTCACTGAAATGTAGGAATACACTCTGTAACACAGTTGAGAGACAATGTTCCCGAGCTGCCTCTGTTTATAGCAGTGTGTAGGAAGGTGTTTGATAAAGTGGGCAAAGCTTATACTTGGACCAGAAGGAAGAATATAGGAAACTGCATGAAAACAAGGAAAAATCAAAGAAAATGACTGTAAACAAATGAGAAGTCGTTTAGAACAGCTGAAAGAGATTGCCCAAGTCAGTTCTTAGTGTAGAAAAGGTAGCTAAGATCCGGGAAATCCTTAATTCGAGTTAAGATCACATGAAACACTGTATGAATTCTGTAATGTTTACTTAAAAGAGACTAGAGTGTTAAATGTTTGTTATACAAGGCAGAATACCATTGAAATAGAGAAAGAAACACATTCGGCGCTTTGGAATGCCTAACACTTCACTGAAATGTCGTACTACACTCTGTAACACAGTTGAGAGACAATGTTCCCGAGCTGTCTCCGTTCATTACAGTGTGTAGAAAGTGGTTTGATAAAGTGGGCAAAGATTATACTTGAACCACAAGGCAGAATATAAGAAACTCAATGAAAACATGGATAATTCAGAGAAAGTGACTGTAAACAGATGAGAACTTGTTGAGAACAGCTCAAAGAGATTGCCCAAGTTAGTTCTTAGTGTAGAAAATGTAGCTAAGATCCGGGAAATCCTTAATTCGAGTTAAGATCACATGAAACACTGTATGAATCCTGTATTGTTTACTTAAAAGAGACTAGAGTGCTAAATGTGTGTTATACAAGGCACAATACCATTTAAATGGAGAAAGAAACATTCGGCAGCTTTGGAAAGCCTTAGACTTCACTGAAATGTAGGAATACACTCTGTAACACAGTTGAGAGACAATGTTTCCGAGCTGCCTCTGTTCATAACAGTGTGTAGGAAGTTGTTTGATAAAGTGGGCAAAGCTTATACTTGGACCAGAAGGAAGAATATAGGAAACTACATGAAAACATGGATAATTCAGAGAAAATGACTGTAAGCAGATGAGAACTCGTTTAGAACAGCTGAAAGAGATTGCCCAAGTCAGTTCTTAGTGTAGAAAAGGTAGCTAAGTTCCAGGAAATCTTTAATTCGAGTTAAGATCACATGAAACACTGTATGAATCCTGCATTGTTTACTTAAAAGAGACTAGAGTGCTAAATGTGTGTTATACAAGGCAGAATACCATTGAAATAGGGAAAGAAACACGTTAGGCAGCTTTGGAAGACCTTGCAGTTCACTGAAATGTAGTACTACACTCTATAACACAGTTGAGAGACAATGTTCCCGAGCTGTCTCCGTTCATTACAGTGTGTAGGAAGTGGTTTGATAAAGTGGGCAAAGATTATACTTGGCCCAGAAGGAAGAATATAGGAAACTGCATGAAAACATGCAAAATTCAGAGAAAATGACTGTAAACAGATGAGAACTCGTTTAGAACAGCTCAAAGAGATTCTCCAAGTCAATTCTTAGTGTAGAAAAGGTAGCTAAGATCCGGAAAATCCTTAATTCGAGTTAAGATCACATGAAACACTGTATGAATTCTGTATTGCTTACTTAAAAGAGACTAGAGTGGTAAATGTGTGTTATACAAGGCAGAATACCATTGAAAAAGAGAAAGAAACACATTCGGCGCTTTGGAAAGCCTAACACTTCACTGAAATGTAGTACTACACTCTGTAACACAGTTGAGAGACAATGTTCCCGAGCTGCCTCTGTTCATAACAGTGTGTAGGAAGTTGTTTGATAAAGTGGGCAAAGCTTATACTCGGACCAGAAGGAAGAATATAGGAAACTACATGAAAACATGGATAATTCAGAGAAAATGACTGTAAACAGATGAGAACTCGTTTAGAACAGCTCAAAGAGATTCTCCAAGTCAGTTCTTAGTGTAGAAAATGTAGCTAAGATCCGGGAAATCCTTAATTCGAGTTAATATCACATGAAACACTGTATGAATCCTGTATTGTTTACTTAAAAGAGACTAGAGTGGTAAATGTGTGTTATACAAGGCAGAATACCATTGAAATAGGGAAAGAAACACGTTAGGCAGCTTTGGAAGACCTTGCACTTCACTGAAATGTAGTACTACACTCTATAACACAGTTGAGAGACAGTGTTCCCGAGCTGTCTCCGTTCATTACAGTGTGTAGGAAGTGGTTTGATAAAGTGGGCAAAGATTATACTTGGACCAGAAGGAAGAATATAGGAAACTGCATGAAAACATGGAAAATTCAGAGAAAATGACAGTAAACAGATGAGAACTCGTTTAGAACAGCTGAAAGAGATTGCCCAAGTCAGTTCTTAGTGTAGAAAAGGTAGCTAAGTTCCGGGAAATCCTTAATTCCAGTTAAGATCACATGAAACACTGTATGAATCCTGTATTGTTTACTTAAAAGAGACTAGAGTGGTAAATGTGTGTTATACAAGGCAGAATACCATTGAAATAGAGAAAGAAACACATTCGGCAGCTTTGGAAAGCCTTACACTTCACTGAAATGTAGGAATACACTCTGTAACACAGCTGAGAGACAATTTTCCCGAGCTGCCTCTGTTCATAACAGTGTGTAGGAAGTTGTTTGATAAAGTGGGCAAAGCTTATACTTGGCCAGAAGGAAGAATATAGGAAACTACATGAAAACATGGATAATTCGGAGAAAATGACTGTAAACAGATGAGAACTCGTTTAGAACAGCTCAAAGAGATTCTCCAAGTCAGTTCTTAGTGTAGAAAAGGTAGCTAAGATCCGGAAAATCCTTAATTCGAGTTAAGATCACAGGAAACACTGTATGAATTCTGTATTGTTTACTTAAAAGAGACTAGAGTGGTAAATGTGTGTTATACAAGGCAGAATACCATTGAAATAGAGAAAGAAACACATTCCGCGCTTTGGAAAGCCTAACACTTCACTGAAATGTCGTACTACACTCTGTAACACAGTTGAGAGACAATGTTCCCGAGCTGCCTCTGTTTATAGCAGTGTGTAGGAAGGTGTTTGATAAAGTGGGCAAAGCTTATACTTGGACCAGAAGGAAGAATATAGGAAACTGCATGAAAACATGGAAAAATCAGAGAAAATGACTGTAAACAAATGAGAACTCGTTTAGAACAGCTGAAAGAGATTGTCCAAGTCAGTTCTTAGTGTAGAAAAGGTAGCTAAGATCCGGGAAATCCTGAATTCGAGTTAAGATCACATGAAACACTGTATGAATTCTGTAATGTTTACTTAAAAGAGACTAGAGTGGTAAATGTGTGTTATACAAGGCAGAATACCATTGAAATAGAGAAAGAAACACATTCGGCGCTTTGGAAAGCCTAACACTTCACTGAAATGTAGTACTACACTCTATAACACAGTTGAGAGACAATGTTCCCGAGCTGCCTCCGTTCATTACAGTGTGTAGGAAGTTGTTTGATAAAGTGGGCAAAGATTATACTTGTACCAGAAGGCAGAATATAAGAAACTCTATGAAAACATGGATAATTCAGAGAAAATGACTGTAAACCGATGAGAACTCGTTTAGAACAGCTGAAAGAGATTTCCCAAGTCAGATCTTAGTGTAGAAAAGGTAGCTAAGTTCCGGGAAATCTTTAATTCGAGTTAAGATCACATGATACACTGTATGAATCCTATATTGTTTACTTAAAAGAGACTAGAGTGGTAAATGTGTGTTATACAAGGCAGAATACCATTGAAATAGAGAAAGAAACACGTTAGGCAGCTTTGGAAGGCCTTGCACTTCACTGAAATGTAGTACTACACTCTATAACACAGTTGAGAGACAATGTTCCCAAGCTGCCTCTGTTCATAACAGTGTGTAGGAAGTTGTTTGATAAAGTGGGCAAAGCTTATACTTGGACCAGAAAAAAGAATAAAGGAAACTACATGAAAACATGGATAATTCAGAGAAAATGACTGTAAACAGATGAGAACTCGTTTAGAACAGCTCAAAGAGATTCTCCAAGTCAGTTCTTAGTGTAGAAAATGTAGCTAAGATCAGAGAAATCCTTAATTCGAGTTAATATCACATGAAACACTGTATGAATCCTGTATTGTTTACTTAAAAGAGACTAGAGTGGTAAATGTGTGTTATACAAGGCAGAATACCATTGAAATAGGGAAAGAAACACGTTAGGCAGCTTTGGAAGACCTTGCACTTCACTGAAATGTAGTACTACACTCTATAACACAGTTGAGAGACAGTGTTCCCGAGCTGTCTCCGTTCATTACAGTGTGTAGGAAGTGGTTTGATAAAGTGGGCAAAGATTATACTTGGACCAGAAGGAAGAATATAGGAAACTGCATGAAAACATGGAAAATTCAGAGAAAATGACAGTAAACAGATGAGAACTCGTTTAGAACAGCTGAAAGAGATTGCCCAAGTCAGTTCTTAGTATAGAAAAGGTAGCTAAGAACCTGGAAATCCTTAATTCGAGTTAAGATCACATGAAACACTGTATGAATTCTGTATTGTTTACTTAAAAGGGACTAGAGTGGTAAATGTGTGTTATAGAAGCCAGAATACCATTGAAATAGAGAAAGAAACACGTTAGGCAGCTTTGGAAGGCCTTGCACTTCATTGAAATGTAGTACTACACTCTATAACACAGTTGAGAGACAATGTTCCCGGGCTGTCTCCGTTAATTACAGTGTGTAGGAAGTGGTTTGATAAAGTGGGCAAAGATTATAATTGTACCACAAGGCAGAATAAAAGAAACTGTATGAAAACATGGATAATTCAGAATTAATGACTGTAAGCAGATGAGAACTCGTTTAGAACAGCTGAAAGAAATTGCCCAAATCAGTTCTTAGTGTAGAAAAGGTAGCTAAGTTTCGGGAAATCTTTAATTCGAGTTAAGATCACATGAAACACTGTATGAATCCTGTATTGTTTACTTAAAAGAGACTAGAGTGCTAAATGTGTGTTATACAAGGCAGAATACCATTTAAATAGAGAAAGAAACACGTTAGGCAGCTTTGGAAGACCTTGCACTTCACTGAAATGTAGTACTACACTCTATAACACAGTTGAGAGACAATGTTCCCGAGCTGGCTCCGTTCATTACAGTGTGTAGGAAGTGGTTTGATAAAGTGGGCAAAGATTATACTTGGACCAGAAGGAAGAATATAGGAAACTGCATGAAAACATGGAAAATTCAGCAAAAATGACTGTAAACAGATGAGAACTGGTTTAGAAGAGCTCAAAGAGATTCTCCAAGTCAGTTCTTAGTGTAGAAAAGGTAGCTAGGATCCGGGAAATCCTTAATTCGAGTTAAGATCACATGAAACAGTGTATGAATCCTGTATTGTTTACTTAAAAGAGACTAGAGTGCTAAATGTGTGTTATACAATGCAGAATACCATTGAAATGGAGAAAGAAACATTCGGCAGCTTTGGAAAGCCTTAGACTTCACTGAAATGTAGGAATACACTCTGTAACACAGTTGAGAGACAATGTTCCCGAGCTGCCTCTGTCCATAACAGTTTGTAGGAAGTTGTTTGATAAAGTGGGCAAAGCTTATACTTGGAGCAGAAGGAAGAATATAGGAAACTACATGAAAACATGGATAATTCAGAGAAAATGACTCTAAACAGATGAGAACTCGTTTAGAACAGCTCAAAGAGATTCTCCAAGTCAGTTCTTAGTGTAGAAAATGTAGCTAAGATCCGGGAAATCCTTAATTCGAGTTAATATCACATGAAACACTGTATGAATCCTGTATTGTTTACTTAAAAGAGACTAGAGTGGTAAATGTGTGTTATACAAGGCAGAATACCATTGAAATAGGGAAAGACACACGTTAGGCAGCTTTGGAAGGCCTTGCACTTCACTGAAATGTAGTACTACACTCTATAACACAGTTGAGAGACAATGTTCCCGAGCAGTCTTTGTTCATTACAGTGTGTAGGAAGTGGTTTGATAAAGTGGGCAAAGATTATACTTGGACAAGAAGGAAGAATATAGGAAACTACGTGAAAACATGGATAATTCAGAGAAAATGACTGTAAACAGATGAGAACTCGTTTAGAACAGCTCAAAGAGATTCTCCAAGTCAGTTCTTAGTGTAGAAAAGGTAGCTAAAATCCGGAAAATCCTTAATTTGAGTTAAGATCACATGAAACACTGTATGAATTTTGTATTGTTTACTTTAAAGAGACTAGAGTGGTAAATGTGTGTTATACAAGGCAGAATACCATTGAAATAGAGAAAAAAACACATTCGGCGCTTTGGAAAGCCTAACACTTCACTGAAATGTCGTACTACACTCTGTAACACAGTTGAGAGACAATGTTCCCGAGCTGCCTCTGTTTATAGCAGTGTGTAGGAAGGTGTTTGATAAAGTGGGCAAAGCTTATACTTGGACCAGAAGGAAGAATATAGGAAACTGCATGAAAACAAGGAAAAATCAAAGAAAATGACTGTAAACAAATGAGAAGTCGTTTAGAACAGCTGAAAGAGATTGCCCAAGTCAGTTCTTAGTGTAGAAAAGGTAGCTAAGATCCGGGAAATCCTTAATTCGAGTTAAGATCACATGAAACACTGTATGAATTCTGTAATGTTTACTTAAAAGAGACTAGAGTGTTAAATGTTTGTTATACAAGGCAGAATACCATTGAAATAGAGAAAGAAACACATTCGGCGCTTTGGAATGCCTAACACTTCACTGAAATGTCGTACTACACTCTGTAACACAGTTGAGAGACAATGTTCCCGAGCTGTCTCCGTTCATTACAGTGTGTAGGAAGTGGTTTGATAAAGTGGGCAAAGATTATACTTGAACCACAAGGCAGAATATAAGAAACTCAATGAAAACATGGATAATTCAGAGAAAGTGACTGTAAACAGATGAGAACTTGTTGAGAACAGCTCAAAGAGATTGCCCAAGTTAGTTCTTAGTGTAGAAAATGTAGCTAAGATCCGGGAAATCCTTAATTCGAGTTAAGATCACATGAAACACTGTATGAATCCTGTATTGTTTACTTAAAAGAGACTAGAGTGGTAAATGTGTGTTATACAAGGCAGAATACCATTGAAATATCGAAAGAAACACATTCGGCAGCTTTGGAAAGCCTTACACTTCACTGAAATGTCGTACTACACTCTGTAACACAGTTGAGAGACAATTTTCCCGAGCTGCCTCTGTTCATAACAGTGTGTAGGAAGTTGTTTGATAAAGTGGGCAAAGCTTATACTTGGACCAGAAGGAAGAATATAGGAAACTACATGAAAACATGGATAATTCAGTGAAAATGACTGTAAACAGATGAGAACTCGTTTAGAACAGCTCAAAGACATTCTCCAAGTCGGTCCTTAGTGTAGAAAAGGTAGCTAAGATCCGGGAAATCCTTAATTCGAGTGAAGATAACATGAAACACTGTATGAATCCTGTATTGTTTACTTAAAAGAGACTAGAGTGGTAAATATGTGTTATACAAGGCAGAATACCATTGAAATAGAGAAAGAAACACATTTGGCAGCTTTGGAAAGCCTTACACTTCACTGAAATGTCGTACTACACTCTGTAACACAGTTGAGAGACAATGTTGACGACCTGCCTCTTTTTAAAACAGTGTGTAGGAAGTTGTTTGATAAAGTGGGCAAAGCTTATACTTGGACCAGAAGGAAGAATATAGGAAACTACATGAGAACATGGAAAATTCAGAGAAAATGAATGTAAACAGATGAGAACTCGTTTAGAACAGCTCAAAGAGATCCTCCAAGTCAGTTCTTAGTGTAGAAAAGGTAGCTAAGATCCGGGAAATCCTGAATTCGAGTTAAGATCACATGAAACACTGTATGAATTCTGTAATGTTTACTTAAAAGAGACTAGAGTGGTAAATGTGTGTTATACAAGGCAGAATACCATTGAAATAGAGAAAGAAACACATTCGGCGCTTTGGAAAGCCTAACACGTCACTGAAATGTAGTACTACACTCTATAACACAGTTGAGAGACAATGTTCCCGAGCTGCCTCCGTTCATTACAGTGTGTAGGAAGTTGTTTGATAAAGTGGGCAAAGATTATACTTGTACCAGAAGGCAGAATATAAGAAACTCTATGAAAACATGGATAATTCAGAGAAAATGACTGTAAACCGATGAGAACTCGTTTAGAACAGCTGAAAGAGATTTCCCAAGTCAGATCTTAGTGTAGAAAAGGTAGCTAAGTTCCGGGAAATCTTTAATTCGAGTTAAGATCACATGATACACTGTATGAATCCTGTATTGTTTACTTAAAAGAGACTAGAGTGGTAAATGTTTGTTATACAAGGCAGAATACCATTGAAATAGAGAAAGAAACACGTTAGGCAGCTTTGGAAGGCCTTGCACTTCACTGAAATGTAGTACTACACTCTATAACACAGTTGAGAGACAATGTTCCCGAGCTGCCTCTGTTCATAACAGTGTGTAGGAAGTTGTTTGATAAAGTGGGCAAAGCTTATACTTGGACCAGAAGGAAGAATAAAGGAAACTACATGAAAACATGGATAATTCAGAGAAAATGACTGTAAACAGATGAGAACTCGTTTAGAACAGCTCAAAGAGATTCTCCAAGTCAGTTCTTAGTGTAGAAAATGTAGCTAAGATCAGAGAAATCCTTAATTCGAGTTAATATCACATGAAACACTGTATGAATCCTGTATTGTTTACTTAAAAGAGACTAGAGTGGTAAATGTGTGTTATACAAGGCAGAATACCATTGAAATAGGGAAAGAAACACGTTAGGCAGCTTTGGAAGACCTTGCACTTCACTGAAATGTAGTACTACACTCTATAAAACAGTTGAGAGACAGTGTTCCCGAGCTGTCTCCGTTCATTACAGTGTGTAGGAAGTGGTTTGATAAAGTGGGCAAAGATTATACTTGGACCAGAAGGAAGAATATAGGAAACTGCATGAAAACATGGAAAATTCAGAGAAAATGACAGTAAACAGATGAGAACTCGTTTAGAACAGCTGAAAGAGATTTCCCAAGTCAGATCTTAGTGTAGAAAAGGTAGCTAAGTTCCCGGAAATCTTTACTTCGAGTTAAGATCACATGATACACTGTATGAATCCTGTATTGTTTACTTAAAAGAGACTAGAGTGGTAAATGTGTGTTATACAAGGCAGAATACCATTGAAATAGAGAAAGAAACACGTTAGGCAGCTTTGGAAGGCCTTGCACTTCACTGAAATGTAGTACTACACTCTATAACACAGTTGAGAGACAATGTTCCCGAGCTGCCTCTGTTCATAACAGTGTGTAGGAAGTTGTTTGATAAAGTGGGCAAAGCTTATACTTGGACCAGAAGGAAGAATAAAGGAAACTACATGAAAAGATGGATAATTCAGAGAAAATGACTGTAAACAGATGAGAACTCGTTTAGAACAGCTCAAAGAGATTCTCCAAGTCAGTTCTTAGTGTAGAAAATGTAGCTAAGATCAGAGAAATCCTTAATTCGAGTTAATATCACATGAAACACTGTATGAATCCTGTATTGTTTACTTAAAAGAGACTAGAGTGGTAAATGTGTGTTATACAAGGCAGAATACCATTGAAATAGGGAAAGAAACACGTTAGGCAGCTTTGGAAGACCTTGCACTTCACTGAAATGTAGTACTACACTCTATAACACAGTTGAGAGACAGTGTTCCCGAGCTGTCTCCGTTCATTACAGTGTGTAGGAAGTGGTTTGATAAAGTGGGCAAAGATTATACTTGGACCAGAAGGAAGAATATAGGAAACTGCATGAAAACATGGAAAATTCAGAGAAAATGACAGTAAACAGATGAGAACTCGTTTAGAACAGCTGAAAGAGATTGCCCAAGTCAGTTCTTAGTATAGAAAAGGTAGCTAAGAACCTGGAAATCCTTAATTCGAGTTAAGATCACATGAAACACTGTATGAATTCTGTATTGTTTACTTAAAAGAGACTAGAGTGGTAAATGTGTGTTATAAAAGCCAGAATACCATTGAAATAGAGAAAGAAACACGTTAGGCAGCTTTGGAAGGCCTTGCACTTCATTGAAATGTAGTACTACACTCTATAACACAGTTGAGAGACAATGTTCCCGGGCTGTCTCCGTTAATTACAGTGTGTAGGAAGTGGTTTGATAAAGTGGGCAAAGATTATAATTGTACCACAAGGCAGAATAAAAGAAACTGTATGAAAACATGGATAATTCAGAATTAATGACTGTAAGCAGATGAGAACTCGTTTAGAACAGCTGAAAGAAATTGCCCAAATCAGTTCTTAGTGTAGAAAAGGTAGCTAAGTTTCAGGAAATCTTTAATTCGAGTTAAGATCACATGAAACACTGTATGAATCCTGTATTGTTTACTTAAAAGAGACTAGAGTGCTAAATGTGTGTTATACAAGGCAGAATACCATTTAAATAGAGAAAGAAACACGTTAGGCAGCTTTGGAAGACCTTGCACTTCACTGAAATGTAGTACTACACTCTATAACACAGTTGAGAGACAATGTTCCCGAGCTGGCTCCGTTCATTACAGTGTGTAGGAAGTGGTTTGATAAAGTGGGCAAAGATTATACTTGGACCAGAAGGAAGAATATAGGAAACTGCATGAAAACATGGAAAATTCAGCGAAAATGACTGTAAACATATGAGAACTGGTTTAGAAGCGCTCAAAGAGATTCTCCAAGTCAGTTCTTAGTGTAGAAAAGGTAGCTAGGATCCGGGAAATCCTTAATTCGAGTTAAGATCACATGAAACAGTGTATGAATCCTGTATTGTTTACTTAAAAGAGACTAGAGTGCTAAATGTGTGTTATACAATGCAGAATACCATTGAAATGGAGAAAGAAACATTCGGCCGCTTTGGAAAGCCTTAGACTTCACTGAAATGTAGGAATACACTCTGTAACACAGTTGAGAGACAATGTTCCCGAGCTGCCTCTGTCCATAACAGTGTGTAGGAAGTTGTTTGATAAAGTGGGCAAAGCTTATACTTGGAGCAGAAGGAAGAATATAGGAAACTACATGAAAACATGGATAATTCAGAGAAAATGACTCTAAACAGATGAGAACTCGTTTAGAACAGCTCAAAGAGATTCTCCAAGTCAGTTCTTAGTGTAGAAAATGTAGCTAAGATCCGGGAAATCCTTAATTCGAGTTAATATCACATGAAACACTGTATGAATCCTGTATTGTTTACTTAAAAGAGACTAGAGTGGTAAATGTGTGTTATACAAGGCAGAATACCATTGAAATAGGGAAAGAAACACGTTAGGCAGCTTTGGAAGGCCTTGCACTTCACTGAAATGTAGTACTACACTCTATAACACAGTTGAGAGACAATGTTCCCGAGCAGTCTTTGTTCATTACAGTGTGTAGGAAGTGGTTTGATAAAGTGGGCAAAGATTATACTTGGACCAGAAGGAAGAATATAGGAAACTACGTGAAAACATGGATAATTCAGAGAAAATGACTGTAAACAGATGAGAACTCGTTTAGAACAGCTCAAAGAGATTCTCCAAGTCAGTTCTTAGTGTAGAAAAGGTAGCTAAAATCCGGAAAATCCTTAATTCGAGTTAAGATCACATGAAACACTGTATGAATTTTGTATTGTTTACTTAAAAGAGACTAGAGTGGTAAATGTGTGTTATACAAGGCAGAATACCATTGAAATAGAGAAAGAAACACATTCGGCGCTTTGGAAAGCCTAACACTTCACTGAAATGTAGGAATACACTCTGTAACACAGTTGAGAGACAATGTTCCCGAGCTGACTCTGTTTATAGCATTGTGTAGGAAGGTGTTTGATAAAGTGGGCAAAGCTTATACTTGGACCAGAAGGAAGAATATAGGAAACTGCATGAAAACATGGAAAAATCAGAGAAAATGACTGTAAACAGATGAGAACTAGTTGAGAACAGCTGAAAGAGATTGCCCAAGTCAGTTCTTAGTATAGAAAAGGTAGCTAAGATCCGGGAAATCCTTAATTCGAGTTAAGATCACATGAAACACTGTATGAATCCTGTATTGTTTACTTAAAAGAGACTAGAGTGGTAAATGTGTGTTATACAAGGCAGAATACCATTGAAATAGAGAAAGAAACACATTCGGCGCTTTGGAAAGCCTAACACTTCACTGAAATGTCGTACTACACTCTGTAACACAGTTGAGAGACAATGTTCCCGAGCTGCCTCTGTTTATAGCAGTGTGTAGGAAGGTGTTTGATAAAGTGGGCAAAGCTTATACTTGGACCATAAGGAAGAATATAGGAAACTGCATGAAAACAAGGAAAAATCAAAGAAAATGACTGTAAACAAATGAGAACTCGTTTAGAACTGCGGAAAGAGATTGCCCAAGTCAGTTCTTAGTGTAGAAAAGGTAGCTAAGATCCGGGAAATCCTTAATTCGAGTTAAGATCACATGAAACACTGTATGAATTCTGTAATGTTTACTTAAAAGAGACTAGAGTGGTAAATGTTTGTTATACAAGGCAGAATACCATTGAAATAGAGAAAGAAACACATTCGGCGCTTTGGAATGCTTAACACTTCACTGAAATGTCGTACTACACTCTGTAACACAGTTGAGAGACAATGTTCCCGAGCTGTCTCCGTTCATTACAGTGTGTAGGAAGTGGTTTGATAAAGTTGGCAAAGATTATACTTGTACCACAAGGCAGAATATAAGAAACTCAATGAAAACATGGATAATTCAGAGAAAGTGACTGTAAACAGATGAGAACTCGTTGAGAACAGCTCAAAGAGATTGCCCAAGTTAGTTCTTAGTGTAGAAAATGTAGCTAAGATCCGGGAAATCCTTAATTCGAGTTAAGATCACATGAAACACTGTATGAATCCTGTATTGTTTACTTAAAAGAGACTAGAGTGGTAAATGTGTGTTATACAAGGCAGAATACCATTGAAATATCGAAAGAAACACATTCGGCAGCTTTGGAAAGCCTTACACTTCACTGAAATGTCGTACTACACTCTGTAACACAGTTGAGAGACAATTTTCCCGAGCTGCCTCTGTTCATAACAGTGTGTAGGAAGTTGTTTGATAAAGTGGGCAAAGCTTATACTTGGACCAGAAGGAAGAATATAGGAAACTAAATGAAAACATGGATAATTCAGAGAAAATGACTGTAAACAGATGAGAACTCGTTTAGAACAGCTCAAAGAGATTCTCCAAGTCAGTTCTTAGTGTAGAAAAGGTAGCTAAGATCCGGAAAATCCTTAATTCGAGTTAAGATCACATGAAACACTGTATGAATCCTGTATTGTTTACTTAAAAGAGACTAGAGTGGTAAATGTGTGTTATACAAGGCAGAATACCATTGAAATAGAGAAAGAAACACATTCGGCAGCTTTGGAAAGCCTTACACTTCACTGAAATGTAGGAATACACTCCTTAACACAGTTGAGAGACAATTTTCCCGAGCTGCCTCTGTTCATAACAGTGTGTAGGAAGTTGTTTGATAAAGTGGGCAAAGCTTATACTTGGACCAGAAGGAAGAATATAGGAAACTAAATGAAAACATGGATAATTCAGAGAAAATGACTGTAAACAGATGAGAACTCGTTTAGAACAGCTCAAAGAGATTCTCCAAGTCAGTTCTTAGTGTAGAAAAGGTAGCTAAGATCCGGAAAATCCTTAATTCGAGTTAAGATCACATGAAACACTGTATGAATTCTGTATTGTTTACTTAAAAGAGACTAGAGTGGTAAATGTGTGTTATACAAGGCAGAATACCATTAAAAAAGAGAAAGAAACACATTCGGCGCTTTGGAAAGCCTTACACTTCACTGAAATGTCGTACTACACTCTGTAACACAGTTGAGAGACAATGTTGACGAGCTGCCTCTTTTTAAAACAGTGTGTAGGAAGTTGTTTGATAAAATGGCAAAGCTTATACTTGGACCAGAAGGAAGAATATAGGAAACTACATGAAAATATGGATAATTCAGAGAAAATGACTGTAAACACATGAGAACTCGTTTAGAACAGCTGAAAGAGATTGTCCAAGTCAGTTCTTAGTGTAGAAAAGGTAGCTAAGATCCGGGAAATCCTGAATTCGAGTTAAGATCACATGAAACACTGTATGAATTCTGTAATGTTTACTTAAAAGAGACTAGAATGGTAAATGTGTGTTATACAAGGCAGAATACCATTGAAATAGAGAAAGAAACACATTCGGCGCTTTGGAAAGCGTAACACTTCACTGAAATGTAGTACTACACTCTATAACACAGTTGAGAGACAATGTTCCCGAGCTGCCTCCGTTCATAACAGTGTGTAGGAAGTTGTTTGATAAAGTGGGCAAAGCTTATACTTGGACCAGAAGGAAGAATATAGGAAACTGCATGAAAACATGGAAAAATCAGAGAAAATGACTGTAAACAAATGAGAACTCGTTTAGAACAGCTGAAAGAGATTGTCCAAGTCAGTTCTTAGTGTAGAAAAGGTAGCTAAGATCCGGGAAATCCTGAATTCGAGTTAAGATCACATGAAACACTGTATGAATTCTGTAATGTTTACTTAAAAGAGACTAGAGTGGTAAATGTGTGTTATACAAGGCAGAATACCATTGAAATAGGGAAAGAAACACGTTAGGCAGCTTTGGAAGGCCTTGCACTTCACTGAAATGTAGTACTACACTCTATAACACAGTTGAGAGACAATGTTCCCGAGCTGCCTCCGTTCATTACAGTGTGTAGGAAGTTGTTTGATAAAGTGGGCAAAGATTATACTTGTACCAGAAGGCAGAATATAAGAAACTCTATGAAAACATGGATAATTCAGAGAAAATGACTGTAAACCGATGAGAACTCGTTTAGAACAGCTGAAAGAGATTTCCCAAGTCAGATCTTAGTGTAGAAAAGGTAGCTAAGTTCCGGGAAATCTTTAATTCGAGTTAAGATCACATGATACACTGTATGAATCCTGTATTGTTTACTTAAAAGAGACTAGAGTGGTAAATGTGTGTTATACAAGGCAGAATACCATTGAAATAGAGAAAGAAACACGTTAGGCAGCTTTGGAAGGCCTTGCACTTCACTGAAATGTAGTACTACACTCTATAACACAGTTGAGAGACAATGTTCCCGAGCTGCCTCTGTTCATAACAGTGTGTAGGAAGTTGTTTGATAAAGTGGGCAAAGCTTATACTTGGACCAGAAGGAAGAATAAAGGAAACTACATGAAAAGATGGATAATTCAGAGAAAATGACTGTAAACAGATGAGAACTCGTTTAGAACAGCTCAAAGAGATTCTCCAAGTCAGTTCTTAGTGTAGAAAATGTAGCTAAGATCAGAGAAATCCTTAATTCGAGTTAATATCACATGAAACACTGTATGAATCCTGTATTGTTTACTTAAAAGAGACTAGAGTGGTAAATGTGTGTTATACAAGGCAGAATACCATTGAAATAGGGAAAGAAACACGTTAGGCAGCTTTGGAAGACCTTGCACTTCACTGAAATGTAGTACTACACTCTATAACACAGTTGAGAGACAGTGTTCCCGAGCTGTCTCCGTTCATTACAGTGTGTAGGAAGTGGTTTGATAAAGTGGGCAAAGATTATACTTGGACCAGAAGGAAGAATATAGGAAACTGCATGAAAACATGGAAAATTCAGAGAAAATGACAGTAAACAGATGAGAACTCGTTTAGAACAGCTGAAAGAGATTGCCCAAGTCAGTTCTTAGTATAGAAAAGGTAGCTAAGAACCTGGAAATCCTTAATTCGAGTTAAGATCACATGAAACACTGTATGAATTCTGTATTGTTTACTTAAAAGAGACTAGAGTGGTAAATGTGTGTTATAAAAGCCAGAATACCATTGAAATAGAGAAAGAAACACGTTAGGCAGCTTTGGAAGGCCTTGCACTTCATTGAAATGTAGTACTACACTCTATAACACAGTTGAGAGACAATGTTCCCGGGCTGTCTCCGTTAATTACAGTGTGTAGGAAGTGGTTTGATAAAGTGGGCAAAGATTATAATTGTACCACAAGGCAGAATAAAAGAAACTGTATGAAAACATGGATAATTCAGAATTAATGACTGTAAGCAGATGAGAACTCGTTTAGAACAGCTGAAAGAAATTGCCCAAATCAGTTCTTAGTGTAGAAAAGGTAGCTAAGTTTCAGGAAATCTTTAATTCGAGTTAAGATCACATGAAACACTGTATGAATCCTGTATTGTTTACTTAAAAGAGACTAGAGTGCTAAATGTGTGTTATACAAGGCAGAATACCATTTAAATAGAGAAAGAAACACGTTAGGCAGCTTTGGAAGACCTTGCACTTCACTGAAATGTAGTACTACACTCTATAACACAGTTGAGAGACAATGTTCCCGAGCTGGCTCCGTTCATTACAGTGTGTAGGAAGTGGTTTGATAAAGTGGGCAAAGATTATACTTGGACCAGAAGGAAGAATATAGGAAACTGCATGAAAACATGGAAAATTCAGCGAAAATGACTGTAAACATATGAGAACTGGTTTAGAAGCGCTCAAAGAGATTCTCCAAGTCAGTTCTTAGTGTAGAAAAGGTAGCTAGGATCCGGGAAATCCTTAATTCGAGTTAAGATCACATGAAACAGTGTATGAATCCTGTATTGTTTACTTAAAAGAGACTAGAGTGCTAAATGTGTGTTATACAATGCAGAATACCATTGAAATGGAGAAAGAAACACGTTAGGCAGCTTTGGAAGGCCTTGCACTTCACTGAAATGTAGTACTACACTCTATAACACAGTTGAGAGACAATGTTCCCGAGCAGTCTTTGTTCATTACAGTGTGTAGGAAGTGGTTTGATAAAGTGGGCAAAGATTATACTTGGACCAGAAGGAAGAATATAGGAAACTACGTGAAAACATGGATAATTCAGAGAAAATGACTGTAAACAGATGAGAACTCGTTTAGAACAGCTCAAAGAGATTCTCCAAGTCAGTTCTTAGTGTAGAAAAGGTAGCTAAAATCCGGAAAATCCTTAATTCGAGTTAAGATCACATGAAACACTGTATGAATTTTGTATTGTTTACTTAAAAGAGACTAGAGTGGTAAATGTGTGTTATACAAGGCAGAATACCATTGAAATAGAGAAAGAAACACATTCGGCGCTTTGGAAAGCCTAACACTTCACTGAAATGTAGGAATACACTCTGTAACACAGTTGAGAGACAATGTTCCCGAGCTGACTCTGTTTATAGCATTGTGTAGGAAGGTGTTTGATAAAGTGGGCAAAGCTTATACTTGGACCAGAAGGAAGAATATAGGAAACTGCATGAAAACATGGAAAAATCAGAGAAAATGACTGTAAACAGATGAGAACTAGTTGAGAACAGCTGAAAGAGATTGCCCAAGTCAGTTCTTAGTATAGAAAAGGTAGCTAAGATCCGGGAAATCCTTAATTCGAGTTAAGATCACATGAAACACTGTATGAATCCTGTATTGTTTACTTAAAAGAGACTAGAGTGGTAAATGTGTGTTATACAAGGCAGAATACCATTGAAATAGAGAAAGAAACACATTCGGCGCTTTGGAAAGCCTAACACTTCACTGAAATGTCGTACTACACTCTGTAACACAGTTGAGAGACAATGTTCCCGAGCTGCCTCTGTTTATAGCAGTGTGTAGGAAGGTGTTTGATAAAGTGGGCAAAGCTTATACTTGGACCATAAGGAAGAATATAGGAAACTGCATGAAAACAAGGAAAAATCAAAGAAAATGACTGTAAACAAATGAGAACTCGTTTAGAACTGCGGAAAGAGATTGCCCAAGTCAGTTCTTAGTGTAGAAAAGGTAGCTAAGATCCGGGAAATCCTTAATTCGAGTTAAGATCACATGAAACACTGTATGAATTCTGTAATGTTTACTTAAAAGAGACTAGAGTGGTAAATGTTTGTTATACAAGGCAGAATACCATTGAAATAGAGAAAGAAACACATTCGGCGCTTTGGAATGCTTAACACTTCACTGAAATGTCGTACTACACTCTGTAACACAGTTGAGAGACAATGTTCCCGAGCTGTCTCCGTTCATTACAGTGTGTAGGAAGTGGTTTGATAAAGTTGGCAAAGATTATACTTGTACCACAAGGCAGAATATAAGAAACTCAATGAAAACATGGATAATTCAGAGAAAGTGACTGTAAACAGATGAGAACTCGTTGAGAACAGCTCAAAGAGATTGCCCAAGTTAGTTCTTAGTGTAGAAAATGTAGCTAAGATCCGGGAAATCCTTAATTCGAGTTAAGATCACATGAAACACTGTATGAATCCTGTATTGTTTACTTAAAAGAGACTAGAGTGGTAAATGTGTGTTATACAAGGCAGAATACCATTGAAATATCGAAAGAAACACATTCGGCAGCTTTGGAAAGCCTTACACTTCACTGAAATGTCGTACTACACTCTGTAACACAGTTGAGAGACAATTTTCCCGAGCTGCCTCTGTTCATAACAGTGTGTAGGAAGTTGTTTGATAAAGTGGGCAAAGCTTATACTTGGACCAGAAGGAAGAATATAGGAAACTAAATGAAAACATGGATAATTCAGAGAAAATGACTGTAAACAGATGAGAACTCGTTTAGAACAGCTCAAAGAGATTCTCCAAGTCAGTTCTTAGTGTAGAAAAGGTAGCTAAGATCCGGAAAATCCTTAATTCGAGTTAAGATCACATGAAACACTGTATGAATCCTGTATTGTTTACTTAAAAGAGACTAGAGTGGTAAATGTGTGTTATACAAGGCAGAATACCATTGAAATAGAGAAAGAAACACATTCGGCAGCTTTGGAAAGCCTTACACTTCACTGAAATGTAGGAATACACTCCTTAACACAGTTGAGAGACAATTTTCCCGAGCTGCCTCTGTTCATAACAGTGTGTAGGAAGTTGTTTGATAAAGTGGGCAAAGCTTATACTTGGACCAGAAGGAAGAATATAGGAAACTAAATGAAAACATGGATAATTCAGAGAAAATGACTGTAAACAGATGAGAACTCGTTTAGAACAGCTCAAAGAGATTCTCCAAGTCAGTTCTTAGTGTAGAAAAGGTAGCTAAGATCCGGAAAATCCTTAATTCGAGTTAAGATCACATGAAACACTGTATGAATTCTGTATTGTTTACTTAAAAGAGACTAGAGTGGTAAATGTGTGTTATACAAGGCAGAATACCATTAAAAAAGAGAAAGAAACACATTCGGCGCTTTGGAAAGCCTTACACTTCACTGAAATGTCGTACTACACTCTGTAACACAGTTGAGAGACAATGTTGACGAGCTGCCTCTTTTTAAAACAGTGTGTAGGAAGTTGTTTGATAAAATGGCAAAGCTTATACTTGGACCAGAAGGAAGAATATAGGAAACTACATGAAAATATGGATAATTCAGAGAAAATGACTGTAAACAAATGAGAACTCGTTTAGAACAGCTGAAAGAGATTGTCCAAGTCAGTTCTTAGTGTAGAAAAGGTAGCTAAGATCCGGGAAATCCTGAATTCGAGTTAAGATCACATGAAACACTGTATGAATTCTGTAATGTTTACTTAAAAGAGACTAGAATGGTAAATGTGTGTTATACAAGGCAGAATACCATTGAAATAGAGAAAGAAACACATTCGGCGCTTTGGAAAGCGTAACACTTCACTGAAATGTAGTACTACACTCTATAACACAGTTGAGAGACAATGTTCCCGAGCTGCCTCCGTTCATAACAGTGTGTAGGAAGTTGTTTGATAAAGTGGGCAAAGCTTATACTTGGACCAGAAGGAAGAATATAGGAAACTGCATGAAAACATGGAAAAATCAGAGAAAATGACTGTAAACAAATGAGAACTCGTTTAGAACAGCTGAAAGAGATTGTCCAAGTCAGTTCTTAGTGTAGAAAAGGTAGCTAAGATCCGGGAAATCCTGAATTCGAGTTAAGATCACATGAAACACTGTATGAATTCTGTAATGTTTACTTAAAAGAGACTAGAGTGGTAAATGTGTGTTATACAAGGCAGAATACCATTGAAATAGGGAAAGAAACACGTTAGGCAGCTTTGGAAGGCCTTGCACTTCACTGAAATGTAGTACTACACTCTATAACACAGTTGAGAGACAATGTTCCCGAGCTGCCTCCGTTCATTACAGTGTGTAGGAAGTTGTTTGATAAAGTGGGCAAAGATTATACTTGTACCAGAAGGCAGAATATAAGAAACTCTATGAAAACATGGATAATTCAGAGAAAATGACTGTAAACCGATGAGAACTCGTTTAGAACAGCTGAAAGAGATTTCCCAAGTCAGATCTTAGTGTAGAAAAGGTAGCTAAGTTCCGGGAAATCTTTAATTCGAGTTAAGATCACATGATACACTGTATGAATCCTGTATTGTTTACTTAAAAGAGACTAGAGTGGTAAATGTGTGTTATACAAGGCAGAATACCATTGAAATAGAGAAAGAAACACGTTAGGCAGCTTTGGAAGGCCTTGCACTTCACTGAAATGTAGTACTACACTCTATAACACAGTTGAGAGACAATGTTCCCGAGCTGCCTCTGTTCATAACAGTGTGTAGGAAGTTGTTTGATAAAGTGGGCAAAGCTTATACTTGGACCAGAAGGAAGAATAAAGGAAACTACATGAAAACATGGATAATTCAGAGAAAATGACTGTAAACAGATGAGAACTCGTTTAGAACAGCTCAAAGAGATTCTCCAAGTCAGTTCTTAGTGTAGAAAATGTAGCTAAGATCAGAGAAATCCTTAATTCGAGTTAATATCACATGAAACACTGTATGAATCCTGTATTGTTTACTTAAAAGAGACTAGAGTGGTAAATGTGTGTTATACAAGGCAGAATACCATTGACATAGGGAAAGAAACACGTTAGGCAGCTTTGGAAGACCTTGCACTTCACTGAAATGTAGTACTACACTCTATAACACAGTTGAGAGACAGTGTTCCCGAGCTGTCTCCGTTCATTACAGTGTGTAGGAAGTGGTTTGATAAAGTGGGCAAAGATTATACTTGGACCAGAAGGAAGAATATAGGAAACTGCATGAAAACATGGAAAATTCAGAGAAAATGACAGTAAACAGATGAGAACTCGTTTAGAACAGCTGAAAGAGATTGCCCAAGTCAGTTCTTAGTATAGAAAAGGTAGCTAAGAACCTGGAAATCCTTAATTCGAGTTAAGATCACATGAAACATTGTATGAATTCTGTATTGTTTACTTAAAAGAGACTAGAGTGGTAAATGTGTGTTATAAAAGGCAGAATACCATTGAAATAGAGAAAGAAACACGTTAGGCAGCTTTGGAAGGCCTTGCACTTCATTGAAATGTAGTACTACACTCTATAACACAGTTGAGAGACAATGTTCCCGGGCTGTCTCCGTTAATTACAGTGTGTAGGAAGTGGTTTGATAAAGTGGGCAAAGATTATAATTGTACCACAAGGCAGAATAAAAGAAACTGTATGAAAACATGGATAATTCAGAATTAATGACTGTAAGCAGATGAGAACTCGTTTAGAACAGCTGAAAGAAATTGCCCAAATCAGTTCTTAGTGTAGAAAAGGTAGCTAAGTTTCGGGAAATCTTTAATTCGAGTTAAAATCACATGAAACACAGTATGAATCCTGTATTGTTTACTTAAAAGAGACTAGAGTGCTAAATGTGTGTTATACAAGGCAGAATACCATTTAAATAGAGAAAGAAACACGTTAGGCAGCTTTGGAAGACCTTGCACTTCACTGAAATGTAGTACTACACTCTATAACACAGTTGAGAGACAATGTTCCCGAGCTGGCTCCGTTCATTACAGTGTGTAGGAAGTGGTTTGATAAAGTGGGCAAAGATTATACTTGGACCAGAAGGAAGAATATAGGAAACTGCATGAAAACATGGAAAATTCAGCGAAAATGACTGTAAACAGATGAGAACTGGTTTAGAAGAGCTCAAAGAGATTCTCCAAGTCAGTTCTGAGTGTAGAAAAGGTAGCTAGGATCCGGGAAATCCTTAATTCGAGTTAAGATCACATGAAACAGTGTATGAATCCTGTATTGTTTACTTAAAAGAGATTAGAGTGCTAAATGTGTGTTATACAATGCAGAATACCATTGAAATGGAGAAAGAAACATTCGGCAGCTTTGGAAAGCCTTAGACTTCACTGAAATGTAGGAATACACTCTGTAACACAGTTGAGAGACAATGTTCCCGAGCTGCCTCTGTTCATAACAGTGTGTAGGTAGTTGTTTGATAAAGTGGGCAAAGCTTATACTTGGAGCAGAAGGAAGAATATAGGAAACTACATGAAAACATGGATAATTCAGAGAAAATGACTCTAAACAGATGAGAACTCGTTTAGAACAGCTCAAAGAGATTCTCCAAGTCAGTTCTTAGTGTAGAAAATGTAGCTAAGATCCGGGAAATCCTTAATTCGAGTTAATATCACATGAAACACTGTATGAATCCAGTATTGTTTACTTAAAAGAGACTAGAGTGGTAAATGTGTGTTATACAAGGCAGAATACCATTGACATAGGGAAAGAAACACGTTAGGCAGCTTTAGAAGGCCTTGCACTTCACTGAAATGTAGTACTACACTCTATAACACAGTTGAGAGACAATGTTCCCGAGCTGTCTCCGTTCATTACAGTGTGTAGGAAGTGGTTTGATAAAGTGGGCAAAGATTATACTTGGACCAGAAGGAAGAATATAGGAAACTACGTGAAAACATGGATAATTCAGAGAAAATGACTGTAAACAGATGAGAACTCGTTTAGAACAGCTCAAAGAGATTCTCCAAGTCAGTTCTTAGTGTAGAAAAGGTAGCTAAGATCCGGAAAATCCTTAATTCGAGTTAAGATCACATGAAACACTGTATGAATCCTGTATTGTTTACTTAAAAGAGACTAGAGTGGTAAATGTGTGTTATACAAGGCAGAATACCATTGAAATAGAGAAAGAAACACATTCGGCGCTTTGGAAAGCCTTACACTTCACTGAAATGTCGTACTACACTCTGTAACACAGTTGAGAGACAATGTTCCCGAGCTGCCTCTGTTTATAGCAGTGTGTAGGAAGGTGTTTGATAAAGTGGGCAAAGCTTATACTTGGACCAGAAGGAAGAATATAGGAAACTGCATGAAAACAAGGAAAAATCAAAGAAAATGACTGTAAACAAATGAGAACTCGTTTAGAACTGCGGAAAGAGATTGCCCAAGTCAGTTCTTAGTGTAGAAAAGGTAGCTAAGATCCGGGAAATCCTTAATTCGAGTTAAGATCACATGAAACACTGTATGAATTCTGTAATGTTTACTTAAAAGAGACTAGAGTGGTAAATGTGTGTTATACAAGGCAGAATACCATTGAAATAGAGAAAGAAACACATTCGGCGCTTTGGAAAGCCTAACACTTCACTGAAATGTCGTACTACACTCTGTAACACAGTTGAGAGACAATGTTCCCGAGCTGCCTCTGTTCATAACAGTGTGTAGGAAGTTGTTTGATAAAGTGGGCAAAGCTTATACTTGGACCAGAAGGAAGAATAAAGGAAACTACATGAAAACATGGATAATTCAGAGAAAATGACTGTAAACAGATGAGAACTCGTTTAGAACAGCTCAAAGAGATTCTCCAAGTCAGTTCTTAGTGTAGAAAATGTAGCTAAGATCAGAGAAATCCTTAATTCGAGTTAATATCACATGAAACACTGTATGAATCCTGTATTGTTTACTTAAAAGAGACTAGAGTGGTAAATGTGTGTTATACAAGGCAGAATACCATTGACATAGGGAAAGAAACACGTTAGGCAGCTTTGGAAGACCTTGCACTTCACTGAAATGTAGTACTACACTCTATAACACAGTTGAGAGACAGTGTTCCCGAGCTGTCTCCGTTCATTACAGTGTGTAGGAAGTGGTTTGATAAAGTGGGCAAAGATTATACTTGGACCAGAAGGAAGAATATAGGAAACTGCATGAAAACATGGAAAATTCAGAGAAAATGACAGTAAACAGATGAGAACTCGTTTAGAACAGCTGAAAGAGATTGCCCAAGTCAGTTCTTAGTATAGAAAAGGTAGCTAAGAACCTGGAAATCCTTAATTCGAGTTAAGATCACATGAAACATTGTATGAATTCTGTATTGTTTACTTAAAAGAGACTAGAGTGGTAAATGTGTGTTATAAAAGGCAGAATACCATTGAAATAGAGAAAGAAACACGTTAGGCAGCTTTGGAAGGCCTTGCACTTCATTGAAATGTAGTACTACACTCTATAACACAGTTGAGAGACAATGTTCCCGGGCTGTCTCCGTTAATTACAGTGTGTAGGAAGTGGTTTGATAAAGTGGGCAAAGATTATAATTGTACCACAAGGCAGAATAAAAGAAACTGTATGAAAACATGGATAATTCAGAATTAATGACTGTAAGCAGATGAGAACTCGTTTAGAACAGCTGAAAGAAATTGCCCAAATCAGTTCTTAGTGTAGAAAAGGTAGCTAAGTTTCGGGAAATCTTTAATTCGAGTTAAAATCACATGAAACACAGTATGAATCCTGTATTGTTTACTTAAAAGAGACTAGAGTGCTAAATGTGTGTTATACAAGGCAGAATACCATTTAAATAGAGAAAGAAACACGTTAGGCAGCTTTGGAAGACCTTGCACTTCACTGAAATGTAGTACTACACTCTATAACACAGTTGAGAGACAATGTTCCCGAGCTGGCTCCGTTCATTACAGTGTGTAGGAAGTGGTTTGATAAAGTGGGCAAAGATTATACTTGGACCAGAAGGAAGAATATAGGAAACTGCATGAAAACATGGAAAATTCAGCGAAAATGACTGTAAACAGATGAGAACTGGTTTAGAAGAGCTCAAAGAGATTCTCCAAGTCAGTTCTGAGTGTAGAAAAGGTAGCTAGGATCCGGGAAATCCTTAATTCGAGTTAAGATCACATGAAACAGTGTATGAATCCTGTATTGTTTACTTAAAAGAGATTAGAGTGCTAAATGTGTGTTATACAATGCAGAATACCATTGAAATGGAGAAAGAAACATTCGGCAGCTTTGGAAAGCCTTAGACTTCACTGAAATGTAGGAATACACTCTGTAACACAGTTGAGAGACAATGTTCCCGAGCTGCCTCTGTTCATAACAGTGTGTAGGTAGTTGTTTGATAAAGTGGGCAAAGCTTATACTTGGAGCAGAAGGAAGAATATAGGAAACTACATGAAAACATGGATAATTCAGAGAAAATGACTCTAAACAGATGAGAACTCGTTTAGAACAGCTCAAAGAGATTCTCCAAGTCAGTTCTTAGTGTAGAAAATGTAGCTAAGATCCGGGAAATCCTTAATTCGAGTTAATATCACATGAAACACTGTATGAATCCAGTATTGTTTACTTAAAAGAGACTAGAGTGGTAAATGTGTGTTATACAAGGCAGAATACCATTGACATAGGGAAAGAAACACGTTAGGCAGCTTTAGAAGGCCTTGCACTTCACTGAAATGTAGTACTACACTCTATAACACAGTTGAGAGACAATGTTCCCGAGCTGTCTCCGTTCATTACAGTGTGTAGGAAGTGGTTTGATAAAGTGGGCAAAGATTATACTTGGACCAGAAGGAAGAATATAGGAAACTACGTGAAAACATGGATAATTCAGAGAAAATGACTGTAAACAGATGAGAACTCGTTTAGAACAGCTCAAAGAGATTCTCCAAGTCAGTTCTTAGTGTAGAAAAGGTAGCTAAGATCCGGAAAATCCTTAATTCGAGTTAAGATCACATGAAACACTGTATGAATTCTGTATTGTTTACTTGAAAGAGACTAGAGTGGTAAATGTGTGTTATACAAGGCAGAATACCATTGAAATAGAGAAAGAAACACATTCGGCGCTTTGGAAAGCCTAACACTTCACTGAAATGTAGGAATATAATCTGTAACATAGTTGAGAGACAATGTTCCCGAGCTGACTCTGTTTATAGCATTGTGTAGGAAGTTGTTTGATAAAGTGGGCAAAGCTTATACTTGGACCAGAAGGAAGAATATAGGAAACTGCATGAAAACATGGAAAAATCAGAGAAAATGACTGTAAACAGATGAGAACTAGTTGAGAACAGCTGAAAGAGATTGCCCAAGTCAGTTCTTAGTATAGAAAAGGTAGCTAAGATCCGGGAAATCCTTAATTTGAGTTAAGATCACATGAAACACTGTATGAATCCTGTATTGTTTACTTAAAAGAGACTAGAGTGGTAAATGTGTGTTATACAAGGCAGAATACCATTGAAATAGAGAAAGAAACACATTCGGCGCTTTGGAAAGCCTTACACTTCACTGAAATGTCGTACTACACTCTGTAACACAGTTGAGAGACAATGTTCCCGAGCTGCCTCTGTTTATAGCAGTGTGTAGGAAGGTGTTTGATAAAGTGGGCAAAGCTTATACTTGGACCAGAAGGAAGAATATAGGAAACTGCATGAAAACAAGGAAAAATCAAAGAAAATGACTGTAAACAAATGAGAACTCGTTTAGAACTGCGGAAAGAGATTGCCCAAGTCAGTTCTTAGTGTAGAAAAGGTAGCTAAGATCCGGGAAATCCTTAATTCGAGTTAAGATCACATGAAACACTGTATGAATTCTGTAATGTTTACTTAAAAGAGACTAGAGTGGTAAATGTGTGTTATACAAGGCAGAATACCATTGAAATAGAGAAAGAAACACATTCGGCGCTTTGGAAAGCCTAACACTTCACTGAAATGTCGTACTACACTCTGTAACACAGTTGAGAGACAATGTTCCCGAGCTGTCTCCGTTCATTACAGTGTGTAGGAAGTGGTTTGATAAAGTGGGCAAAGATTATACTTGTACCACAAGGCAGAATATAAGAAACTCTATGAAAACATGGATAATTCAGAGAAAGTGACATTAAACAGATGAGAACTCGTTGAGAACAGCTCAAAGAGATTGCCCAAGTCAGTTCTTAGTGTAGAAAAGGTAGCTAAGATCCGGGAAATCCTTAATTCGAGTTAAGATCACATGAAACACTGTATGAATCCTGTATTGTTTACTTAAAAGAGACTAGAGTGGTAAATGTGTGTTATACAAGGCAGAATACCATTGAAATAGAGAAAGAAACACATTCGGCAGCTTTGGAAAGCCTTACACTTCACTGAAATGTAGGAATACACTCTGTAACACAGTTGAGAGACAATTTTCCCGAGCTGCCTCTGTTCATAACAGTGTGTAGGAAGTTGTTTGATTAAGTGGGCAAAGCTTATACTTGGACCAGAAGGAAGAATATAGGAAACTAAATGAAAACATGGATAATTCAGAGAAAATGACTGTAAACAGATGAGAACTCGTTTAGAACAGCTCAAAGAGATTCTCCAAGTCAGTTCTTAGTGTAGAAAAGGTAGCTAAGATCCAGAAAATCCTTAATTCGAGTTAAGATCACATGAAACACTGTATGAATTCTGTATTGTTTACTTAAAAGAGACTAGAGTGGTAAATGTGTGTTATACAAGGCAGAATACCATTAAAAAAGAGAAAGAAACACATTCGGCGCTTTGGAAAGCCTTACACTTCACTGAAATGTCGTACTACACTCTGTAACACAGTTGAGAGACAATGTTGACGAGCTGCCTCTTTTTAAAACAGTGTGTAGGAAGTTGTTTGATAAAGTGGGCAAAGCTTATACTTGGACCAGAAGGAAGAATATAGGAAACTACATGAAAATATGGATAATTCAGAGAAAATGACTGTAAACAGATGAGAACACATTTAGAACAGCTCAAAGAGATTCTCCAAGTCAGTTCTTAGTGTAGAAAAGGTAGCTAAGATCCGGAAAATCCTTAATTCGAGTTAAGATCACATGAAACACTGTATGAATTCTGTATTGTTTACTTAAAAGAGACTAGAGTGGTAAATGTGTGTTATACAAGGCAGAATACCATTAAAAAAGAGAAAGAAACACATTCGGCGCTTTGGAAAGCCTTACACTTCACTGAAATGTAGGAATACACTCTGTAACACAGTTGAGAGACAATGTTCCCGGGCTGCCTCTGTTCATAACAGTGTGTAGGAAGTTGTTTAATAAAGTGGGCAAAGCTTATACTTGGACCAGAAGGAAGAATATAGGAAACTACATGAAAACATGGATAATTCAGAGAAAATGACTGTAAACAGATGAGAACTCGTTTAGAACAGCTCAAAGAGATTCTCCAAGTCAGTTCTTAGTGTAGAAAAGGTAGCTAAGATCCGGAAAATCCTTAATTCGAGTTAAGATCACATGAAACACTGTATGAATTTTGTATTGTTTACTTAAAAGAGACTAGAGTGGTAAATGTGTGTTATACAAGGCAGAATACCATTGAAATAAAGAAACACATTCGGCGCTTTGGAAAGCCTAACACTTCACTGAAATGTCGTACTACACTCTGTAACACAGTTGAGAGACAATGTTCCCGAGCTGCCTCTGTTTATAGCAGTGTGTAGGAAGGTGTTTGATAAAGTGGGCAAAGCTTATACTTGGACCAGAAGGAAGAATATAGGAAACTGCATGAAAACAAGGAAAAATCAAAGAAAATGACTGTAAACAAATGAGAACTCGTTTAGAACTGCGGAAAGAGATTGCCCAAGTCAGTTCTTAGTGTAGAAAAGGTAGCTAAGATCCGGGAAATCCTTAATTCGAGTTAAGATCACATGAAACACTATATGAATTCTGTAATGTTTACTTAAAAGAGACTAGAGTGGTAAATGTGTGTTATACAAGGCAGAATACCATTGAAATAGAGAAAGAAACACATTCGGCGCTTTGGAAAGCCTAACACTTCACTGAAATGTCGTACTACACTCTGTAACACAGTTGAGAGACAATGTTCCCGAGGTGTCTCCGTTCATTACAGTGTGTAGGAAGTGGTTTGATAAAGTGGGCAAAGATTATACTTGTACCACAAGGCAGAATATAAGAAACTCTATGAAAACATGGATAATTCAGAGAAAGTGACATTAAACAGATGAGAACTCGTTGAGAACAGCTCAAAGAGATTGCCCAAGTCAGTTCTTAGTGTAGAAAAGGTAGCTAAGATCCGGGAAATCCTTAATTCGAGTTAAGATCACATGAAACACTGTATGAATCCTGTATTGTTTACTTAAAAGAGACTAGAGTGGTAAATGTGTGTTATACAAGGCAGAATACCATTGAAATAGAGAAAGAAACACATTCGGCAGCTTTGGAAAGCCTTACACTTCACTGAAATGTAGGAATACACTCTGTAACACAGTTGAGAGACAATTTTCCCGAGCTGCCTCTGTTCATAACAGTGTGTAGGAAGTTGTTTGATAAAGTGGGCAAAGCTTATACTTGGACCAGAAGGAAGAATATAGGAAACTACATGAAAACATGGATAATTCAGAGAAAATGACTGTAAACAGATGAGAACTCGTTTAGAACAGCTCAAAGAGATTCTCCAAGTCAGTTCTTAGTGTAGAAAAGGTAGCTAAGATCCGGAAAATCCTTAATTCGAGTTAAGATCACATGAAACACTGTATGAATTCTGTATTGTTTACTTAAAAGAGACTAGAGTGGTAAATGTGTGTTATACAAGGCAGAATACCATTGAAATAGAGAAAGAAACACATTCGGCGCTTTGGAAAGCCTAACACTTCACTGAAATGTAGTACTACACTCTGTAACACAGTTGAGAGACAATGTTCCCGAGCTGCCTCTGTTTATAGCAGTGTGTAGGAAGGTGTTTGATAAAGTGGGCAAAGCTTATACTTGGACCAGAAGGAAGAATATAGGAAACTGCATGAAAACAAGGAAAAATCAAAGAAAATGACTGTAAACAAATGAGAACTCATTTAGAACTGCGGAAAGAGATTGCCCAAGTCAGTTCTTAGTGTAGAAAAGGTAGCTAAGATCCGGGAAATCCTTAATTCGAGTTAAGATCACATGAAACACTGTATGAATTCTGTAATGTTTACTTAAAAGAGACTAGAGTGGTAAATGTGTGTTATACAAGGCAGAATACCATTGAAATAGAGAAAGAAACACATTCGGCGCTTTGGAAAGCCTAACACTTCACTGAAATGTCGTACTACACTCTGTAACACAGTTGAGAGACAATGTTCCCGAGCTGTCTCCGTTCATTACAGTGTGTAGGAAGTGGTTTGATAAAGTGGGCAAAGATTATACTTGTACCACAAGGCAGAATATAAGAAACTCTATGAAAACATGGATAATTCAGAGAAAGTGACATTAAACAGATGAGAACTCGTTGAGAACAGCTCAAAGAGATTGCCCAAGTCAGTTCTTAGTGTAGAAAAGGTAGCTAAGATCCGGGAAATCCTTAATTCGAGTTAAGATCACATGAAACACTGTATGAATCCTGTATTGTTTACTTAAAAGAGACTAGAGTGGTAAATGTGTGTTATACAAGGCAGAATACCATTGAAATAGAGAAAGAAACACATTCGGCAGCTTTGGAAAGCCTTACACTTCACTGAAATGTAGGAATACACTCTGTAACACAGTTGAGAGACAATTTTCCCGAGCTGCCTCTGTTCATAACAGTGTGTAGGAAGTTGTTTGATAAAGTGGGCAAAGCTTATACTTGGACCAGAAGGAAGAATATAGGAAACTAAATGAAAACATGGATAATTCAGAGAAAATGACTGTAAACAGATGAGAACTCGTTTAGAACAGCTCAAAGAGATTCTCCAAGTCAGTTCTTAGTGTAGAAAAGGTAGCTAAGATCCGGAAAATCCTTAATTCGAGTTAAGATCACATGAAACACTGTATGAATCCTGTATTGTTTACTTAAAAGAGACTAGAGTGGTAAATGTGTGTTATACAAGGCAGAATACCATTGAAATAGAGAAAGAAACACATTCGGCAGCTTTGGAAAGCCTTACACTTCACTGAAATGTAGGAATACACTCCTTAACACAGTTGAGAGACAATTTTCCCGAGCTGCCTCTGTTCATAACAGTGTGTAGGAAGTTGTTTGATAAAGTGGGCAAAGCTTATACTTGGACCAGAAGGAAGAATATAGGAAACTAAATGAAAACATGGATAATTCAGAGAAAATGACTGTAAACAGATGAGAACTCGTTTAGAACAGCTCAAAGAGATTCTCCAAGTCAGTTCTTAGTGTAGAAAAGGTAGCTAAGATCCGGAAAATCCTTAATTCGAGTTAAGATCACATGAAACACTGTATGAATTCTGTATTGTTTACTTAAAAGAGACTAGAGTGGTAAATGTGTGTTATACAAGGCAGAATACCATTAAAAAAGAGAAAGAAACACATTCGGCGCTTTGGAAAGCCTTACACTTCACTGAAATGTCGTACTACACTCTGTAACACAGTTGAGAGACAATGTTGACGAGCTGCCTCTTTTTAAAACAGTGTGTAGGAAGTTGTTTGATAAAATGGCAAAGCTTATACTTGGACCAGAAGGAAGAATATAGGAAACTACATGAAAATATGGATAATTCAGAGAAAATGACTGTAAACAGATGAGAACTCATTTAGAACAGCTCAAAGAGATTCTCCAAGTCAGTTCTTAGTGTAGAAAAGGTAGCTAAGATCCGGAAAATCCTTAATTCGAGTTAAGATCACATGAAACACTGTATGAATTCTGTATTGTTTACTTAAAAGAGACTAGAGTGGTAAATGTGTGTTATACAAGGCAGAATACCATTAAAAAAGAGAAAGAAACACATTCGGCGCTTTGGAAAGCCTTACACTTCACTGAAATGTAGGAATACACTCTGTAACACAGTTGAGAGACAATGTTCCCGGGCTGCCTCTGTTCATAACAGTGTGTAGGAAGTTGTTTAATAAAGTGGGCAAAGCTTATACTTGGACCAGAAGGAAGAATATAGGAAACTACATGAAAACATGGATAATTCAGAGAAAATGACTGTAAACAGATGAGAACTCGTTTAGAACAGCTCAAAGAGATTCTCCAAGTCAGTTCTTAGTGTAGAAAAGGTAGCTAAGATCCGGAAAATCCTTAATTCGAGTTAAGATCACATGAAACACTGTATGAATTCTGTATTGTTTACTTAAAAGAGACTAGAGTGGTAAATGTGTGTTATACAAGGCAGAATACCATTGAAATAGAGAAAGAAACACATTCGGCGCTTTGGAAAGCCTAACACTTCACTGAAATGTCGTACTACACTCTGTAACACAGTTGAGAGACAATGTTCCCGAGCTGCCTCTGTTTATAGCAGTGTGTAGGAAGGTGTTTGATAAAGTGGGCAAAGCTTATACTTGGACCAGAAGGAAGAATATAGGAAACTGCATGAAAACAAGGAAAAATCAAAGAAAATGACTGTAAACAAATGAGAACTCGTTTAGAACTGCGGAAAGAGATTGCCCAAGTCAGTTCTTAGTGTAGAAAAGGTACCTAAGATCCGGGAAATCCTTAATTCGAGTTAAGATCACATGAAACACTGTATGAATTCTGTAATGTTTACTTAAAAGAGACTAGAGTGGTAAATGTGTGTTATACAAGGCAGAATACCATTGAAATAGAGAAAGAAACACATTCGGCGCTTTGGAAAGCCTAACACTTCACTGAAATGTCGTACTACACTCTGTAACACAGTTGAGAGACAATGTTCCCGAGGTGTCTCCGTTCATTACAGTGTGTAGGAAGTGGTTTGATAAAGTGGGCAAAGATTATACTTGTACCACAAGGCAGAATATAAGAAACTCTATGAAAACATGGATAATTCAGAGAAAGTGACATTAAACAGATGAGAACTCGTTGAGAACAGCTCAAAGAGATTGCCCAAGTCAGTTCTTAGTGTAGAAAAGGTAGCTAAGATCCGGGAAATCCTTAATTCGAGTTAAGATCACATGAAACACTGTATGAATCCTGTATTGTTTACTTAAAAGAGACTAGAGTGGTAAATGTGTGTTATACAAGGCAGAATACCATTGAAATAGAGAAAGAAACACATTCGGCAGCTTTGGAAAGCCTTACACTTCACTGAAATGTAGGAATACACTCTGTAACACAGTTGAGAGACAATTTTCCCGAGCTGCCTCTGTTCATAACAGTGTGTAGGAAGTTGTTTGATAAAGTGGGCAAAGCTTATACTTGGACCAGAAGGAAGAATATAGGAAACTACATGAAAACATGGATAATTCAGAGAAAATGACTGTAAACAGATGAGAACTCGTTTAGAACAGCTCAAAGAGATTCTCCAAGTCAGTTCTTAGTGTAGAAAAGGTAGCTAAGATCCGGAAAATCCTTAATTCGAGTTAAGATCACATGAAACACTGTATGAATTCTGTATTGTTTACTTAAAAGAGACTAGAGTGGTAAATGTGTGTTATACAAGGCAGAATACCATTGAAATAGAGAAAGAAACACATTCGGCGCTTTGGAAAGCCTAACACTTCACTGAAATGTAGTACTACACTCTGTAACACAGTTGAGAGACAATGTTCCCGAGCTGCCTCTGTTTATAGCAGTGTGTAGGAAGGTGTTTGATAAAGTGGGCAAAGCTTATACTTGGACCAGAAGGAAGAATATAGGAAACTGCATGAAAACAAGGAAAAATCAAAGAAAATGACTGTAAACAAATGAGAACTCGTTTAGAACTGCGGAAAGAGATTGCCCAAGTCAGTTCTTAGTGTAGAAAAGGTAGCTAAGATCCGGGAAATCCTTAATTCGAGTTAAGATCACATGAAACACTGTATGAATTCTGTAATGTTTACTTAAAAGAGACTAGAGTGGTAAATGTGTGTTATACAAGGCAGAATACCATTAAAAAAGAGAAAGAAACACATTCGGCGTTTTGGAAAGCCTTACACTTCACTAAAATGTCGTACTACACTCTGTAACACAGTTGAGAGACAATGTTGACGAGCTGCCTCTTTTTAAAACAGTGTGTAGGAAGTTGTTTGATAAAGTGGGCAAAGCTTATACTTGGACCAGAAGGAAGAATATAGGAAACTACATGAAAATATGGATAATTCAGAGAAAATGACTGTAAACAGATGAGAACTCATTTAGAACAGCTCAAAGAGATTCTCCAAGTCAGTTCTTAGTGTAGAAAAGGTAGCTAAGATCCGGAAAATCCTTAATTCGAGTTAAGATCACATGAAACACTGTATGAATTCTGTATTGTTTACTTAAAAGAGACTAGAGTGGTAAATGTGTGTTATACAAGGCAGAATACCATTAAAAAAGAGAAAGAAACACATTCGGCGCTTTGGAAAGCCTTATACTTCACTGAAATGTAGGAATACACTCTGTAACACAGTTGAGAGACAATGTTCCCGGGCTGCCTCTGTTCATAACAGTGTGTAGGAAGTTGTTTAATAAAGTGGGCAAAGCTTATACTTGGACCAGAAGGAAGAATATAGGAAACTACATGAAAACATGGATAATTCAGAGAAAATGACTGTAAACAGATGAGAACTCTTTTAGAACAGCTCAAAGAGATTCTCCAAGTCAGTTCTTAGTGTAGAAAAGGTAGCTAAGATCCGGAAAATCCTTAATTCGAGTTAAGATCACATGAAACACTGTATGAATTCTGTATTGTTTACTTAAAAGAGACTAGAGTGGTAAATGTGTGTTATACAAGGCAGAATACCATTGAAATAGAGAAAGAAACACATTCGGCGCTTTGGAAAGCCTAACACTTCACTGAAATGTCGTACTACACTCTGTAACACAGTTGAGAGACAATGTTCCCGAGCTGCCTCTGTTTATAACAGTGTGTAGGAAGGTGTTTGATAAAGTGGGCAAAGCTTATACTTGGACCAGAAGGAAGAATATAGGAAACTGCATGAAAACAAGGAAAAATCAAAGAAAATGACTGTAAACAAATGAGAACTCGTTTAGAACTGCGGAAAGAGATTGCCCAAGTCAGTTCTTAGTGTAGAAAAGGTAGCTAAGATCCGGGAAATCCTTAATTCGAGTTAAGATCACATGAAACACTGTATGAATTCTGTAATGTTTACTTAAAAGAGACTAGAGTGGTAAATGTGTGTTATACAAGGCAGAATACCATTGAAATAGAGAAAGAAACACATTCGGCGCTTTGGAAAGCCTAACACTTCACTGAAATGTCGTACTACACTCTGTAACACAGTTGAGAGACAATGTTCCCGAGCTGTCTCCGTTCATTACAGTGTGTAGGAAGTGGTTTGATAAAGTGGGCAAAGATTATACTTGTACCACAAGGCAGAATATAAGAAACTCTATGAAAACATGGATAATTCAGAGAAAGTGACATTAAACAGATGAGAACTCGTTGAGAACAGCTCAAAGAGATTGCCCAAGTCAGTTCTTAGTGTAGAAAAGGTAGCTAAGATCCGGGAAATCCTTAATTCGAGTTAAGATCACATGAAACACTGTATGAATCCTGTATTGTTTACTTAAAAGAGACTAGAGTGGTAAATGTGTGTTATACAAGGCAGAATACCATTGAAATAGAGAAAGAAACACATTCGGGAGCTTTGGAAAGCCTTACACTTCACTGAAATGTAGGAATACACTCTGTAACACAGTTGAGAAACAATTTTCCCGAGCTGCCTCTGTTCATAACAGTGTGTAGGAAGTTGATTGATAAAGTGGGCAAAGCTTATACTTGGACCAGAAGGAAGAATATAGGAAACTACATGAAAACATGGATAATTCAGAGAAAATGACTGTAAACAGATGAGAACTCGTTTAGAACAGCTCAAAGAGATTCTCCAAGTCAGTTCTTAGTGTAGAAAAGGTAGCTAAGATCCGGAAAATCCTTAATTCGAGTTAAGATCACATGAAACACTGTATGAATTCTGTACTGTTTACTTAAAAGAGACTAGAGTGGTAAATGTGTGTTATACAAGGCAGAATTCCATAGAAATAGAGAAAGAAACACATTCGGCGCTTTGGAAAGCCTAACACTTCACTGAAATGTAGTACTACACTCTGTAACACAGTTGAGAGACAATGTTCCCAAGCTGCCTCTGTTTATAGCAGTGTGTAGGAAGGTGTTTGATAAAGTGGGCAAAGCTTATACTTGGACCAGAAGGAAGAATATAGGAAACTGCATGAAAACAAGGAAAAATCAAAGAAAATGACTGTAAACAAATGAGAACTCGTTTAGAACTGCGGAAAGAGATTGCCCAAGTCAGTTCTTAGTGTAGAAAAGGTAGCTAAGATCCGGGAAATCCTTAATTCGAGTTAAGATCACATGAAACACTGTATGAATTCTTTAATGTTTACTTAAAAGAGACTAGAGTGGTAAATGTGTGTTATACAAGGCAGAATACCATTGAAATAGAGAAAGAAACACATTCGGCGCTTTGGAAAGCCTAACACTTCACTGAAATGTCGTACTACACTCTGTAACACAGTTGAGAGACAATGTTCCCGAGCTGTCTCCGTTCATTACAGTGTGTAGGAAGTGGTTTGATAAAGTGGGCAAAGATTATACTTGTACCACAAGGCAGAATATAAGAAACTCTATGAAAACATGGATAATTCAGAGAAAGTGACATTAAACAGATGAGAACTCGTTGAGAACAGCTCAAAGAGATTGCCCAAGTCAGTTCTTAGTGTAGAAAAGGTAGCTAAGATCCGGGAAATCCTTAATTCGAGTTAAGATCACATGAAACACTGTATGAATCCTGTATTGTTTACTTAAAAGAGACTAGAGTGGTAAATGTGTGTTATACAAGGCAGAATACCATTGAAATAGAGAAAGAAACACATTCGGCAGCTTTGGAAAGCCTTACACTTCACTGAAATGTAGGAATACACTCTGTAACACAGTTGAGAGACAATTTTCCCGAGCTCCCTCTGTTCATAACAGTGTGTAGGAAGTTGTTTGATAAAGTGGGCAAAGCTTATACTTGGACCAGAAGGAAGAATATAGGAAACTACATGAAAACATGGATAATTCAGAGAAAATGACTGTAAACAGATGAGAACTCGTTTAGAACAGCTCAAAGAGATTCTCCAAGTCAATTCTTACTGTAGAAAAGGTAGCTAAGATCCGGAAAATCCTTAATTCGAGTTAAGATCACATGAAACACTGTATGAATTCTGTATTGTTTACTTAAAAGAGACTAGAGTGGTAAATGTGTGTTATACAAGGCAGAATACCATTGAAATAGAGAAAGAAACACATTCGGCGCTTTGGAAAGCCTAACACTTCACTGAAATGTCGTACTACACTCTGTAACACAGTTGAGAGACAATGTTCCCGAGCTGCCTCTGTTTATAACAGTGTGTAGGAAGGTGTTTGATAAAGTGGGCAAAGCTTATACTTGGACCAGAAGGAAGAATATAGGAAACTGCATGAAAACAAGGAAAAATCAAAGAAAATGACTGTAAACAAATGAGAACTCGTTTAGAACTGCGGAAAGAGATTGCCCAAGTCAGTTCTTAGTGTAGAAAAGGTAGCTAAGATCCGGGAAATCCTTAATTCGAGTTAAGATCACATGAAACACTGTATGAATTCTGTAATGTTTACTTAAAAGAGACTAGAGTGGTAAATGTGTGTTATACAAGGCAGAATACCATTGAAATAGAGAAAGAAACACATTCGGCGCTTTGGAAAGCCTAACACTTCACTGAAATGTCGTACTACACTCTGTAACACAGTTGAGAGACAATGTTCCCGAGCTGTCTCCGTTCATTACAGTGTGTAGGAAGTGGTTTGATAAAGTGGGCAAAGATTATACTTGTACCACAAGGCAGAATATAAGAAACTCTATGAAAACATGGATAATTCAGAGAAAGTGACATTAAACAGATGAGAACTCGTTGAGAACAGCTCAAAGAGATTGCCCAAGTCAGTTCTTAGTGTAGAAAAGGTAGCTAAGATCCGGGAAATCCTTAATTCGAGTTAAGATCACATGAAACACTGTATGAATCCTGTATTGTTTACTTAAAAGAGACTAGAGTGGTAAATGTGTGTTATACAAGGCAGAATACCATTGAAATAGAGAAAGAAACACATTCGGGAGCTTTGGAAAGCCTTACACTTCACTGAAATGTAGGAATACACTCTGTAACACAGTTGAGAAACAATTTTCCCGAGCTGCCTCTGTTCATAACAGTGTGTAGGAAGTTGATTGATAAAGTGGGCAAAGCTTATACTTGGACCAGAAGGAAGAATATAGGAAACTACATGAAAACATGGATAATTCAGAGAAAATGACTGTAAACAGATGAGAACTCGTTTAGAACAGCTCAAAGAGATTCTCCAAGTCAGTTCTTAGTGTAGAAAAGGTAGCTAAGATCCGGAAAATCCTTAATTCGAGTTAAGATCACATGAAACACTGTATGAATTCTGTACTGTTTACTTAAAAGAGACTAGAGTGGTAAATGTGTGTTATACAAGGCAGAATTCCATAGAAATAGAGAAAGAAACACATTCGGCGCTTTGGAAAGCCTAACACTTCACTGAAATGTAGTACTACACTCTGTAACACAGTTGAGAGACAATGTTCCCAAGCTGCCTCTGTTTATAGCAGTGTGTAGGAAGGTGTTTGATAAAGTGGGCAAAGCTTATACTTGGACCAGAAGGAAGAATATAGGAAACTGCATGAAAACAAGGAAAAATCAAAGAAAATGACTGTAAACAAATGAGAACTCGTTTAGAACTGCGGAAAGAGATTGCCCAAGTCAGTTCTTAGTGTAGAAAAGGTAGCTAAGATCCGGGAAATCCTTAATTCGAGTTAAGATCACATGAAACACTGTATGAATTCTTTAATGTTTACTTAAAAGAGACTAGAGTGGTAAATGTGTGTTATACAAGGCAGAATACCATTGAAATAGAGAAAGAAACACATTCGGCGCTTTGGAAAGCCTAACACTTCACTGAAATGTCGTACTACACTCTGTAACACAGTTGAGAGACAATGTTCCCGAGCTGTCTCCGTTCATTACAGTGTGTAGGAAGTGGTTTGATAAAGTGGGCAAAGATTATACTTGTACCACAAGGCAGAATATAAGAAACTCTATGAAAACATGGATAATTCAGAGAAAGTGACATTAAACAGATGAGAACTCGTTGAGAACAGCTCAAAGAGATTGCCCAAGTCAGTTCTTAGTGTAGAAAAGGTAGCTAAGATCCGGGAAATCCTTAATTCGAGTTAAGATCACATGAAACACTGTATGAATCCTGTATTGTTTACTTAAAAGAGACTAGAGTGGTAAATGTGTGTTATACAAGGCAGAATACCATTGAAATAGAGAAAGAAACACATTCGGCAGCTTTGGAAAGCCTTACACTTCACTGAAATGTAGGAATACACTCTGTAACACAGTTGAGAGACAATTTTCCCGAGCTCCCTCTGTTCATAACAGTGTGTAGGAAGTTGTTTGATAAAGTGGGCAAAGCTTATACTTGGACCAGAAGGAAGAATATAGGAAACTACATGAAAACATGGATAATTCAGAGAAAATGACTGTAAACAGATGAGAACTCGTTTAGAACAGCTCAAAGAGATTCTCCAAGTCAATTCTTACTGTAGAAAAGGTAGCTAAGATCCGGAAAATCCTTAATTCGAGTTAAGATCACATGAAACACTGTATGAATTCTGTATTGTTTACTTAAAAGAGACTAGAGTGGTAAATGTGTGTTATACAAGGCAGAATACCATTAAAAAAGAGAAAGAAACACATTCGGCGCTTTGGAAAGCCTAACACTTCACTGAAATGTCGTACTACACTCTGTAACACAGTTGAGAGACAATGTTCCCGAGCTGCCTCTGTTTATAGCAGTGTGTAGGAAGGTGTTTGATAAAGTGGGCAAAGCTTATAATTGGACCAGAAGGAAGAATATAGGAAACTGCATGAAAACAAGGAAAAATCAAAGAAAATGACTGTAAACAAATGAGAACTCCTTTAGAACTGCGGAAAGAGATTGCCCAAGTCAGTTCTTAGTATAGAAAAGGTAGCTAAGAACCTGGAAATCCTTAATTCGAGTTAAGATCACATGAAACACTGTATGAATTCTGTATTGTTTACTTAAAAGAGACTAGAGTGGTAAATGTGTGTTATAAAAGGCAGAATACCATTGAAATAGAGAAAGAAACACGTTAGGCAGCTTTGGAAGGCCTTGCACTTCATTGAAATGTAGTACTACACTCTATAACACAGTTGAGAGACAATGTTCCCGGGCTGTCTTCGTTAATTACAGTGTGTAGGAAGTGGTTTGATAAAGTGGGCAAAGATTATAATTGTACCACAAGGCAGAATAAAAGAAACTGTATGAAAACATGGATAATTCAGAATTAATGACTGTAAGCAGATGAGAACTCGTTTAGAACAGCTGAAAGAAATTGCCCAAATCAGTTCTTAGTGTAGAAAAGGTAGCTAAGTTTCGGGAAATCTTTAATTCGAGTTAAGATCACATGAAACACTGTATGAATCCTGTATTGTTAACTTAAAAGAGACTAGAATGCTAAATGTGTGTTATACAAGGCAGAATACCATTTAAATAGAGAAAGAAACACGTTAGGCAGCTTTGGAAGACCTTGCACTTCACTGAAATGTAGTACTACACTCTATAACACAGTTGAGAGACAATGTTCCCGAGCTGTCTCCGTTCATTACAGTGTGTAGGAAGTGGTTTGATAAAGTGGGCAAAGATTATACTTGTACAACAAGGCAGAATATAAGAAACTCTATGAATACATGGATAATTCAGAGAAAGTGACTGTAAACAGATGAGAACTCGTTTAGAACAGCTCAAGGAGATTGCCCAAGTCAGTTCTTAGTGTAGAAAATGTAGTTAAGATCCGGGAAATCCTTAATTCGAGTTAAGATCACATGAAACACTGTATGAATCCTGTATTGTTTACTTAAAAGAGACTAGAGTGGTAAATGTGTGTTATACAAGGCAGAATACCATTGAAATAGAGAAAGAAACACATTCGGCAGCTTTGGAAAGCCTTACACTTCACTGAAATGTAGGAATACACTCTGTAACACAGTTGAGAGACAATGTTCCCGGGCTGCCTCTGTTCATAACAGTGTGTAGGAAGTTGTTTAATAAAGTGGGCAAAGCTTATACTTGGACCAGAAGGAAGAATATAGGAAACTACATGAAAACATGGATAATTCAGAGAAAATGACTGTAAACAGATGAGAACTCGTTTAGAACAGCTCAAAGAGATTCTCCAAGTCAGTTCTTAGTGTAGAAAAGGTAGGTAAGATCCGGAAAATCCTTAATTTGTGTTAAGATCACATGAAACACTGTATGAATTCTGTATTGTTTACTTAAAAGAGACTAGAGTGGTAAATGTGTGTTATACAAGGCAGAATACCATTGAAATAGAGAAAGAAACACATTCGGCGCTTTGGAAAGCCTAACACTTCACTGAAATGTCGTACTACACTCTGTAACACAGTTGAGAGACAATGTTCCCGAGCTGACTCTGTTTATAGCATTGTGTAGGAAGGTGTTTGATAAAGTGGGCAAAGCTTATACTTGGACCAGAAGGAAGAATATAGGAAACTGCATGAAAACATGGAAAAATCAGAGAAAATGACTGTAAACAGATGAGAACTAGTTGAGAACAGCTGAAAGAGATTGCCCAAGTCAGTTCTTAGTATAGAAAAGGTAGCTAAGATCCTGGAAATCCTTAATTCGAGTTAAGATCACATGAAACACTGTATGAATCCTGTATTGTTTACTTAAAAGAGACTAGAGTGGTAATTTTGTGTTATACAAGGGAGAATACCATTGAAATAGAGAAAGAAACACGTTCGTCAGCTTTGGAAGGCCTTGCACTTCACTGAAATGTAGTACTACACTCTATAACACAGTTGAGAGACAATGTTCCCGAGCTGTCTCCGTTCATTACAGTGTGTAGGAAGTGGTTTGATAAAGTGGGCAAAGATTATGCTTGGACCAGAAGGAAGAATATAGGAAACTGCATGAAAACATGGAAAATTCAGAGAAAATGACAGTAAACAGATGAGAACTCGTTTAGAACAGCTGAAAGAGATTGCCCAAGTCAGTTCTTAGTATAGAAAAGGTAGCTAAGAACCTGGAAATCCTTAATTCGAGTTAAGATCACATGAAACACTGTATGAATTCTGTATTGTTTACTTAAAAGAGACTAGAGTGGTAAATGTGTGTTATAAAAGGCAGAATACCATTGAAATAGAGAAAGAAACACGTTAGGCAGCTTTGGAAGGCCTTGCACTTCATTGAAATGTAGTACTACACTCTATAACACAGTTGAGAGACAATGTTCCCGGACTGTCTCCGTTAATTACAGTGTGTAGGAAGTGGTTTGATAAAGTGGGCAAAGATTATAATTGTACCACAAGGCAGAATAAAAGAAACTGTATGAAAACATGGATAATTCAGAATTAATGACTGTAAGCAGATGAGAACTCGTTTAGAACAGCTGAAAGAAATTGCCCAAATCAGTTCTTAGTGTAGAAAAGGTAGCTAAGTTTCGGGAAATCTTTAATTCGAGTTAAGATCACATGAAACACTGTATGAATCCTGTATTGTTAACTTAAAAGAGACTAGAATGCTAAATGTGTGTTATACAAGGCAGAATACCATTTAAATAGAGAAAGAAACACGTTAGGCAGCTTTGGAAGACCTTGCACTTCACTGAAATGTAGTACTACACTCTATAACACAGTTGAGAGACAATGTTCCCGAGCTGTCTCCGTTCATTACAGTGTGTAGGAAGTGGTTTGATAAAGTGGGCAAAGATTATACTTGGACCAGAAGGAAGAAAAAGGAAACTACGTGAAAACATGGATAATTCAGAGAAAATGACTGTAAACAGATGAGAACTCGTTTAGAACAGCTCAAAGAGATTCTCCAAGTCAGTTCTTAGTGTAGAAAAGGTAGCTAAGATCCGGAAAATCCTTAATTCGAGTTAAGATCACATGAAACACTGTATGAATTCTGTATTGTTTACTTAAAAGAGACTAGAGTGGTAAATGTGTGTTATACAAGGCAGAATACCATTGAAATAGAGAAAGAAACACATTCGGCGCTTTGGAAAGCCTAACACTTCACTGAAATGTAGGAATACAATCTGTAACATAGTTGAGAGAGAATGTTCCCGAGCTGACTCTGTTTATAGCATTGTGTAGGAAGTTGTTTGATAAAGTGGGCAAAGCTTATACTTGGAACAGAAGGAAGAATATAGGAAACTGCATGAAAACATGGAAAAATCAGAGAAAATGACTGTAAACAGATGAGAACTAGTTTAGAACAGCTGAAAGAGATTGCCCAAGTCAGTTCTTAGTATAGAAAAGGTAGCTAAGATCCGGGAAATCCTTAATTCGAGTTAAGATCACATGAAACACTGTATGAATCCTGTATTGTTTACTTAAAAGAGACTAGAGTGGTAAATTTGTGTTATACAAGGGAGAATACCATTGAAATAGAGAAAGAAACACGTTCGTCAGCTTTGGAAGGCCTTGCACTTCACTGAAATGTAGTACTACAGTCTATAACACAGTTGAGAGACAATGTTCCCGAGCTGTCTCCGTTCATTACAGTGTGTAGGAAGTGGTTTGATAAAGTGGGCAAAGATTATACTTGTACAACAAGGCAGAATATAAGAAACTCTATGAATACATGGATAATTCAGAGAAAGTGACTGTAAACAGATGAGAACTCGTTTAGAACAGCTCAAGGAGATTGCCCAAGTCAGTTCTTAGTGTAGAAAATGTAGTTAATATCCGGGAAATCCTTAATTCGAGTTAAGATCACATGAAACACTGTATGAATCCTGTATTGTTTACTTAAAAGAGACTAGAGTGGTAAATGTGTGTTATACAAGGCAGAATACCATTGAAATAGAGAAAGAAACACATTCGGCAGCTTTGGAAAGCCTTACACTTCACTGAAATGTAGGAATACACTCTGTAACACAGTTGAGAGACAATGTTCCCGGGCTGCCTCTGTTCATAACAGTGTGTAGGAAGTTGTTTAATAAAGTGGGCAAAGCTTATACTTGGACCAGAAGGAAGAATATAGGAAACTACATGAAAACATGGATAATTCAGAGAAAATGACTGTAAACAGATGAGAACTCGTTTAGAACTGCGGAAAGAGATTGCCCAAGTCAGTTCTTAGTGTAGAAAAGGTAGGTAAGATCCGGAAAATCCTTAATTCGTGTTAAGATCACATGAAACACTGTATGAATTCTGTATTGTTTACTTAAAAAGACTGGAGTGGTAAATGTGTGTTATACAAGGCAGAATACCATTGAAATAGAGAAAGAAACACATTCGGCGCTTTGGAAAGCCTAACACTTCACTGAAATGTCGTACTACACTCTGTAACACAGTTGAGAGACAATGTTCCCGAGCTGACTCTGTTTATAGCATTGTGTAGGAAGGTGTTTGATAAAGTGGGCAAAGCTTATACTTGGACCAGAAGGAAGAATATAGGAAACTGCATGAAAACATGGAAAAATCAGAGAAAATGACTGTAAACAGATGAGAACTAGTTGAGAACAGCTGAAAGAGATTGCCCAAGTCAGTTCTTAGTATAGAAAAGGTAGCTAAGATCCTGGAAATCCTTAATTCGAGTTAAGATCACATGAAACACTGTATGAATCCTGTATTGTTTACTTAAAAGAGACTAGAGTGGTAATTTTGTGTTATACAAGGGAGAATACCATTGAAATACAGAAAGAAACACGTTCGTCAGCTTTGGAAGGCCTTGCACTTCACTGAAATGTAGTACTACACTCTATAACACAGTTGAGAGACAATGTTCCCGAGCTGTCTCCGTTCATTACAGTGTGTAGGAAGTGGTTTGATAAAGTGGGCAAAGATTATGCTTGGACCAGAAGGAAGAATATAGGAAACTGCATGAAAACATGGAAAAATCAGAGAAAATGACTGTAAACAGATGAGAACTAGTTGAGAACAGCTGAAAGAGATTGCCCAAGTCAGTTCTTAGTATAGAAAAGGTAGCTAAGATCCGGGAAATCCTTAATTCGAGTTAAGATCACATGAAACACTGTATGAATCCTGTATTGTTTACTTAAAAGAGACTAGAGTGGTAAATTTGTGTTATACAAGGGAGAATACCATTGAAATAGAGAAAGAAACACGTTCGTCAGCTTTGGAAGGCCTTGCACTTCACTGAAATGTAGTACTACACTCTATAACACAGTTGAGAGACAATGTTCCCGAGCTGTCTCCGTTCATTACAGTGTGTAGGAAGTGGTTTGATAAAGTGGGCAAAGATTATACTTGTACAACAAGGCAGAATATAAGAAACTCTATGAATACATGGATAATTCAGAGAAAGTGACTGTAAACAGATGAGAACTCGTTTAGAACAGCTCAAGGAGATTGCCCAAGTCAGTTCTTAGTGTAGAAAATGTAGGTAAGATCCGGAAAATCCTTAATTCGTGTTAAGATCACATGAAACACTGTATGAATTCTGTATTGTTTACTTAAAAGAGACTAGAGTGGTAAATGTGTGTTATACAAGGCAGAATACCATTGAAATAGAGAAAGAAACACATTCGGCGCTTTGGAAAGCCTAACACTTCACTGAAATGTCGTACTACACTCTGTAACACAGTTGAGAGACAATGTTCCCGAGCTGCCTCTGTTTATAGCAGTGTGTAGGAAGGTGTTTGATAAAGTGGGCAAAGCTTATACTTGGACCAGAAGGAAGAATATAGGAAACTGCATGAAAACAAGGAAAAATCAAAGAAAATGACTGTAAACAAATGAGAACTCGTTTAGAACTGCGGAAAGAGATTGCCCAAGTCAGTTCTTAGTATAGAAAAGGTAGCTAAGAACCTGGAAATCCTTAATTCGAGTTAAGATCACATGAAACACTGTATGAATTCTGTATTGTTTACTTAAAAGAGACTAGAGTGGTAAATGTGTGTTATAAAAGGCAGAATACCATTGAAATAGAGAAAGAAACACGTTAGGCAGCTTTGGAAGGCCTTGCACTTCATTGAAATGTAGTACTACACTCTATAACACAGTTGAGAGACAATGTTCCCGGGCTGTCTCCGTTAATTACAGTGTGTAGGAAGTGGTTTGATAAAGTGGGCAAAGATTATAATTGTACCACAAGGCAGAATAAAAGAAACTGTATGAAAACATGGATAATTCAGAATTAATGACTGTAAGCAGATGAGAACTTGTTTAGAACAGCTGAAAGAAATTGCCCAAATCAGTTCTTAGTGTAGAAAAGGTAGCTAAGTTTCGGGAAATCTTTAATTCGAGTTAAGATCACATGAAACACTGTATGAATCCTGTATTGTTAACTTAAAAGAGACTAGAATGCTAAATGTGTGTTATACAAGGCAGAATACCATTTAAATAGAGAAAGAAACACGTTAGGCAGCTTTGGAAGACCTTGCACTTCACTGAAATGTAGTACTACACTCTATAACACAGTTGAGAGACAATGTTCCCGAGCTGTCTCCGTTCATTACAGTGTGTAGGAAGTGGTTTGATAAAGTGGGCAAAGATTATACTTGGACCAGAAGGAAGAATATAGGAAACTACGTGAAAACATGGATAATTCAGAGAAAATGACTGTAAACAGATGAGAACTCGTTTAGAACAGCTCAAAGAGATTCTCCAAGTCAGTTCTTAGTGTAGAAAAGGTAGCTAAGATCCGGAAAATCCTTAATTCGAGTTAAGATCACATGAAACACTGTATGAATTCTGTATTGTTTACTTAAAAGAGACTAGAGTGGTAAATGTGTGTTATACAAGGCAGAATACCATTGAAATAGAGAAAGAAACACATTCGGCGCTTTGGAAAGCCTAACACTTCACTGAAATGTAGGAATACAATCTGTAACATAGTTGAGAGACAATGTTCCCGAGCTGACTCTGTTTATAGCATTGTGTAGGAAGTTGTTTGATAAAGTGGGCAAAGCTTATACTTGGAACAGAAGGAAGAATATAGGAAACTGCATGAAAACATGGAAAAATCAGAGAAAATGACTGTAAACAGATGAGAACTAGTTGAGAACAGCTGAAAGAGATTGCCCAAGTCAGTTCTTAGTATAGAAAAGGTAGCTAAGATCCGGGAAATCCTTAATTCGAGTTAAGATCACATGAAACACTGTATGAATCCTGTATTGTTTACTTAAAAGAGACTAGAGTGGTAAATTTGTGTTATACAAGGGAGAATACCATTGAAATAGAGAAAGAAACACGTTCGTCAGCTTTGGAAGGCCTTGCACTTCACTGAAATGTAGTACTACACTCTATAACACAGTTGAGAGACAATGTTCCCGAGCTGTCTCCGTTCATTACAGTGTGTAGGAAGTGGTTTGATAAAGTGGGCAAAGATTATACTTGTACAACAAGGCAGAATATAAGAAACTCTATGAATACATGGATAATTCAGAGAAAGTGACTGTAAACAGATGAGAACTCGTTTAGAACAGCTCAAGGAGATTGCCCAAGTCAGTTCTTAGTGTAGAAAATGTAGTTAAGATCCGGGAAATCCTTAATTCGAGTTAAGATCACATGAAACACTGTATGAATCCTGTATTGTTAACTTAAAAGAGACTAGAATGCTAAATGTGTGTTATACAAGGCAGAATACCATTTAAATAGAGAAAGAAACACGTTAGGCAGCTTTGGAAGACCTTGCACTTCACTGAAATGTAGTACTACACTCTATAACACAGTTGAGAGACAATGTTCCCGAGCTGTCTCCGTTCATTACAGTGTGTAGGAAGTGGTTTGATAAAGTGGGCAAAGATTATACTTGTACAACAAGGCAGAATATAAGAAACTCTATGAATACATGGATAATTCAGAGAAAGTGACTGTAAACACATGAGAACTCGTTTAGAACAGCTCAAGGAGATTGCCCAAGTCAGTTCTTAGTGTAGAAAATGTAGTTAAGATCCGGGAAATCCTTAATTCGAGTTAAGATCACATGAAACACTGTATGAATCCTGTATTGTTTACTTAAAAGAGACTAGAGTGGTAAATGTGTGTTATACAAGGCAGAATACCATTGAAATAGAGAAAGAAACACATTCGGCAGCTTTGGAAAGCCTTACACTTCACTGAAATGTAGGAATACACTCTGTAACACAGTTGAGAGACAATGTTCCCGGGCTGCCTCTGTTCATAACAGTGTGTAGGAAGTTGTTTAATAAAGTGGGCAAAGCTTATACTTGGACCAGAAGGAAGAATATAGGAAACTACATGAAAACATGGATAATTCAGAGAAAATGACTGTAAACAGATGAGAACTCGTTTAGAACAGCTCAAAGAGATTCTCCAAGTCAGTTCTTAGTGTAGAAAAGGTAGGTAAGATCCAGAAAATCCTTAATTCGTGTTAAGATCACATGAAACACTGTATGAATTCTGTATTGTTTACTTAAAAGAGACTAGAGTGGTAAATGTGTGTTATACAAGGCAGAATACCATTGAAATAGAGAAAGAAACACATTCGGCGCTTTGGAAAGCCTAACACTTCACTGAAATGTCGTACTACACTCTGTAACACAGTTGAGAGACAATGTTCCCGAGCTGCCTCTGTTTATAGCAGTGTGTAGGAAGGTGTTTGATAAAGTGGGCAAAGCTTATACTTGGACCAGAAGGAAGAATATAGGAAACTGCATGAAAACAAGGAAAAATCAAAGAAAATGACTGTAAACAAATGAGAACTCGTTTAGAACTGCGGAAAGAGATTGCCCAAGTCTGTTCTTAGTATAGAAAAGGTAGCTAAGAACCTGGAAATCCTTAATTCGAGTTAAGATCACATGAAACACTGTATGAATTCTGTATTGTTTACTTAAAAGAGACTAGAGTGGTAAATGTGTGTTATAAAAGGCAGAATACCATTGAAATAGAGAAAGAAACACGTTAGGCAGCTTTGGAAGGCCTTGCACTTCATTGAAATGTAGTACTACACTCTATAACACAGTTGAGAGACAATGTTCCCGGGCTGTCTCCGTTAATTACAGTGTGTAGGAAGTGGTTTGATAAAGTGGGCAAAGATTATAATTGTACCACAAGGCAGAATAAAAGAAACTGTATGAAAACATGGATAATTCAGAATTAATGACTGTAAGCAGATGAGAACTCGTTTAGAACAGCTGAAAGAAATTGCCCAAATCAGTTCTTAGTGTAGAAAAGGTAGCTAAGTTTCGGGAAATCTTTAATTCGAGTTAAGATCACATGAAACACTGTATGAATCCTGTATTGTTAACTTAAAAGAGACTAGAATGCTAAATGTGTGTTATACAAGGCAGAATACCATTGAAATAGAGAAAGAAACACGTTAGGCAGCTTTGGAAGGCCTTGCACTTCACTGAAATGTAGTACTACACTCTATAACACAGTTGAGAGACAATGTTCCCGAGCTGTCTCCGTTCATTACAGTGTGTAGGAAGTGGTTTGATAAAGTGGGCAAAGATTATACTTGTACAACAAGGCAGAATATAAGAAACTCTATGAATACATGGATAATTCAGAGAAAGTGACTGTAAACAGATGAGAACTCGTTTAGAACAGCTCAAGGAGATTGCCCAAGTCAGTTCTTAGTGTAGAAAATGTAGTTAAGATCTGGGAAATCCTTAATTTGAGTTAAGATCACATGAAACACTGTATGAATCCTGTATTGTTTACTTAAAAGAGACTAGAGTGGTAAATGTGTGTTATACAAGGCAGAATACCATTGAAATAGAGAAAGAAACACATTCGGCAGCTTTGGAAAGCCTTACACTTCACTGAAATGTAGGAATACACTCTGTAACACAGTTGAGAGACAATGTTCCCGGGCTGCCTCTGTTCATAACAGTGTGTAGGAAGTTGTTTAATAAAGTGGGCAAAGCTTATACTTGGACCAGAAGGAAGAATATAGGAAACTACATGAAAACATGGATAATTCAGAGAAAATGACTGTAAACAGATGAGAACTCGTTTAGAACAGCTCAAAGAGATTCTCCAAGTCAGTTCTTAGTGTAGAAAAGGTAAGTAAGATCCGGAAAATAATTAATTCGTGTTAAGATCACATGAAACACTGTATGAATTCTGTATTGTTTACTTAAAAGAGACTAGAGTGGTAAATGTGTGTTATACAAGGCAGAATACCATTGAAATAGAGAAAGAAACACGTTAGGCAGCTTTGGAAGGCCTTGCACTTCACTGAAATGTAGTACTACACTCTATAACACAGTTGAGAGACAATGTTCCCGAGCTGTCTCCGTTCATTACAGTGTGTAGGAAGTGGTTTGATAAAGTGGGCAAAGATTATACTTGTACAACAAGGCAGAATATAAGAAACTCTATGAATACATGGATAATTCAGAGAAAGTGACTGTAAACAGATGAGAACTCGTTTAGAACAGCTCAAGGAGATTGCCCAAGTCAGTTCTTAGTGTAGAAAATGTAGTTAAGATCTGGGAAATCCTTAATTTGAGTTAAGATCACATGAAACACTGTATGAATCCTGTATTGTTTACTTAAAAGAGACTAGAGTGGTAAATGTGTGTTATACAAGGCAGAATACCATTGAAATAGAGAAAGAAACACATTCGGCAGCTTTGGAAAGCCTTACACTTCACTGAAATGTAGGAATACACTCTGTAACACAGTTGAGAAACAGTGTTCCCGAGCTGCCTCTGTTCATAACAGTGTGTAGGAAGTGGTTTGATAAAGTGGGCAAAGATTATACTTGGACCAGAAGGAAGAATATAGGAAACTACGTGAAAACATGGATAATTCAGAGAAAATGACTGTAAACAGATGAGAACTCGTTTAGAACAGCTCAAAGAGATTCTCCAAGTCAGTTCTTAGTGTAGAAAAGGTAAGTAAGATCCGGAAAATAATTAATTCGTGTTAAGATCACATGAAACACTGTATGAATTCTGTATTGTTTACTTAAAAGAGACTAGAGTGGTAAATGTGTGTTATACAAGGCAGAATACCATTGAAATAGAGAAAGAAACACATTCGGCGCTTTGGAAAGCCTAACACTTCACTGAAATGTCGTACTACACTCTGTAACACAGTTGAGAGACAATGTTCCCGAGCTGCCTCTGTTTATAGCAGTGTGTAGGAAGGTGTTTGATAAAGTGGGCAAAGCTTATACTTGGACCAGAAGGAAGAATATAGGAAACTGCATGAAAACAAGGAAAAATCAAAGAAAATGACTGTAAACAAATGAGAACTCGTTTAGAACTGCGGAAAGAGATTGCCCAAGTCAGTTCTTAGTATAGAAAAGGTAGCTAAGAACCTGGAAATCCTTAATTCGAGTTAAGATCACATGAAACACTGTATGAATTCTGTATTGTTTACTTAAAAGAGACTAGAGTGGTAAATGTGTGTTATAAAAGGCAGAATACCATTGAAATAGAGAAAGAAACACGTTAGGCAGCTTTGGAAGGCCTTGCACTTCATTGAAATGTAGTACTACACTCTATAACACAGTTGAGAGACAATGTTCCCGGGCTGTCTCCGTTAATTACAGTGTGTAGGAAGTGGTTTGATAAAGTGGGCAAAGATTATAATTGTACCACAAGGCAGAATAAAAGAAACTGTATGAAAACATGGATAATTCAGAATTAATGACTGTAAGCAGATGAGAACTCGTTTAGAACAGCTGAAAGAAATTGCCCAAATCAGTTCTTAGTGTAGAAAAGGTAGCTAAGTTTCGGGAAATCTTTAATTCGAGTTAAGATCACATGAAACACTGTATGAATCCTGTATTGTTAACTTAAAAGAGACTAGAATGCTAAATGTGTGTTATACAAGGCAGAATACCATTTAAATAGAGAAAGAAACACGTTAGGCAGCTTTGGAAGACCTTGCACTTCACTGAAATGTAGTACTACACACTATAACACAGTTGAGAGACAATGTTCCCGAGCTGTCTCCGTTCATTACAGTGTGTAGGAAGTGGTTTGATAAAGTGGGCAAAGATTATACTTGGACCAGAAGGAAGAATATAGGAAACTACGTGAAAACATGGATAATTCAGAGAAAATGACTGTAAACAGATGAGAACTCGTTTAGAACAGCTCAAAGAGATTCTCCAAGTCAGTTCTTAGTGTAGAAAAGGTAGCTAAGATCCGGAAAATCCTTAATTCGAGTTAAGATCACATGAAACACTGTATGAATTCTGTATTGTTTACTTAAAAGAGACTAGAGTGGTAAATGTGTGTTTTACAAGGCAGAATACCATTGAAATAGAGAAAGAAACACATTCGGCGCTTTGGAAAGCCTAACACTTCACTGAAATGTAGAAATACAATCTGTAACATAGTTGAGAGACAATGTTCCCGAGCTGACTCTGTTTATAGCATTGTGTAGGAAGTTGTTTGATAAAGTGGGCAAAGCTTATACTTGGACCAGAAGGAAGAATATAGGAAACTGCATGAAAACATGGAAAAATCAGAGAAAATGACTGTAAACAGATGAGAACTAGTTGAGAACAGCTGAAAGAGATTGCACAAGTCAGTTCTTAGTATAGAAAAGGTAGCTAAGATCCGGGAAATCCTTAATTCGAGTTAAGATCACATGAAACACTGTATGAATCCTGTATTGTTTACTTAAAAGAGACTAGAGTGGTAAATTTGTGTTATTCAAGGGAGAATACCATTGAAATAGAGAAAGAAACACGTTCGTCAGCTTTGGAAGGCCTTGCACTTCACTGAAATGTAGTACTACACTCTATGACACAGTTGAGAGACAATGTTCCCGAGCTGTCTCCGTTCATTACAGTGTGTAGGAAGTGGTTTGATAAAGTGGGCAAAGATTATACTTGTACAACAAGGCAGAATATAAGAAACTCTATGAATACATGGATAATTCAGAGAAAGTGACTGTAAACAGATGAGAACTCGTTTAGAACAGCTCAAGGAGATTGCCCAAGTCAGTTCTTAGTGTAGAAAATGTAGTTAAGATCCGGGAAATCCTTAATTCGAGTTAAGATCACATGAAACACTGTATGAATCCTGTATTGTTTACTTAAAAGAGACTAGAGTGGTAAATTTGTGTTATACAAGGGAGAATACCATTGAAATAGAGAAAGAAACACGTTCGTCAGCTTTGGAAGGCCTTGCACTTCACTGAAATGTAGTACTACACTCTATGACACAGTTGAGAGACAATGTTCCCGAGCTGTCTCTGTTCATTACAGTGTGTAGGAAGTGGTTTGATAAAGTGGGCAAAGATTATACTTGTACAACAAGGCAGAATATAAGAAACTCTATGAATACATGGATAATTCAGAGAAAGTGACTGTAAACAGATGAGAACTCGTTTAGAACAGCTCAAGGAGATTGCCCAAGTCAGTTCTTAGTGTAGAAAATGTAGTTAAGATCCGGGAAATCCTTAATTCGAGTTAAGATCACATGAAACACTGTATGAATCCTGTATTGTTTACTTAAAAGAGACTAGAGTGGTAAATGTGTGTTATACAAGGCAGAATACCATTGAAATAGAGAAAAAAACACATTCGGCGCTTTGGAAAGCCTTACAGTTCACTGAAATGTCGTACTACACTCTGTAACACAGTTGAGAGACAATGTTCCCGAGCTGCCTCTGTTTATAGCAGTGTGTAGGAAGGTGTTTGATAAAGTGGGCAAAGCTTATACTTGGACCAGAAGGAAGAATATAGGAAACTGCATGAAAACAAGGAAAAATCAAAGAAAATGACTGTAAACAAATGAGAACTCGTTTAGAACTGTGGAAAGAGATTGCCCAAGTCAGTTCTTAGTGTAGAAAAGGTTGCTAAGATCCGGGAAATCCTTAATTCGAGTTAAGATCACCTGAAACACTGTATGAATTCTGTATTGTTTACTTAAAAGAGACTAGAGTGGTAAATGTGTGTTATACAAGGCAGAATACCATTGAAATAGAGAAAGAAACACATTCGGGGCTTTGGAAAGCCTAACACTTCACTGAAATGTCGTACTACACTCTGTAACACAGTTGAGAGACAATGTTCCCGAGCTGCCACTGTTTATAGCAGTGTGTAGGAAGGTGTTTGATAAAGTGGACAAAGCTTATACTTGGACCAGAAGGAAGAATATAGGAAACTGCATGAAAACAAGGAAAAATCAAAGAAAATGACTGTAAACAAATGAGAACTCGTTTAGAACTGCGGAAAGAGATTGCCCAAGTCAGTTCTTAGTGTAGAAAAGGTAGCTAAGATCCGGGAAATCCTTAATTCGAGTTAGATCACATGAAACACTGTATGAATTCTTTAATGTTTACTTAAAAGAGACTAGAGTGGTAAATGTGTGTTATACAAGGCAGAATACCATTGAAATAGAGAAAGAAACACATTCGGCGCTTTGGAAAGCCTAACACTTCACTGAAATGTCGTACTACACTCTGTAACACAGTTGAGAGACAATGTTCCCGAGCTGTCTCCGTTCATTACAGTGTGTAGGAAGTGGTTTTATAAAGTGGGCAAAGATTATACTTGTACCACAAGGCAGAATATAAGAAACTCTATGAAAACATGGATAATTCAGAGAAAGTGACATTAAACAGATGAGAACTCGTTGAGAACAGCTCAAAGAGATTGCCCAAGTCAGTTCTTAGTGTAGAAAAGGTAGCTAAGATCCGGGAAATCCTTAATTCGAGTTAAGATCACATGAAACACTGTATGAATCCTGTATTGTTTACTTAAAAGAGACTAGAGTGGTAAATGTGTGTTATACAAGGCAGAATACCATTGAAATAGAGAAAGAAACACATTCGGCAGCTTTGGAAAGCCTTACACTTCACTGAAATGTAGGAATACACTCTGTAACACAGTTGAGAGACAATTTTCCCGAGCTGCCTCTGTTCATAACAGTGTGTAGGAAGTTGTTTGATAAAGTGGGCAAAGCTTATACTTGGACCAGAAGGAAGAATATAGGAAACTACATGAAAACATGGATAATTCAGAGAAAATGACTGTAAACAGATGAGAACTCGTTTAGAACAGCTCAAAGAGATTCTCCAAGTCAGTTCTTAGTGTAGAAAAGGTAGGTAAGATCCGGAAAATCCTTAATTCGTGTTAAGATCACATGAAACACTGTATGAATTCTGTATTGTTTACTTAAAAGAGACTAGAGTGGTAAATGTGTGTTATACAAGGCAGAATACCATTGAAATAGAGAAAGAAACACATTCGGCGCTTTGGAAAGCCTAACACTTCACTGAAATGTCGTACTACACTCTGTAACACAGTTGAGAGACAATGTTCCCGAGCTGCCTCTGTTTATAGCAGTGTGTAGGAAGGTGTTTGATAAAGTGGGCAAAGCTTATACTTGGACCAGAAGGAAGAATATAGGAAACTGCATGAAAACAAGGAAAAATCAAAGAAAATGACTGTAAACAAATGAGAACTCGTTTAGAACTGCGGAAAGAGATTGCCCAAGTCAGTTCTTAGTATAGAAAAGGTAGCTAAGAACCTGGAAATCCTTAATTCGAGTTAAGATCACATGAAACACTGTATGAATTCTGTATTGTTTACTTAAAAGAGACTAGAGTGGTAAATGTGTGTTATAAAAGGCAGAATACCATTGAAATAGAGAAAGAAACACGTTAGGCAGCTTTGGAAGGCCTTGCACTTCATTGAAATGTAGTACTACACTCTATAACACAGTTGAGAGACAATGTTCCCGGGCTGTCTCCGTTAATTACAGTGTGTAGGAAGTGGTTTGATAAAGTGGGCAAAGATTATAATTGTACCACAAGGCAGAATAAAAGAAACTGTATGAAAACATGGATAATTCAGAATTAATGACTGTAAGCAGATGAGAACTCGTTTAGAACAGCTGAAAGAAATTGCCCAAATCAGTTCTTAGTGTAGAAAAGGTAGCTAAGTTTCGGGAAATCTTTAATTCGAGTTAAGATCACATGAAACACTGTATGAATCCTGTATTGTTCACTGAAAAGAGACTAGAGTGCTAAATGTGTGTTATACAAGGCAGAATACCATTTAAATAGAGAAAGAAACACGTTAGGCAGCTTTGGAAGACCTTGCACTTCACTGAAATGTAGTACTACACTCTATAACACAGTTGAGAGACAATGTTCCCGAGCTGTCTCCGTTCATTACAGTGTGTAGGAAGTGGTTTGATAAAGTGGGCAAAGATTATACTTGGACCAGAAGGAAGAATATAGGAAACTACGTGAAAACATGGATAATTCAGAGAAAATGACTGTAAACAGATGAGAACTCGTTTAGAACAGCTCAAAGAGATTCTCCAAGTCAGTTCTTAGTGTAGAAAAGGTAGCTAAGATCCGGAAAATCCTTAATTCGAGTTAAGATCACATGAAACACTGTATGAATTCTGTATTGTTTACTTAAAAGAGACTAGAGTGGTAAATGTGTGTTATACAAGGCAGAATACCATTGAAATAGAGAAAGAAACACATTCGGCGCTTTGGAAAGCCTAACACTTCACTGAAATGTAGAAATACAATCTGTAACATAGTTGAGAGACAATGTTCCCGAGCTGACTCTGTTTATAGCATTGTGTAGGAAGTTGTTTGATAAAGTGGGCAAAGCTTATACTTGGAACAGAAGGAAGAATATAGGAAACTGCATGAAAACATGGAAAAATCAGAGAAAATGACTGTAAACAGATGAGAACTAGTTGAGAACAGCTGAAAGAGATTGCCCAAGTCAGTTCTTAGTATAGAAAAGGTAGCTAAGATCCGGGAAATCCTTAATTCGAGTTAAGATCACATGAAACACTGTATGAATCCTGTATTGTTTACTTAAAAGAGACTAGAGTGGTAAATTTGTGTTATACAAGGGAGAATACCATTGAAATAGAGAAAGAAACACGTTCGTCAGCTTTGGAAGGCCTTGCACTTCACTGAAATGTAGTACTACACTCTATAACACAGTTGAGAGACAATGTTCCCGAGCTGTCTCCGTTCATTACAGTGTGTAGGAAGTGGTTTGATAAAGTGGGCAAAGATTATACTTGTACAACAAGGCAGAATATAAGAAACTCTATGAATACATGGATAATTCAGAGAAAGTGACTGTAAACAGATGAGAACTCGTTTAGAACAGCTCAAGGAGATTGCCCAAGTCAGTTCTTAGTGTAGAAAATGTAGTTAAGATCCGGGAAATCCTTAATTCGAGTTAAGATCACATGAAACACTGTATGAATCCTGTATTGTTTACTTAAAAGAGACTAGAGTGGTAAATGTGTGTTATACAAGGCAGAATACCATTGAAATAGAGAAAGAAACACATTCGGCAGCTTTGGAAAGCCTTACACTTCACTGAAATGTAGGAATACACTCTGTAACACAGTTGAGAGACAATGTTCCCGGGCTGCCTCTGTTCATAACAGTGTGTAGGAAGTTGTTTAATAAAGTGGGCAAAGCTTATACTTGGACCAGAAGGAAGAATATAGGAAACTGCATGAAAACAAGGAAAAATCAAAGAAAATGACTGTAAACAAATGAGAACTCGTTTAGAACTGCGGAAAGAGATTGCCCAAGTCAGTTCTTAGTGTAGAAAAGGTAGCTAAGATCCGGAAAATCCTTAATTCGAGTTAAGATCACATGAAACACTGTATGAATTCTGTAATGTTTACTTAAAAGAGACTAGAGTGGTAAATGTGTGTTATACAAGGCAGAATACCATTGAAATAGAGAAAGAAACACATTCGGCGCTTTGGAATGCCTAACACTTCACTGAAATGTAGGAATACACTCTGTAACACAGTTGAGAGACAATGTTCCCGAGCTGTCTCCGTTCATTACAGTGTGTAGGAAGTGGTTTGATAAAGTGGGCAAAGATTATACTTGTACCACAAGGCAGAATATAAGAAACTCAATGAAAACATGGATAATTCAGAGAAAGTGACTGTAAACAGATGAGAACTCGTTGAGAACAGCTCAAAGAGATTGCCCAAGTTAGTTCTTAGTGTAGAAAATGTAGCTAAGATCCGGGAAATCCTTAATTCGAGTTAAGATCACATGAAACACTGTATGAATCCTGTATTGTTTACTTAAAAGAGACTAGAGTGGTAAATGTGTGTTATACAAGGCAGAATACCATTGAAATATCGAAAGAAACACATTCGGCAGCTTTGGAAAGCCTTACACTTCACTGAAATGTCGTACTACACTCTGTAACACAGTTGAGAGACAATTTTCCCGAGCTGCCTCTGTTCACAACAGTGTGTAGGAAGTTGTTTGATAATGTGGGCAAAACTTATACTTGGACCAGAAGGAAGAATATAGGAAACTACATGAAAACATGGATAATTCAGAGAAAATGACGGTAAACAGATGAGAACTCGTTTAGAACAGCTCAAAAACATTCTCCAAATCAGTTCTTAGTGTAGAAAAGGTAGCTAAGATCCGGGAAATCCTTAATTCGAGTTAAGATCACATGAAACACTGTATGAATTCTGTATTGTTTACTTAAAAGAGACTAGAGTGGTAAATGTGTGTTATACAAGGCAGAATACCATTGAAATAGAGAAAAAAACACATTCGGCGCTTTGGAAAGCCTTACAGTTCACTGAAATGTCGTACTACACTCTGTAACACAGTTGAGAGACAATGTTGACGACCTGCCTCTTTTTAAAACAGTGTGTAGGAAGTTGTTTGATAAAGTGGGCAAAGCTTATACTTGGACCAGAAGGAAGAATATAGGAAACTACATGAGAACATGGAAAATTCAGAGAAAATGAATGTAAACAGATGAGAACTCGTTTAGAACAGCTCAAAGAGATCCTCCAAGTCAGTTCTTAGTGTAGAAAAGGTAGCTAAGATCCGGGAAATCCTTAATTCGAGTTAAGATCACATGAAACACTGTATGAATTCTGTAATGTTTACTTAAAAGAGACTAGAGTGGTAAATGTGTGTTATACAAGGCAGAATACCATTGAAATAGAGAAAGAAACACATTCGGCGCTTTGGAAAGCCTAACACTTCACTGAAATGTCGTACTACACTCTGTAACACAGTTGAGAGACAATGTTCCCGAGCTGTCTCCGTTCATTACAGTGTGTAGGAAGTGGTTTGATAAAGTGGGCAAAGATTATACTTGTACCACAAGGCAGAATATAAGAAACTCTATGAAAACATGGATAATTCAGAGAAAGTGACATTAAACAGATGAGAACTCGTTGAGAACAGCTCAAAGAGATTGCCCAAGTCAGTTCTTAGTGTAGAAAAGGTAGCTAAGATCCGGGAAATCCTTAATTCGAGTTAAGATCACATGAAACACTGTATGAATCCTGTATTGTTTACTTAAAAGAGACTAGAGTGGTAAATGTGTGTTATACAAGGCAGAATACCATTGAAATAGAGAAAGAAACACATTCGGCAGCTTTGGAAAGCCTTACACTTCACTGAAATGTAGGAATACACTCTGTAACACAGTTGAGAGACAATTTTCCCGAGCTGCCTCTGTTCATAACAGTGTGTAGGAAGTTGTTTGATAAAGTGGCCAAAGCTTATACTTGGACCAGAAGGAAGAATATAGGAAACTACATGAAAACATGGATAATTCAGAGAAAATGACTGTAAACAGATGAGAACTCGTTTAGAACAGCTCAAAGAGATTCTCCAAGTCAGTTCTTAGTGTAGAAAAGGTAGCTAAGATCCGGAAAATCCTTAATTCGAGTTAAGATCACATGAAACACTGTATGAATTCTGTATTGTTTACTTAAAAGAGACTAGAGTGGTAAATGTGTGTTATACAAGGCAGAATACCATTAAAAAAGAGAGAGAAACACATTCGGCGCTTTGGAAAGCCTTACACTTCACTGAAATGTCGTACTACACTCTGTAACACAGTTGAGAGACAATGTTGACGAGCTGCCTCTTTTTAAAACAGTGTGTAGGAATTTGTTTGATAAAGTGGGCAAAGCTTATACTTGGACCAGAAGGAAGAATATAGGAAACTACATGAAAATATGGATAATTCAGAGAAAATGACTGTAAACAGATGAGAACTCATTTAGAACAGCTCAAAGAGATTCTCCAAGTCAGTTCTTAGTGTAGAAAAGGTAGCTAAGATCCGGAAAATCCTTAATTCGAGTTAAGATCACATGAAACACTGTATGAATTCTGTATTGTTTACTTAAAAGAGACTAGAGTGGTAAATGTGTGTTATACAAGGCAGAATACCATTGAAATAGAGAAAGAAACACATTCGGCGCTTTGGAAAGCCTAACACTTCACTGAAATGTCGTACTACACTCTGTAACACAGTTGAGAGACAATGTTCCCGAGCTGCCTCTGTTTATAGCAGTGTGTAGGAAGGTGTTTGATAAAGTGGGCAAAGCTTATACTTGGACCAGAAGGAAGAATATAGGAAACTGCATGAAAACAAGGAAAAATCAAAGAAAATGACTGTAAACAAATGAGAACTCGTTTAGAACTGCGGAAAGAGATTGCCCAAGTCAGTTCTTAGTGTAGAAAAGGTAGCTAAGATCCGGGAAATCCTTAATTCGAGTTAAGATCACATGAAACACTGTATGAATTCTGTAATGTTTACTTAAAAGAGACTAGAGTGGTAAATGTGTGTTATACAAGGCAGAATACCATTGAAATAGAGAAAGAAACACATTCGGCGCTTTGGAAAGCCTAACACTTCACTGAAATGTCGTACTACACTCTGTAACACAGTTGAGAGACAATGTTCCCGAGCTGCCTCTGTTTATAGCAGTGTGTAGGAAGGTGTTTGATAAAGTGGGCAAAGCTTATACTTGGACCAGAAGGAAGAATATAGGAAACTGCATGAAAACAAGGAAAAATCAAAGAAAATGACTGTAAACAAATGAGAACTCGTTTAGAACTGCGGAAAGAGATTGCCCAAGTCAGTTCTTAGTATAGAAAAGGTAGCTAAGAACCTGGAAATCCTTAATTCGAGTTAAGATCACATGAAACACTGTATGAATTCTGTATTGTTTACTTAAAAGAGACTAGAGTGGTAAATGTGTGTTATAAAAGGCAGAATACCATTGAAATAGAGAAAGAAACACGTTAGGCAGCTTTGGAAGGCCTTGCACTTCATTGAAATGTAGTACTACACTCTATAACACAGTTGAGAGACAATGTTCCCGGGCTGTCTCCGTTAATTACAGTGTGTAGGAAGTGGTTTGATAAAGTGGGCAAAGATTATAATTGTACCACAAGGCAGAATAAAAGAAACTGTATGAAAACATGGATAATTCAGAATTAATGACTGTAAGCAGATGAGAACTTGTTTAGAACAGCTGAAAGAAATTGCCCAAATCAGTTCTTAGTGTAGAAAAGGTAGCTAAGTTTCGGGAAATCTTTAATTCGAGTTAAGATCACATGAAACACTGTATGAATCCTGTATTGTTAACTTAAAAGAGACTAGAATGCTAAATGTGTGTTATACAAGGCAGAATACCATTTAAATAGAGAAAGAAACACGTTAGGCAGCTTTGGAAGACCTTGCACTTCACTGAAATGTAGTACTACACTCTATAACACAGTTGAGAGACAATGTTCCCGAGCTGTCTCCGTTCATTACAGTGTGTAGGAAGTGGTTTGATAAAGTGGGCAAAGATTATACTTGGACCAGAAGGAAGAATATAGGAAACTACGTGAAAACATGGATAATTCAGAGAAAATGACTGTAAACAGATGAGAACTCGTTTAGAACAGCTCAAAGAGATTCTCCAAGTCAGTTCTTAGTGTAGAAAAGGTAGCTAAGATCCGGAAAATCCTTAATTCGAGTTAAGATCACATGAAACACTGTATGAATTCTGTATTGTTTACTTAAAAGAGACTAGAGTGGTAAATGTGTGTTATACAAGGCAGAATACCATTGAAATAGAGAAAGAAACACATTCGGCGCTTTGGAAAGCCTAACACTTCACTGAAATGTAGGAATACAATCTGTAACATAGTTGAGAGACAATGTTCCCGAGCTGACTCTGTTTATAGCATTGTGTAGGAAGTTGTTTGATAAAGTGGGCAAAGCTTATACTTGGAACAGAAGGAAGAATATAGGAAACTGCATGAAAACATGGAAAAATCAGAGAAAATGACTGTAAACAGATGAGAACTAGTTGAGAACAGCTGAAAGAGATTGCCCAAGTCAGTTCTTAGTATAGAAAAGGTAGCTAAGATCCGGGAAATCCTTAATTCGAGTTAAGATCACATGAAACACTGTATGAATCCTGTATTGTTTACTTAAAAGAGACTAGAGTGGTAAATTTGTGTTATACAAGGGAGAATACCATTGAAATAGAGAAAGAAACACGTTCGTCAGCTTTGGAAGGCCTTGCACTTCACTGAAATGTAGTACTACACTCTATAACACAGTTGAGAGACAATGTTCCCGAGCTGTCTCCGTTCATTACAGTGTGTAGGAAGTGGTTTGATAAAGTGGGCAAAGATTATACTTGTACAACAAGGCAGAATATAAGAAACTCTATGAATACATGGATAATTCAGAGAAAGTGACTGTAAACAGATGAGAACTCGTTTAGAACAGCTCAAGGAGATTGCCCAAGTCAGTTCTTAGTGTAGAAAATGTAGTTAAGATCCGGGAAATCCTTAATTCGAGTTAAGATCACATGAAACACTGTATGAATCCTGTATTGTTAACTTAAAAGAGACTAGAATGCTAAATGTGTGTTATACAAGGCAGAATACCATTTAAATAGAGAAAGAAACACGTTAGGCAGCTTTGGAAGACCTTGCACTTCACTGAAATGTAGTACTACACTCTATAACACAGTTGAGAGACAATGTTCCCGAGCTGTCTCCGTTCATTACAGTGTGTAGGAAGTGGTTTGATAAAGTGGGCAAAGATTATACTTGTACAACAAGGCAGAATATAAGAAACTCTATGAATACATGGATAATTCAGAGAAAGTGACTGTAAACACATGAGAACTCGTTTAGAACAGCTCAAGGAGATTGCCCAAGTCAGTTCTTAGTGTAGAAAATGTAGTTAAGATCCGGGAAATCCTTAATTCGAGTTAAGATCACATGAAACACTGTATGAATCCTGTATTGTTTACTTAAAAGAGACTAGAGTGGTAAATGTGTGTTATACAAGGCAGAATACCATTGAAATAGAGAAAGAAACACATTCGGCAGCTTTGGAAAGCCTTACACTTCACTGAAATGTAGGAATACACTCTGTAACACAGTTGAGAGACAATGTTCCCGGGCTGCCTCTGTTCATAACAGTGTGTAGGAAGTTGTTTAATAAAGTGGGCAAAGCTTATACTTGGACCAGAAGGAAGAATATAGGAAACTACATGAAAACATGGATAATTCAGAGAAAATGACTGTAAACAGATGAGAACTCGTTTAGAACAGCTCAAAGAGATTCTCCAAGTCAGTTCTTAGTGTAGAAAAGGTAGGTAAGATCCAGAAAATCCTTAATTCGTGTTAAGATCACATGAAACACTGTATGAATTCTGTATTGTTTACTTAAAAGAGACTAGAGTGGTAAATGTGTGTTATACAAGGCAGAATACCATTGAAATAGAGAAAGAAACACATTCGGCGCTTTGGAAAGCCTAACACTTCACTGAAATGTCGTACTACACTCTGTAACACAGTTGAGAGACAATGTTCCCGAGCTGCCTCTGTTTATAGCAGTGTGTAGGAAGGTGTTTGATAAAGTGGGCAAAGCTTATACTTGGACCAGAAGGAAGAATATAGGAAACTGCATGAAAACAAGGAAAAATCAAAGAAAATGACTGTAAACAAATGAGAACTCGTTTAGAACTGCGGAAAGAGATTGCCCAAGTCTGTTCTTAGTATAGAAAAGGTAGCTAAGAACCTGGAAATCCTTAATTCGAGTTAAGATCACATGAAACACTGTATGAATTCTGTATTGTTTACTTAAAAGAGACTAGAGTGGTAAATGTGTGTTATAAAAGGCAGAATACCATTGAAATAGAGAAAGAAACACGTTAGGCAGCTTTGGAAGGCCTTGCACTTCATTGAAATGTAGTACTACACTCTATAACACAGTTGAGAGACAATGTTCCCGGGCTGTCTCCGTTAATTACAGTGTGTAGGAAGTGGTTTGATAAAGTGGGCAAAGATTATAATTGTACCACAAGGCAGAATAAAAGAAACTGTATGAAAACATGGATAATTCAGAATTAATGACTGTAAGCAGATGAGAACTCGTTTAGAACAGCTGAAAGAAATTGCCCAAATCAGTTCTTAGTGTAGAAAAGGTAGCTAAGTTTCGGGAAATCTTTAATTCGAGTTAAGATCACATGAAACACTGTATGAATCCTGTATTGTTAACTTAAAAGAGACTAGAATGCTAAATGTGTGTTATACAAGGCAGAATACCATTGAAATAGAGAAAGAAACACGTTAGGCAGCTTTGGAAGGCCTTGCACTTCACTGAAATGTAGTACTACACTCTATAACACAGTTGAGAGACAATGTTCCCGAGCTGTCTCCGTTCATTACAGTGTGTAGGAAGTGGTTTGATAAAGTGGGCAAAGATTATACTTGTACAACAAGGCAGAATATAAGAAACTCTATGAATACATGGATAATTCAGAGAAAGTGACTGTAAACAGATGAGAACTCGTTTAGAACAGCTCAAGGAGATTGCCCAAGTCAGTTCTTAGTGTAGAAAATGTAGTTAAGATCTGGGAAATCCTTAATTTGAGTTAAGATCACATGAAACACTGTATGAATCCTGTATTGTTTACTTAAAAGAGACTAGAGTGGTAAATGTGTGTTATACAAGGCAGAATACCATTGAAATAGAGAAAGAAACACATTCGGCAGCTTTGGAAAGCCTTACACTTCACTGAAATGTAGGAATACACTCTGTAACACAGTTGAGAGACAATGTTCCCGGGCTGCCTCTGTTCATAACAGTGTGTAGGAAGTTGTTTAATAAAGTGGGCAAAGCTTATACTTGGACCAGAAGGAAGAATATAGGAAACTACATGAAAACATGGATAATTCAGAGAAAATGACTGTAAACAGATGAGAACTCGTTTAGAACAGCTCAAAGAGATTCTCCAAGTCAGTTCTTAGTGTAGAAAAGGTAAGTAAGATCCGGAAAATAATTAATTCGTGTTAAGATCACATGAAACACTGTATGAATTCTGTATTGTTTACTTAAAAGAGACTAGAGTGGTAAATGTGTGTTATACAAGGCAGAATACCATTGAAATAGAGAAAGAAACACGTTAGGCAGCTTTGGAAGGCCTTGCACTTCACTGAAATGTAGTACTACACTCTATAACACAGTTGAGAGACAATGTTCCCGAGCTGTCTCCGTTCATTACAGTGTGTAGGAAGTGGTTTGATAAAGTGGGCAAAGATTATACTTGTACAACAAGGCAGAATATAAGAAACTCTATGAATACATGGATAATTCAGAGAAAGTGTCTGTAAACAGATGAGAACTCGTTTAGAACAGCTCAAGGAGATTGCCCAAGTCAGTTCTTAGTGTAGAAAATGTAGTTAAGATCTGGGAAATCCTTAATTTGAGTTAAGATCACATGAAACACTGTATGAATCCTGTATTGTTTACTTAAAAGAGACTAGAGTGGTAAATGTGTGTTATACAAGGCAGAATACCATTGAAATAGAGAAAGAAACACATTCGGCAGCTTTGGAAAGCCTTACACTTCACTGAAATGTAGGAATACACTCTGTAACACAGTTGAGAGACAATGTTCCCGGGCTGCCTCTGTTCATAACAGTGTGTAGGAAGTTGTTTAATAAAGTGGGCAAAGCTTATACTTGGACCAGAAGGAAGAATATAGGAAACTACATGAAAACATGGATAATTCAGAGAAAATGACTGTAAACAGATGAGAACTCGTTTAGAACAGCTCAAAGAGATTCTCCAAGTCAGTTCTTAGTGTAGAAAAGGTAAGTAAGATCCGGAAAATAATTAATTCGTGTTAAGATCACATGAAACACTGTATGAATTCTGTATTGTTTACTTAAAAGAGACTAGAGTGGTAAATGTGTGTTATACAAGGCAGAATACCATTGAAATAGAGAAAGAAACACATTCGGCGCTTTGGAAAGCCTAACACTTCACTGAAATGTCGTACTACACTCTGTAACACAGTTGAGAGACAATGTTCCCGAGCTGCCTCTGTTTATAGCAGTGTGTAGGAAGGTGTTTGATAAAGTGGGCAAAGCTTATACTTGGACCAGAAGGAAGAATATAGGAAACTGCATGAAAACAAGGAAAAATCAAAGAAAATGACTGTAAACAAATGAGAACTCGTTTAGAACTGCGGAAAGAGATTGCCCAAGTCAGTTCTTAGTATAGAAAAGGTAGCTAAGAACCTGGAAATCCTTAATTCGAGTTAAGATCACATGAAACACTGTATGAATTCTGTATTGTTTACTTAAAAGAGACTAGAGTGGTAAATGTGTGTTATAAAAGGCAGAATACCATTGAAATAGAGAAAGAAACACGTTAGGCAGCTTTGGAAGGCCTTGCACTTCATTGAAATGTAGTACTACACTCTATAACACAGTTGAGAGACAATGTTCCCGGGCTGTCTCCGTTAATTACAGTGTGTAGGAAGTGGTTTGATAAAGTGGGCAAAGATTATAATTGTACCACAAGGCAGAATAAAAGAAACTGTATGAAAACATGGATAATTCAGAATTAATGACTGTAAGCAGATGAGAACTCGTTTAGAACAGCTGAAAGAAATTGCCCAAATCAGTTCTTAGTGTAGAAAAGGTAGCTAAGTTTCGGGAAATCTTTAATTCGAGTTAAGATCACATGAAACACTGTATGAATCCTGTATTGTTAACTTAAAAGAGACTAGAATGCTAAATGTGTGTTATACAAGGCAGAATACCATTTAAATAGAGAAAGAAACACGTTAGGCAGCTTTGGAAGACCTTGCACTTCACTGAAATGTAGTACTACACACTATAACACAGTTGAGAGACAATGTTCCCGAGCTGTCTCCGTTCATTACAGTGTGTAGGAAGTGGTTTGATAAAGTGGGCAAAGATTATACTTGGACCAGAAGGAAGAATATAGGAAACTACGTGAAAACATGGATAATTCAGAGAAAATGACTGTAAACAGATGAGAACTCGTTTAGAACAGCTCAAAGAGATTCTCCAAGTCAGTTCTTAGTGTAGAAAAGGTAGCTAAGATCCGGAAAATCCTTAATTCGAGTTAAGATCACATGAAACACTGTATGAATTCTGTATTGTTTACTTAAAAGAGACTAGAGTGGTAAATGTGTGTTTTACAAGGCAGAATACCATTGAAATAGAGAAAGAAACACATTCGGCGCTTTGGAAAGCCTAACACTTCACTGAAATGTAGAAATACAATCTGTAACATAGTTGAGAGACAATGTTCCCGAGCTGACTCTGTTTATAGCATTGTGTAGGAAGTTGTTTGATAAAGTGGGCAAAGCTTATACTTGGACCAGAAGGAAGAATATAGGAAACTGCATGAAAACATGGAAAAATCAGAGAAAATGACTGTAAACAGATGAGAACTAGTTGAGAACAGCTGAAAGAGATTGCACAAGTCAGTTCTTAGTATAGAAAAGGTAGCTAAGATCCGGGAAATCCTTAATTCGAGTTAAGATCACATGAAACACTGTATGAATCCTGTATTGTTTACTTAAAAGAGACTAGAGTGGTAAATTTGTGTTATTCAAGGGAGAATACCATTGAAATAGAGAAAGAAACACGTTCGTCAGCTTTGGAAGGCCTTGCACTTCACTGAAATGTAGTACTACACTCTATGACACAGTTGAGAGACAATGTTCCCGAGCTGTCTCCGTTCATTACAGTGTGTAGGAAGTGGTTTGATAAAGTGGGCAAAGATTATACTTGTACAACAAGGCAGAATATAAGAAACTCTATGAATACATGGATAATTCAGAGAAAGTGACTGTAAACAGATGAGAACTCGTTTAGAACAGCTCAAGGAGATTGCCCAAGTCAGTTCTTAGTGTAGAAAATGTAGTTAAGATCCGGGAAATCCTTAATTCGAGTTAAGATCACATGAAACACTGTATGAATCCTGTATTGTTTACTTAAAAGAGACTAGAGTGGTAAATTTGTGTTATACAAGGGAGAATACCATTGAAATAGAGAAAGAAACACGTTCGTCAGCTTTGGAAGGCCTTGCACTTCACTGAAATGTAGTACTACACTCTATGACACAGTTGAGAGACAATGTTCCCGAGCTGTCTCTGTTCATTACAGTGTGTAGGAAGTGGTTTGATAAAGTGGGCAAAGATTATACTTGTACAACAAGGCAGAATATAAGAAACTCTATGAATACATGGATAATTCAGAGAAAGTGACTGTAAACAGATGAGAACTCGTTTAGAACAGCTCAAGGAGATTGCCCAAGTCAGTTCTTAGTGTAGAAAATGTAGTTAAGATCCGGGAAATCCTTAATTCGAGTTAAGATCACATGAAACACTGTATGAATCCTGTATTGTTTACTTAAAAGAGACTAGAGTGGTAAATGTGTGTTATACAAGGCAGAATACCATTGAAATAGAGAAAAAAACACATTCGGCGCTTTGGAAAGCCTTACAGTTCACTGAAATGTCGTACTACACTCTGTAACACAGTTGAGAGACAATGTTCCCGAGCTGCCTCTGTTTATAGCAGTGTGTAGGAAGGTGTTTGATAAAGTGGGCAAAGCTTATACTTGGACCAGAAGGAAGAATATAGGAAACTGCATGAAAACAAGGAAAAATCAAAGAAAATGACTGTAAACAAATGAGAACTCGTTTAGAACTGTGGAAAGAGATTGCCCAAGTCAGTTCTTAGTGTAGAAAAGGTTGCTAAGATCCGGGAAATCCTTAATTCGAGTTAAGATCACCTGAAACACTGTATGAATTCTGTATTGTTTACTTAAAAGAGACTAGAGTGGTAAATGTGTGTTATACAAGGCAGAATACCATTGAAATAGAGAAAGAAACACATTCGGGGCTTTGGAAAGCCTAACACTTCACTGAAATGTCGTACTACACTCTGTAACACAGTTGAGAGACAATGTTCCCGAGCTGCCACTGTTTATAGCAGTGTGTAGGAAGGTGTTTGATAAAGTGGATAAAGCTTATACTTGGACCAGAAGGAAGAATATAGGAAACTGCATGAAAACAAGGAAAAATCAAAGAAAATGACTGTAAACAAATGAGAACTCGTTTAGAACTGCGGAAAGAGATTGCCCAAGTCAGTTCTTAGTGTAGAAAAGGTAGCTAAGATCCGGGAAATCCTTAATTCGAGTTAGATCACATGAAACACTGTATGAATTCTTTAATGTTTACTTAAAAGAGACTAGAGTGGTAAATGTGTGTTATACAAGGCAGAATACCATTGAAATAGAGAAAGAAACACATTCGGCGCTTTGGAAAGCCTAACACTTCACTGAAATGTCGTACTACACTCTGTAACACAGTTGAGAGACAATGTTCCCGAGCTGTCTCCGTTCATTACAGTGTGTAGGAAGTGGTTTTATAAAGTGGGCAAAGATTATACTTGTACCACAAGGCAGAATATAAGAAACTCTATGAAAACATGGATAATTCAGAGAAAGTGACATTAAACAGATGAGAACTCGTTGAGAACAGCTCAAAGAGATTGCCCAAGTCAGTTCTTAGTGTAGAAAAGGTAGCTAAGATCCGGGAAATCCTTAATTCGAGTTAAGATCACATGAAACACTGTATGAATCCTGTATTGTTTACTTAAAAGAGACTAGAGTGGTAAATGTGTGTTATACAAGGCAGAATACCATTGAAATAGAGAAAGAAACACATTCGGCAGCTTTGGAAAGCCTTACACTTCACTGAAATGTAGGAATACACTCTGTAACACAGTTGAGAGACAATTTTCCCGAGCTGCCTCTGTTCATAACAGTGTGTAGGAAGTTGTTTGATAAAGTGGGCAAAGCTTATACTTGGACCAGAAGGAAGAATATAGGAAACTACATGAAAACATGGATAATTCAGAGAAAATGACTGTAAACAGATGAGAACTCGTTTAGAACAGCTCAAAGAGATTCTCCAAGTCAGTTCTTAGTGTAGAAAAGGTAGGTAAGATCCGGAAAATCCTTAATTCGTGTTAAGATCACATGAAACACTGTATGAATTCTGTATTGTTTACTTAAAAGAGACTAGAGTGGTAAATGTGTGTTATACAAGGCAGAATACCATTGAAATAGAGAAAGAAACACATTCGGCGCTTTGGAAAGCCTAACACTTCACTGAAATGTCGTACTACACTCTGTAACACAGTTGAGAGACAATGTTCCCGAGCTGCCTCTGTTTATAGCAGTGTGTAGGAAGGTGTTTGATAAAGTGGGCAAAGCTTATACTTGGACCAGAAGGAAGAATATAGGAAACTGCATGAAAACAAGGAAAAATCAAAGAAAATGACTGTAAACAAATGAGAACTCGTTTAGAACTGCGGAAAGAGATTGCCCAAGTCAGTTCTTAGTATAGAAAAGGTAGCTAAGAACCTGGAAATCCTTAATTCGAGTTAAGATCACATGAAACACTGTATGAATTCTGTATTGTTTACTTAAAAGAGACTAGAGTGGTAAATGTGTGTTATAAAAGGCAGAATACCATTGAAATAGAGAAAGAAACACGTTAGGCAGCTTTGGAAGGCCTTGCACTTCATTGAAATGTAGTACTACACTCTATAACACAGTTGAGAGACAATGTTCCCGGGCTGTCTCCGTTAATTACAGTGTGTAGGAAGTGGTTTGATAAAGTGGGCAAAGATTATAATTGTACCACAAGGCAGAATAAAAGAAACTGTATGAAAACATGGATAATTCAGAATTAATGACTGTAAGCAGATGAGAACTCGTTTAGAACAGCTGAAAGAAATTGCCCAAATCAGTTCTTAGTGTAGAAAAGGTAGCTAAGTTTCGGGAAATCTTTAATTCGAGTTAAGATCACATGAAACACTGTATGAATCCTGTATTGTTCACTGAAAAGAGACTAGAGTGCTAAATGTGTGTTATACAAGGCAGAATACCATTTAAATAGAGAAAGAAACACGTTAGGCAGCTTTGGAAGACCTTGCACTTCACTGAAATGTAGTACTACACTCTATAACACAGTTGAGAGACAATGTTCCCGAGCTGTCTCCGTTCATTACAGTGTGTAGGAAGTGGTTTGATAAAGTGGGCAAAGATTATACTTGGACCAGAAGGAAGAATATAGGAAACTACGTGAAAACATGGATAATTCAGAGAAAATGACTGTAAACAGATGAGAACTCGTTTAGAACAGCTCAAAGAGATTCTCCAAGTCAGTTCTTAGTGTAGAAAAGGTAGCTAAGATCCGGAAAATCCTTAATTCGAGTTAAGATCACATGAAACACTGTATGAATTCTGTATTGTTTACTTAAAAGAGACTAGAGTGGTAAATGTGTGTTATACAAGGCAGAATACCATTGAAATAGAGAAAGAAACACATTCGGCGCTTTGGAAAGCCTAACACTTCACTGAAATGTAGAAATACAATCTGTAACATAGTTGAGAGACAATGTTCCCGAGCTGACTCTGTTTATAGCATTGTGTAGGAAGTTGTTTGATAAAGTGGGCAAAGCTTATACTTGGAACAGAAGGAAGAATATAGGAAACTGCATGAAAACATGGAAAAATCAGAGAAAATGACTGTAAACAGATGAGAACTAGTTGAGAACAGCTGAAAGAGATTGCCCAAGTCAGTTCTTAGTATAGAAAAGGTAGCTAAGATCCGGGAAATCCTTAATTCGAGTTAAGATCACATGAAACACTGTATGAATCCTGTATTGTTTACTTAAAAGAGACTAGAGTGGTAAATTTGTGTTATACAAGGGAGAATACCATTGAAATAGAGAAAGAAACACGTTCGTCAGCTTTGGAAGGCCTTGCACTTCACTGAAATGTAGTACTACACTCTATAACACAGTTGAGAGACAATGTTCCCGAGCTGTCTCCGTTCATTACAGTGTGTAGGAAGTGGTTTGATAAAGTGGGCAAAGATTATACTTGTACAACAAGGCAGAATATAAGAAACTCTATGAATACATGGATAATTCAGAGAAAGTGACTGTAAACAGATGAGAACTCGTTTAGAACAGCTCAAGGAGATTGCCCAAGTCAGTTCTTAGTGTAGAAAATGTAGTTAAGATCCGGGAAATCCTTAATTCGAGTTAAGATCACATGAAACACTGTATGAATCCTGTATTGTTTACTTAAAAGAGACTAGAGTGGTAAATGTGTGTTATACAAGGCAGAATACCATTGAAATAGAGAAAGAAACACATTCGGCAGCTTTGGAAAGCCTTACACTTCACTGAAATGTAGGAATACACTCTGTAACACAGTTGAGAGACAATGTTCCCGGGCTGCCTCTGTTCATAACAGTGTGTAGGAAGTTGTTTAATAAAGTGGGCAAAGCTTATACTTGGACCAGAAGGAAGAATATAGGAAACTGCATGAAAACAAGGAAAAATCAAAGAAAATGACTGTAAACAAATGAGAACTCGTTTAGAACTGCGGAAAGAGATTGCCCAAGTCAGTTCTTAGTGTAGAAAAGGTAGCTAAGATCCGGAAAATCCTTAATTCGAGTTAAGATCACATGAAACACTGTATGAATTCTGTAATGTTTACTTAAAAGAGACTAGAGTGGTAAATGTGTGTTATACAAGGCAGAATACCATTGAAATAGAGAAAGAAACACATTCGGCGCTTTGGAATGCCTAACACTTCACTGAAATGTAGGAATACACTCTGTAACACAGTTGAGAGACAATGTTCCCGAGCTGTCTCCGTTCATTACAGTGTGTAGGAAGTGGTTTGATAAAGTGGGCAAAGATTATACTTGTACCACAAGGCAGAATATAAGAAACTCAATGAAAACATGGATAATTCAGAGAAAGTGACTGTAAACAGATGAGAACTCGTTGAGAACAGCTCAAAGAGATTGCCCAAGTTAGTTCTTAGTGTAGAAAATGTAGCTAAGATCCGGGAAATCCTTAATTCGAGTTAAGATCACATGAAACACTGTATGAATCCTGTATTGTTTACTTAAAAGAGACTAGAGTGGTAAATGTGTGTTATACAAGGCAGAATACCATTGAAATATCGAAAGAAACACATTCGGCAGCTTTGGAAAGCCTTACACTTCACTGAAATGTCGTACTACACTCTGTAACACAGTTGAGAGACAATTTTCCCGAGCTGCCTCTGTTCACAACAGTGTGTAGGAAGTTGTTTGATAATGTGGGCAAAACTTATACTTGGACCAGAAGGAAGAATATAGGAAACTACATGAAAACATGGATAATTCAGAGAAAATGACGGTAAACAGATGAGAACTCGTTTAGAACAGCTCAAAAACATTCTCCAAATCAGTTCTTAGTGTAGAAAAGGTAGCTAAGATCCGGGAAATCCTTAATTCGAGTTAAGATCACATGAAACACTGTATGAATTCTGTATTGTTTACTTAAAAGAGACTAGAGTGGTAAATGTGTGTTATACAAGGCAGAATACCATTGAAATAGAGAAAAAAACACATTCGGCGCTTTGGAAAGCCTTACAGTTCACTGAAATGTCGTACTACACTCTGTAACACAGTTGAGAGACAATGTTGACGACCTGCCTCTTTTTAAAACAGTGTGTAGGAAGTTGTTTGATAAAGTGGGCAAAGCTTATACTTGGACCAGAAGGAAGAATATAGGAAACTACATGAGAACATGGAAAATTCAGAGAAAATGAATGTAAACAGATGAGAACTCGTTTAGAACAGCTCAAAGAGATCCTCCAAGTCAGTTCTTAGTGTAGAAAAGGTAGCTAAGATCCGGGAAATCCTTAATTCGAGTTAAGATCACATGAAACACTGTATGAATTCTGTAATGTTTACTTAAAAGAGACTAGAGTGGTAAATGTGTGTTATACAAGGCAGAATACCATTGAAATAGAGAAAGAAACACATTCGGCGCTTTGGAAAGCCTAACACTTCACTGAAATGTCGTACTACACTCTGTAACACAGTTGAGAGACAATGTTCCCGAGCTGTCTCCGTTCATTACAGTGTGTAGGAAGTGGTTTGATAAAGTGGGCAAAGATTATACTTGTACCACAAGGCAGAATATAAGAAACTCTATGAAAACATGGATAATTCAGAGAAAGTGACATTAAACAGATGAGAACTCGTTGAGAACAGCTCAAAGAGATTGCCCAAGTCAGTTCTTAGTGTAGAAAAGGTAGCTAAGATCCGGGAAATCCTTAATTCGAGTTAAGATCACATGAAACACTGTATGAATCCTGTATTGTTTACTTAAAAGAGACTAGAGTGGTAAATGTGTGTTATACAAGGCAGAATACCATTGAAATAGAGAAAGAAACACATTCGGCAGCTTTGGAAAGCCTTACACTTCACTGAAATGTAGGAATACACTCTGTAACACAGTTGAGAGACAATTTTCCCGAGCTGCCTCTGTTCATAACAGTGTGTAGGAAGTTGTTTGATAAAGTGGCCAAAGCTTATACTTGGACCAGAAGGAAGAATATAGGAAACTACATGAAAACATGGATAATTCAGAGAAAATGACTGTAAACAGATGAGAACTCGTTTAGAACAGCTCAAAGAGATTCTCCAAGTCAGTTCTTAGTGTAGAAAAGGTAGCTAAGATCCGGAAAATCCTTAATTCGAGTTAAGATCACATGAAACACTGTATGAATTCTGTATTGTTTACTTAAAAGAGACTAGAGTGGTAAATGTGTGTTATACAAGGCAGAATACCATTAAAAAAGAGAGAGAAACACATTCGGCGCTTTGGAAAGCCTTACACTTCACTGAAATGTCGTACTACACTCTGTAACACAGTTGAGAGACAATGTTGACGAGCTGCCTCTTTTTAAAACAGTGTGTAGGAAGTTGTTTGATAAAGTGGGCAAAGCTTATACTTGGACCAGAAGGAAGAATATAGGAAACTACATGAAAATATGGATAATTCAGAGAAAATGACTGTAAACAGATGAGAACTCATTTAGAACAGCTCAAAGAGATTCTCCAAGTCAGTTCTTAGTGTAGAAAAGGTAGCTAAGATCCGGAAAATCCTTAATTCGAGTTAAGATCACATGAAACACTGTATGAATTCTGTATTGTTTACTTAAAAGAGACTAGAGTGGTAAATGTGTGTTATACAAGGCAGAATACCATTGAAATAGAGAAAGAAACACATTCGGCGCTTTGGAAAGCCTAACACTTCACTGAAATGTCGTACTACACTCTGTAACACAGTTGAGAGACAATGTTCCCGAGCTGCCTCTGTTTATAGCAGTGTGTAGGAAGGTGTTTGATAAAGTGGGCAAAGCTTATACTTGGACCAGAAGGAAGAATATAGGAAACTGCATGAAAACAAGGAAAAATCAAAGAAAATGACTGTAAACAAATGAGAACTCGTTTAGAACTGCGGAAAGAGATTGCCCAAGTCAGTTCTTAGTGTAGAAAAGGTAGCTAAGATCCGGGAAATCCTTAATTCGAGTTAAGATCACATGAAACACTGTATGAATTCTGTAATGTTTACTTAAAAGAGACTAGAGTGGTAAATGTGTGTTATACAAGGCAGAATACCATTGAAATAGAGAAAGAAACACATTCGGCGCTTTGGAAAGCCTAACACTTCACTGAAATGTCGTACTACACTCTGTAACACAGTTGAGAGACAATGTTCCCGAGCTGTCTCCGTTCATTACAGTGTGTAGGAAGTGGTTTGATAAAGTGGGCAAAGATTATACTTGTACCACAAGGCAGAATATAAGAAACTCTATGAAAACATGGATAATTCAGAGAAAGTGACATTAAACAGATGAGAACTCGTTGAGAACAGCTCAAAGAGATTGCCCAAGTCAGTTCTTAGTGTAGAAAAGGTAGCTAAGATCCGGGAAATCCTTAATTCGAGTTAAGATCACATTAAACACTGTATGAATCCTGTATTGTTTACTTAAAAGAGACTAGAGTGGTAAATGTGTGTTATACAAGGCAGAATACCATTGAAATAGAGAAAGAAACACATTCGGGGCTTTGGAAAGCCTAACACTTCACTGAAATGTCGTACTACACTCTGTAACACAGTTGAGAGACAATGTTCCCGAGCTGCCACTGTTTATAGCAGTGTGTAGGAAGGTGTTTGATAAAGTGGACAAAGCTTATACTTGGACCAGAAGGAAGAATATAGGAAACTGCATGAAAACAAGGAAAAATCAAAGAAAATGACTGTAAACAAATGAGAACTCGTTTAGAACTGCGGAAAGAGATTGCCCAAGTCAGTTCTTAGTGTAGAAAAGGTAGCTAAGATCCGGGAAATCCTTAATTCGAGTTAAGATCACATGAAACACTGTATGAATTCTTTAATGTTTACTTAAAAGAGACTAGAGTGGTAAATGTGTGTTATACAAGGCAGAATACCATTGAAATAGAGAAAGAAACACATTCGGCGCTTTGGAAAGCCTAACACTTCACTGAAATGTCGTACTACACTCTGTAACACAGTTGAGAGACAATGTTCCCGAGCTGTCTCCGTTCATTACAGTGTGTAGGAAGTGGTTTGATAAAGTGGGCAAAGATTATACTTGTACCACAAGGCAGAATATAAGAAACTCTATGAAAACATGGATAATTCAGAGAAAGTGACATTAAACAGATGAGAACTCGTTGAGAACAGCTCAAAGAGATTGCCCAAGTCAGTTCTTAGTGTAGAAAAGGTAGCTAAGATCCGGGAAATCCTTAATTCGAGTTAAGATCACATGAAACACTGTATGAATCCTGTATTGTTTACTTAAAAGAGACTAGAGTGGTAAATGTGTGTTATACAAGGCAGAATACCATTGAAATAGAGAAAGAAACACATTCGGCAGCTTTGGAAAGCCTTACACTTCACTGAAATGTAGGAATACACTCTGTAACACAGTTGAGAGACAATTTTCCCGAGCTGCCTCTGTTCATAACAGTGTGAAGGAAGTTGTTTGATAAAGTGGGCAAAGCTTATACTTGGACCAGAAGGAAGAATATAGGAAACTACATGAAAACATGGATAATTCAGAGAAAATGACTGTAAACAGATGAGAACTCGTTTAGAACAGCTCAAAAACATTCTCCAAATCAGTTCTTAGTGTAGAAAAGGTAGCAAGATCCGGGAAATCCTTAATTCGAGTTAAGATCACATGAAACACTGTATGAATTCTGTAATGTTTACTTAAAAGAGACTAGAGTGGTAAATGTGTGTTATACAAGGCAGAATACCATTGAAATAGAGAAAGAAACACATTCGGCGCTTTGGAATGCCTAACACTTCACTGAAATGTCGTACTACACTCTGTAACACAGTTGAGAGACAATGTTCCCGAGCTTTCTCCGTTCATTACAGTGTGTAGGAAGTGGTTTGATAAAGTGGGCAAAGATTATACTTGTACCACAAGGCAGAATATAAGAAACTCTATGAAAACATGGATAATTCAGAGAAAGTGACTGTAAACAGATGAGAACTCGTTGAGAACAGCTCAAAGAGATTGCCCAAGTTAGTTCTTAGTGTAGAAAATGTAGCTAAGATCCGGGAAATCCTTAATTCGAGTTAAGATCACATGAAACACTGTATGAATCCTGTATTGTTTACTTAAAAGAGACTAGAGTGGTAAATGTGTGTTATACAAGGCAGAATACCATTGAAATAGAGAAAGAAACACATTCGGCAGCTTTGGAAAGCCTTACACTTCACTGAAATGTCGTACTACACTCTGTAACACAGTTGAGAGACAATTTTCCCGAGCTGCCTCTGTTCATAACAGTGTGTAGGAAGTAGTTTGATAAAGTGGGCAAAGCTTATACTTGGACCAGAAGGAAGAATATAGGAAACTACATGAAAACATGGATAATTCAGAGAAAATGACTGTAAACAGATGAGAACTCGTTTAGAACAGCTCAAAGAGATTCTCCAAGTCAGTTCTTAGTGTAGAAAAGGTAGCTAAGATCCGGAAAATCCTTAATTCGAGTTAAGATCACATGAAACACTGTATGAATTCTGTATTGTTTACTTAAAAGAGACTAGAGTGGTAAATGTGTGTTATACAAGGCAGAATACCATTGAAATAGAGAAAGAAACACATTCGGCGCTTTGGAAAGCCTAACACTTCACTGAAATGTCGTACTACACTCTGTAACACAGTTGAGAGACAATGTTCCCGAGCTGCCTCTGTTTATAGCAGTGTGTAGGAAGGTGTTTGATAAAGTGGGCAAAGCTTATACTTGGACCAGAAGGAAGAATATAGGAAACTGCATGAAAACAAGGAAAAATCAAAGAAAATGACTGTAAACAAATGAGAACTCGTTTAGAACTGCGGAAAGAGATTGCCCAAGTCAGTTCTTAGTGTAGAAAAGGTAGCTAAGATCCGGGAAATCCTTAATTCGAGTTAAGATCACATGAAACACTGTATGAATCCTGTATTGTTTACTTAAAAGAGACTAGAGTGGTAAATGTGTGTTATACAAGGCAGAATACCATTGAAATAGAGAAAGAAACACATTCGGCAGCTTTGGAAAGCCTTACACTTCACTGAAATGTCGTACTACACTCTGTAACACAGTTGAGAGACAATTTTCCCGAGCTGCCTCTGTTCATAACAGTGTGTAGGAAGTAGTTTGATAAAGTGGGCAAAGCTTATACTTGGACCAGAAGGAAGAATATAGGAAACTACATGAAAACATGGATAATTCAGAGAAAATGACTGTAAACAGATGAGAACTCGTTTAGAACAGCTCAAAGAGATTCTCCAAGTCAGTTCTTAGTGTAGAAAAGGTAGCTAAGATCCGGAAAATCCTTAATTCGAGTTAAGATCACATGAAACACTGTATGAATTCTGTATTGTTTACTTAAAAGAGACTAGAGTGGTAAATGTGTGTTATACAAGGCAGAATACCATTGAAATAGAGAAAGAAACACATTCGGCGCTTTGGAAAGCCTAACACTTCACTGAAATGTCGTACTACACTCTGTAACACAGTTGAGAGACAATGTTCCCGAGCTGCCTCTGTTTATAGCAGTGTGTAGGAAGGTGTTTGATAAAGTGGGCAAAGCTTATACTTGGACCAGAAGGAAGAATATAGGAAACTGCATGAAAACAAGGAAAAATCAAAGAAAATGACTGTAAACAAATGAGAACTCGTTTAGAACTGCGGAAAGAGATTGCCCAAGTCAGTTCTTAGTGTAGAAAAGGTAGCTAAGATCCGGGAAATCCTTAATTCGAGTTAAGATCACATGAAACACTGTATGAATTCTGTAATGTTTACTTAAAAGAGACCAGAGTGGTAAATGTGTGTTATACAAGGCAGAATACCATTGAAATAGAGAAAGAAACACATTCGGCGCTTTGGAAAGCCTAACACTTCACTGAAATGTCGTACTACACTCTGTAACACAGTTGAGAGACAATGTTCCCGAGCTGTCTCCGTTCATTACAGTGTGTAGGAAGTGGTTTGATAAAGTGGGCAAAGATTATACTTGTACCACAAGGCAGAATATAAGAAACTCTATGAAAACATGGATAATTCAGAGAAAGTGACATTAAACAGATGAGAACTCGTTGAGAACAGCTCAAAGAGATTGCCCAAGTCAGTTCTTAGTGTAGAAAAGGTAGCTAAGAACCGGAAAATCCTTAATTCGAGTTAAGATCACATGAAACACTGTATGAATTCTGTATTGTTTACTTAAAAGAGACTAGAGTGGTAAATGTGTGTTATACAAGGCAGAATACCATTAAAAAAGAGAAAGAAACACATTCGGCGCTTTGGAAAGCCTTACACTTCACTGAAATGTAGGAATACACTCTGTAACACAGTTGAGAGACAATGTTCCCGGGCTGCCTCTGTTCATAACAGTGTGTAGGAAGTTGTTTGATAATGTGGGCAAAACTTATACTTGTACCAGAAGGAAGAATATAGGAAACTACATGAAAACATGGATAATTCAGAGAAAATGACGGTAAACAGATGAGAACTCGTTTAGAACAGCTCAAAAACATTCTCCAAATCAGTTCTTAGTGTAGAAAAGGTAGCTAAGATCCGGGAAATCCTTAATTCTAGTTAAGATCACATGAAACACTGTATGAATTCTGTATTGTTTACTTAAAAGAGACTAGAGTGGTAAATGTGTGTTATACAAGGCAGAATACCATTAAAAAAGAGAAAGAAACACATTCGGCGCTTTGGAAAGCCTTACACTTCACTGAAATGTCGTACTACACTCTGTAACACAGTTGAGAGACAATGTTGACGAGCTGCCTCTTTTTAAAACAGTGTGTAGGAAGTTGTTTGATAAAGTGGGCAAAGCTTATACTTGGACCAGAAGGAAGAATATAGGAAACTACATGAAAATATGGATAATTCAGAGAAAATGACTGTAAACAGATGAGAACTCATTTAGAACAGCTCAAAGAGATTCTCCAAGTCAGTTCTTAGTGTAGAAAAGGTAGCTAAGATCCGGAAAATCCTTAATTCGAGTTAAGATCACATGAAACACTGTATGAATTCTGTATTGTTTACTTAAAAGAGACTAGAGTGGTAAATGTGTGTTATAAAAGGCAGAATACCATTAAAAAAGAGAAAGAAACACATTCGGCGCTTTGGAAAGCCTTACACTTCACTGAAATGTCGTACTACACTCTGTAACACAGTTGAGAGACAATGTTGACGAGCTGCCTCTTTTTAAAACAGTGTGTAGGAAGTTGTTTGATAAAGTGGGCAAAGCTTATACTTGGACCAGAAGGAAGAATATAGGAAACTACATGAAAATATGGATAATTCAGAGAAAATTACTGTAAACAGATGAGAACTCATTTAGAACAGCTCAAAGAGATTCTCCAAGTCAGTTCTTAGTGTAGAAAAGGTAGCTAAGATCCGGAAAATCCTTAATTCGAGTTAAGATCACATGAAACACTGTATGAATTCTGTATTGTTTACTTAAAAGAGACTAGAGTGGTAAATGTGTGTTATACAAGGCAGAATACCATTAAAAAAGAGAAAGAAACACATTCGGCGCTTTGGAAAGCCTTACACTTCACTGAAATGTAGGAATACACTCTGTAACACAGTTGAGAGACAATGTTCCCGGGCTGCCTCTGTTCATAACAGTGTGTAGGAAGTTGTTTAATAAAGTGGGCAAAGCTTATACTTGGACCAGAAGGAAGAATATAGGAAACTACATGAAAACATGGATAATTCAGAGAAAATGACTGTAAACAGATGAGAACTCGTTTAGAACAGCTCAAAGAGATTCTCCAAGTCAGTTCTTAGTGTAGAAAAGGTAGCTAAGATCCGGAAAATCCTTAATTCGAGTTAAGATCACATGAAACACTGTATGAATTCTGTATTGTTTACTTAAAAGAGACTAGAGTGGTAAATGTGTGTTATACAAGGCAGAATACCATTGAAATAGAGAAAGAAACACATTCGGCGCTTTGGAAAGCCTAACACTTCACTGAAATGTCGTACTACACTCTGTAACACAGTTGAGAGACAATGTTCCCGAGCTGCCTCTGTTTATAGCAGTGTGTAGGAAGGTGTTTGATAAAGTGGGCAAAGCTTATACTTGGACCAGAAGGAAGAATATAGGAAACTGCATGAAAACAAGGAAAAATCAAAGAAAATGACTGTAAACAAATGAGAACTCGTTTAGAACTGCGGAAAGAGATTGCCCAAGTCAGTTCTTAGTGTAGAAAAGGTAGCTAAGATCCGGGAAATCCTTAATTCGAGTTAAGATCACATGAAACACTGTATGAATTCTGTAATGTTTACTTAAAAGAGACTAGAGTGGTAAATGTGTGTTATACAAGGCAGAATACCATTGAAATAGAGAAAGAAACACATTCGGCGCTTTGGAAAGCCTAACACTTCACTGAAATGTCGTACTACACTCTGTAACACAGTTGAGAGACAATGTTCCCGAGCTGTCTCCGTTCATTACAGTGTGTAGGAAGTGGTTTGATAAAGTGGGCAAAGATTATACTTGTACCACAAGGCAGAATATAAGAAACTCTACGAAAACATGGATAATTCAGAGAAAGTGACATTAAACAGATGAGAACTCGTTGAGAACAGCTCAAAGAGATTGCCCAAGTCAGTTCTTAGTGTAGAAAAGGTAGCTAAGATCCGGGAAATCCTTAATTCGAGTTAAGATCACATGAAACACTGTATGAATCCTGTATTGTTTACTTAAAAGAGACTAGAGTGGTAAATGTGTGTTATACAAGGCAGAATACCATTGAAATAGAGAAAGAAACACATTCGGCAGCTTTGGAAAGCCTTACACTTCACTGAAATGTAGGAATACACTCTGTGACACAGTTGAGAGACAATTTTTCCGAGCTGCCTCTGTTCATAACAGTGTGTAGGAAGTTGTTTGATAAAGTGGGCAAAGCTTATACTTGGACCAGAAGGAAGAATATAGGAAACTACATGAAAACATGGATAATTCAGAGAAAATGACTGTAAACAGATGAGAACTCATTTAGAACAGCTCAAAAACATTCTCCAAATCAGTTCTTAGTGTAGAAAAGGTAGCTAAGATCCGGGAAATCCTTAATTCGAGTTAAGATCACATGAAACACTGTATGAATTCTGTATTGTTTACTTAAATGAGACTAGAGTGGTAAATGTGTGTTATACAAGGCAGAATACCATTGAAATAGAGAAAAAAACACATTCGGCGCTTTGGAAAGCCTTACACTTCACTGAAATGTCGTACTACACTCTGTAACACAGTTGAGAGACAATGTTGACGACCTGCCTCTTTTTAAAACAGTGTGTAGGAAGTTGTTTGATAAAGTGGGCAAAGCTTATACTTGGACCAGAAGGAAGAATATAGGAAACTGCATGAAAACAAGGAAAAATCAAAGAAAATGACTCTAAACAAATGAGAACTCGTTTAGAACTGCGGAAAGAGATTGCCCAAGTCAGTTCTTAGTGTAGAAAAGGTAGCTAAGATCCGGGAAATCCTTAATTCGAGTTAAGATCACATGAAACACTGTATGAATTCTGTAATGTTTACTTAAAAGAGACTAGAGTGGTAAATGTGTGTTATACAAGGCAGAATACCATTGAAATAGAGAAAGAAACACATTCGGCGCTTTGGAATGCCTAACACTTCACTGAAATGTCGTACTACACTCTGTAACACAGTTGAGAGACAATGTTCCCGAGCTGTCTCCGTTCATTACAGTGTGTAGGAAGTGGTTTGATAAAGTGGGCAAAGATTATACTTGTACCACAAGGCAGAATATAAGAAACTCTATGAAAACACGGATAATTCAGAGAAAGTGACTGTAAACAGATGAGAACTCGTTGAGAACAGCTCAAAGAGATTGCCCAAGTCAGTTCTTAGTGTAGAAAATGTAGCTAAGATCCGGGAAATCCTTAATTCGAGTTAAGATCACATGAAACACTGTATGAATCCTGTATTGTTTACTTAAAAGAGACTAGAGTGGTAAATGTGTGTTATACAAGGCAGAATACCATTGAAATAGAGAAAGAAACACATTCGGCAGCTTTGGAAAGCCTTACACTTCACTGAAATGTAGGAATACACTCTGTAACACAGTTGAGAGACAATTTTCCCGAGCTGCCTCTGTTCATAACAGTGTGTAGGAAGTTGTTTGATAAAGTGGGCAAAGCTTATACTTGGACCAGAAGAAGAATATAGGAAACTACATGAAAACATGGATAATTCAGAGAAAATGACTGTAAACAGATGAGAACTCGTTTAGAACAGCTCAAAGAGATTCTCCAAGTCAGTTCTTAGTGTAGAAAAGGTAGCTAAGATCCGGAAAATCCTTAATTCGAGTTAAGATCACATGAAACACAGTATGAATTCTGTATTGTTTACTTAAAAGAGACTAGAGTGGTAAATGTGTTTTATACAAGGCAGAATACCATTGAAATAGATAAAGAAACACATTCGGCAGCTTTGGAAAGCCTTACACTTCACTGAAATGTAGGAATACACTCTGTAACACAGTTGAGAGACAATTTCCCGAGCTGCCTCTGTTCATAACAGTGTGTAGGAAGTTGTTTGATAAAGTGGGCAAAGCTTATACTTGGACCAGAAGGAAGAATATAGGAAACTACATGAAAACATGGAAAAATCAGACAAAATGACTGTAAACAGATGAGAACTCATTTAGAACTGCGGAAAGATATTGCCCAAGTCAGTTCTTAGTGTAGAAAAGGTAGCTAAGATCCGGGAAATCCTTAATTCGAGTTAAGATCACATGAAACACTGTATGAATTCTGTAATGTTTACTTAAAAGAGACTAGAGTGGTAAATGTGTGTTATACAAGGCAGAATACCATTGAAATAGAGAAAGAAACACATTCGGCGCTTTGGAATGCCTAACACTTCACTGAAATGTCCTACTACACTCTGTAACACAGTTGAGAGACAATGTTCCCGAGCTGTCTCCGTTCATTACAGTGTGTAGGAAGTGGTTTGATAAAGTGTGCAAAATTATACTTGTACCACAAGGCAGAATATAAGAAACTCTATGAAAACATGGATAATTCAGAGAAAGTGACTGTAAAAAGATGAGAACTCGTTGAGAACAGCTCAAAGAGATTGCCCAAGTCAGTTCTTAGTGTAGAAAATGTAGCTAAGATCCGGGAAATCCTTAATTCGAGTTAAGATCACATGAAACACTGTATGAATCCTGTATTGTTTACTTAAAAGAGACTAGAGTGGTAAATGTGTGTTATACAAGGCAGAATACCATTGAAATAGAGAAAGAAACACATTCGGCAGCTTTGGAAAGCCTTACACTTCACTGAAATGTAGGAATACACTCTGTAACACAGTTGAGAGACAATTTTCCCGAGCTGCCTCTGTTCATAACAGTGTGTAGGAAGTTGTTTGATAAAGTGGGCAAAGCTTATACTTGGACCAGAAGGAAGAATATAGGAAACTACATGAAAACATGGATAATTCAGAGAAAATGACTGTAAACAGATGAGAACTCGTTTAGAACAGCTCAAAGAGATTCTCCAAGTCAGTTCTTAGTGTAGAAAAGGTAGCTAAGATCCGGAAAATCCTTAATTCGAGTTAAGATCACATGAAACACTGTATGAATTCTGTATTGTTTACTTAAAAGAGACTAGAGTGGTAAATGTGTTTTATACAAGGCAGAATACCATTGAAATAGATAAAGAAACACATTCGGCAGCTTTGGAAAGCCTTACACTTCACTGAAATGTAGGAATACACTCTGTAACACAGTTGAGAGACAATTTCCCGAGCTGCCTCTGTTCATAACAGTGTGTAGGAAGTTGTTTGATAAAGTGGGCAAAGCTTATACTTGGACCAGAAGGAAGAATATAGGAAACTACATGAAAACATGGATAATTCAGAGAAAATGACTGTAAACAGATGAGAACTCGTTTAGAACAGCTCAAAGAGATTCTCCAAGTCAGTTCTTAGTGTAGAAAAGGTAGCTAAGATCCGGAAAATCCTTAATTCGAGTTAAGATCACATGAAACACTGTATGAATTCTGTATTGTTTACTTAAAAGAGACTAGAGTGGTAAATGTGTTTTATACAAGGCAGAATACCATTGAAATAGAGAAAGAAACACATTCGGCCCTTTGGAAAGCCTAACACTTCACTGAAATGTCGTACTACGCTCTGTAACACAGTTGAGAGACAATATTCCCGAGCTGCCTCTGTTTATAGCAGTGTGTAGGAAGGTGTTTGATAAAGTGGGCAAAGCTTATACTTGGACCAGAAGGAAGAATATAGGAAACTGCACGAAAACATGGAAAAATCAGACAAAATGACTGTAAACAGATGAGAACTCATTTAGAACTGCGGAAAGAGATTGCCCAAGTCAGTTCTTAGTGTAGAAAAGGTAGCTAAGATCCGGGAAATCCTTAATTCGAGTTAAGATCACATGAAACACTGTATGAATTCTGTAATGTTTACTTAAAAGAGACTAGAGTGGTAAATGTGTGTTATACAAGGCAGAATACCATTGAAATAGAGAAAGAAACACATTCGGCGCTTTGGAATGCCTAACACTTCACTGAAATGTCGTACTACACTCTGTAACACAGTTGAGAGACAATGTTCCCGAGCTGTCTCCGTTCATTACAGTGTGTAGGAAGTGGTTTGATAAAGTGTGCAAAGATTATACTTGTACCACAAGGCAGAATATAAGAAACTCTATGAAAACATGGATAATTCAGAGAAAGTGACTGTAAACAGATGAGATCTCGTTGAGAACAGCTCAAAGAGATTGCCCAAGTCAGTTCTTAGTGTAGAAAATGTAGCTAAGATCCGGGAAATCCTTAATTTGAGTTAAGATCACATGAAACACTGTATGAATCCTGTATTGTTTACTTAAAAGAGACTAGAGTGGTAAATGTGTGTTATACAAGGCAGAATACCATTGAAATAGAGAAAGAAACACATTCGGCAGCTTTGGAAAGCCTTACACTTCACTGAAATGTAGGAATACACTCTGTAACACAGTTGAGAGACAATTTTCCCGAGCTGCCTCTGTTCATAACAGTGTGTAGGAAGTTGTTTGATAAAGTGGGCAAAGCTTATACTTGGACCAGAAGGAAGAATATAGGAAACTACATGAAAACATGGATAATTCAGAGAAAATGACTGTAAACAGATGAGAACTCGTTTAGAACAGCTAAAAGAGATTCTCCAAGTCAGTTCTTAGTGTAGAAAAGGTAGCTAAGATCCGGAAAATCCTTAATTAGAGTTAAGATCACATGAAACACTGTATGAATTCTGTATTGTTTACTTAAAAGAGACTAGAGTGGTAAATGTGTTTTATACAAGGCAGAATACCATTGAAATAGAGAAAGAAACACATTCGGCAGCTTTGGAAAGCCTTACACTTCACTGAAATGTAGGAATACACTCTGTAACACAGTTGAGAGACAATTTCCCGAGCTGCCTCTGTTCATAACAGTGTGTAGGAAGTTGTTTGATAAAGTGGGCAAAGCTTATACTTGGACCAGAAGGAAGAATATAGGAAACTACATGAAAACATGGATAATTCAGAGAAAATGACTGTAAACAGATGAGAACTCGTTTAGAACAGCTCAAAGAGATTCTCCAAATCAGTTCTTAGTGTAGAAAAGGTAGCTAAGATCCGGAAAATCCTTAATTCGAATTAAGATCACATGAAACACTGTATGAATTCTGTATTGTTTACTTAAAAGAGACTAGAGTGGTAAATGTGTTTTATACAAGGCAGAATACCATTGAAATAGAGAAAGAAACACATTCGGCGCTTTGGAAAGCCTAACACTTCACGGAAATGTCGTACTACGCTCTGTAACACAGTTGAGAGAAAATGTTCCCGAGCTGCCTCTTTTTATAGCAGTGTGTAGGAAGGTGTTTGATAAAGTGGGCAAAGCTTATACTTGGACCAGAAGGAAGAATATAGGAAACTGCACGAAAACATGGAAAAATCAGACAAAATGACTGCAAACAGATGAGAACTCGTTTAGAACTGCTGAAAGAGATTGCCCAAGTCCGTTCTTAGTGTAGAAAAGGTAGCTAAGATACGGGAAATCCTTAATTCGAGTTAATATCACATGAAACACTGTATGAATCCTGTATTGTTTACTTAAAAGAGACTAGAATGGTAAATGTGTGTTATACAAGGCAGAATACCATTGAAATAGAGAAAGAAACACGTTAGGCAGCTTTGGAAGGCCTTGCACTTCACTGAAATGTAGTACTACACTCTATAACACAGTTGAGAGACAATGTTCCCGAGCTGTCTCCGTTCATTACAGTGTGTAGGAAGTGGTTTGATAAAGTGGGCAATGATTATACTTGTACCACAAGGCAGAATATAAGAAACTCTATGAAAACATGGATAATTCAGAGAAAGTGACTGTAAAAAGATGAGAACTCGTTTAGAACAGCTGAAAGAGATTGCCCAAGTCAGTTCTTAGTGTAGAAAATGTAGCTAAGATCCGGGAAATCCTTAATTCGAGTTAAGATCACATGAAACACTCTATGAATCCTGTATTGTTTACTTAAAAGAGACTAGAGTGGTAAATATGTGTTATACAAGGCAGAGTACCATTGAAATAGAGGAAGAAACACATTTGGCAGCTTTGGAAAGCCTTACACTTCTCTGAAATGTAGGAATACACTCTGTAACACAGTTGAGAGACAATGTTCCCAAGCTGCCTCTGTTCATAACAGTGTGTAGGAAGTTGTTTGATAATGTGGGCAAAGCTTATACTTGGACCAGAGGAAGAATATAGGAAACTACATGAAAACATGGATAATTCAGAGAAAATGACTGTAAACAGATGAGAACTCGTTTAGAACAGCTCAAAAACATTCTCCAAATCAGTTCTTAGTGTAGAAAAGGTAGCTAAGATCCGGGAAATCCTTAATTCGAGTTAAGATCACATGAAACACTGTATGAATTCTGTATTGTTTACTTAAAAGAGACTAGAGTGGTAAATGTGTGTTATACAAGGCAGAATACCATTGAAATAGAGAAAGAAACACATTCGGCGCTTTGGAAAGCCTAACACTTCACTGAAATGTCGTACTACACTCTGTAACACAGTTGAGAGACAATGTTCCCGAGCTGCCTCTGTTTATAGCAGTGTGTAGGAAGGTGTTTGATAAAGTGGGCAAAGCTTATACTTGCACCAGAAGGAAGAATATAGGAAACTGCATGAAAACAAGGAAAAATCAAAGAAAATGACTGTAAACAAATGAGAACTCGTTTAGAACTGCGGAAAGAGATTGCCCAAGTCAGTTCTTAGTATAGAAAAGGTAGCTAAGAACCTGGAAATCCTTAATGCGAGTTAAGATCACATGAAACACTGTATGAATTCTGTATTGTTTACTTAAAAGAGACTAGAGTGGTAAATGTGTGTTATAAAAGGCAGAATACCATTGAAATAGAGAAAGAAACACGTTAGGCAGCTTTGGAAGGCCTTGCACTTCATTGAAATGTAGTACTACACTCTATAACACAGTTGAGAGACAATGTTCCCGGGCTGTCTCCATTAATTACAGTGTGTAGGAAGTGGTTTGATAAAGTGGGCAAAGATTATAATTGTACCACAAGGCAGAATAAAAGAAACTGTATGAAAACATGGATAATTCAGAATTAATGACTGTAAGAAGATGAGAACTCGTTTAGAACAGCTGAAAGAAATTGCCCAAATCAGTTCTTAGTGTAGAACAGGTAGCTAAGTTTCGGGAAATCTTTAATTCGAGTTAAGATCACATGAAACACTGTATGAATCCTGTATTGTTAACTTAAAAGAGACTAGAATGCTAAATGTGTGTTATACAAGGCAGAATACCATTTAAATAGAGAAAGAAACACGTTAGGCAGCTTTGGAAGACCTTGCACTTCACTGAAATGTAGTACTACACTCTATAACACAGTTGAGAGACAATGTTCCCGAGCTGTCTCCGTTCATTACAGTGTGTAGGAAGTGGTTTGATAAAGTGGGCAAAGATTATACTTGGACCAGAAGGAAGAATATAGGAAACTACGTGAAAACATGGATAATTCAGAGAAAATGACTGTAAACAGATGAGAACTCGTTTAGAACAGCTCAAAGAGATTCTCCAAGTCAGTTCTTAGTGTAGAAAAGGTAGCTAAGATCCGGAAAATCCTTAATTCGAGTTAAGATCACATGAAACACTGTATGAATTCTGTATTGTTTACTTAAAAGAGACTAGAGTGGTAAATGTGTGTTATACAAGGCAGAATACCATTGAAATAGAGAAAGAAACACATTCGGCGCTTTGGAAAGCCTAACACTTCACTGAAATGTAGAAATACAATCTGTAACATAGTTGAGAGACAATGTTCCCGAGCTGACTCTGTTTATAGCATTGTGTAGGAAGTTGTTTGATAAAGTGGGCAAAGCTTATACTTGGAACAGAAGGAAGAATATAGGAAACTGCATGAAAACATGGAAAAATCAGAGAAAATGACTGTAAACAGATGAGAACTAGTTGAGAACAGCTGAAAGAGATTGCCCAAGTCAGTTCTTAGTATAGAAAAGGTAGCTAAGATCCGGGAAATCCTTAATTCGAGTTAAGATCACATGAAACACTGTATGAATCCTGTATTGTTTACTTAAAAGAGACTAGAGTGGTAAATTTGTGTTATACAAGGGAGAATACCATTGAAATAGAGAAAGAAACACGTTCGTCAGCTTTGGAAGGCCTTGCACTTCACTGAAATGTAGTACTACACTCTATAACACAGTTGAGAGACAATGTTCCCGAGCTGTCTCCGTTCATTACAGTGTGTAGGAAGTGGTTTGATAAAGTGGGCAAAGATTATACTTGTACAACAAGGCAGAATATAAGAAACTCTATGAATACATGGATAATTCAGAGAAAGTGACTGTAAACAGATGAGAACTCGTTTAGAACAGCTCAAGGAGATTGCCCAAGTCAGTTTTTAGTGTAGAAAATGTAGTTAAGATCCGGGAAATCCTTAATTCGAGTTAAGATCACATGAAACACTGTATGAATCCTGTATTGTTTACTTAAAAGAGACTAGAGTGGTAAATGTGTGTTATACAAGGCAGAATACCATTGAAATAGAGAAAGAAACACATTCGGCGCTTTGGAAAGCCTAACACTTAACTGAAATGTCGTACTACACTCTGTAACACAGTTGAGAGACAATGTTCCCGAGCTGCCTCTGTTCATAACAGTGTGTAGGAAGTTGTTTAATAAAGTGGGCAAAGCTTATACTTGGACCAGAAGGAAGAATATAGGAAACTACATGAAAACATGGATAATTCAGAGAAAATGACTGTAAACAGATGAGAACTCGTTTAGAACAGCTCAAAGAGATTCTCCAAGTCAGTTCTTAGTGTAGAAAAGGTAGGTAAGATCCGGAAAATCCTTAATTCGTGTTAAGATCACATGAAACACTGTATGAATTCTGTATTGTTTACTTAAAAGAGACTAGAGTGGTAAATGTGTGTTATACAAGGCAGAATACCATTGAAATAGAGAAAGAAACACATTCGGCGCTTTGGAAAGCCTAACACTTCACTGAAATGTCGTACTACACTCTGTAACACAGTTGAGAGACAATGTTCCCGAGCTGCCTCTGTTTATAGCAGTGTGTAGGAAGGTGTTTGATAAAGTGGGCAAAGCTTATACTTGGACCAGAAGGAAGAATATAGGAAACTGCATGAAAACAAGGAAAAATCAAAGAAAATGACTGTAAACAAATGAGAACTCGTTTAGAACTGCGGAAAGAGATTGCCCAAGTCAGTTCTTAGTGTAGAAAAGGTAGCTATGATCCGGAAAATCCTTAATTCGAGTTAAGATCACATGAAACACTGTATGAATTCTGTAATGTTTACTTAAAAGAGACTAGAGTGGTAAATGTGTGTTATACAAGGCAGAATACCATTGAAATAGAGAAAGAAACACATTCGGCGCTTTGGAATGCCTAACACTTCACTGAAATGTCGTACTACACTCTGTAACACAGTTGAGAGACAATGTTCCCGAGCTGTCTCCGTTCATTACAGTGTGTAGGAAGTGGTTTGATAAAGTGGGCAAAGATTATACTTGTACCACAAGGCAGAATATAAGAAACTCAATGAAAACATGGATAATTCAGAGAAAGTGACTGTAAACAGATGAGAACTCGTTGAGAACAGCTCAAAGAGATTGCCCAAGTTAGTTCTTAGTGTAGAAAATGTAGCTAAGATCCGGGAAATCCTTAATTCGAGTTAAGATCACATGAAACACTGTATGAATCCTGTATTGTTTACTTAAAAGAGACTAGAGTGGTAAATGTGTGTTATAAAAGGCAGAATACCATTGAAATATCGAAAGAAACACATTCGGCAGCTTTGGAAAGCCTTACACTTCACTGAAATGTCGTACTACACTCTGTAACACAGTTGAGAGACAATTTTCCCGAGCTGCCTCTGTTCATAACAGTGTGTAGGAAGTTGTTTGATAATGTGGGCAAAACTTATACTTGGACCAGAAGGAAGAATATAGGAAACTACATGAAAACATGGATAATTCAGAGAAAATGACGGTAAACAGATGAGAACTCGTTTAGAACAGCTCAAAAACATTCTCCAAATCAGTTCTTAGTGTAGAAAAGGTAGCTAAGATCCGGGAAATCCTTAATTCGAGTTAAGATCACATGAAACACTGTATGAATTCTGTATTGTTTACTTAAAAGAGACTAGAGTGGTAAATGTGTGTTATACAAGGCAGAATACCATTGAAATAGAGAAAAAAACACATTCGGCGCTTTGGAAAGCCTTACAGTTCACTGAAATGTCGTACTACACTCTGTAACACAGTTGAGAGACAATGTTGACGACCTGCCTCTTTTTAAAACAGTGTGTAGGAAGTTGTTTGATAAAGTGGGCAAAGCTTATACTTGGACCAGAAGGAAGAATATAGGAAACTACATGAGAACATGGAAAATTCAGAGAAAATGAATGTAAACAGATGAGAACTCGTTTAGAACAGCTCAAAGAGATCCTCCAAGTCAGTTCTTAGTGTAGAAAAGGTAGCTAAGATCCGGGAAATCCTTAATTCGAGTTAAGATCACATGAAACACTGTATGAATTCTGTAATGTTTACTTAAAAGAGACTAGAGTGGTAAATGTGTGTTATACAAGGCAGAATACCATTGAAATAGAGAAAGAAACACATTCGGCGCTTTGGAAAGCCTAACACTTCACTGAAATGTCGTACTACACTCTGTAACACAGTTGAGAGACAATGTTCCCGAGCTGTCTCCGTTCATTACAGTGTGTAGGAAGTGGTTTGATAAAGTGGGCAAAGATTATACTTGTACCACAAGGCAGAATATAAGAAACTCTATGAAAATATGGATAATTCAGAGAAAGTGACATTAAACAGATGAGAACTCGTTTAGAACAGCTCAAAGAGATTGCCCAAGTCAGTTCTTAGTGTAGAAAAGGTAGCTAAGATCCGGGAAATCCTTAATTCGAGTTAAGATCACATGAAACACTGTATGAATCCTGTATTGTTTACTTAAAAGAGACTAGAGTGGTAAATGTGTGTTATACAAGGGAGAATACCATTGAAATAGAGAAAGAAACACATTCGGCAGCTTTGGAAAGCCTTACACTTCACTGAAATGTAGGAATACACTCTGTAACACAGTTGAGAGACAATTTTCCCGAGCTGCCTCTGTTCATAACAGTGTGTAGGAAGTTGTTTGATAAAGTGGCCAAAGCTTATACTTGGACCAGAAGGAAGAATATAGGAAACTACCTGAAAACATGGATAATTCAGAGAAAATGACTGTAAACAGATGAGAACTCGTTTAGAACAGCTCAAAGAGATTCTCCAAGTCAGTTCTTAGTGTAGAAAAGGTAGCTAAGATCCGGAAAATCCTTAATTCGAGTTAAGATCACATGAAACACTGTATGAATTCTGTATTGTTTACTTAAAAGAGACTAGAGTGGTAAATGTGTGTTATACAAGGCAGAATACCATTAAAAAAGAGAGAGAAACACATTCGGCGCTTTGGAAAGCCTTACACTTCACTGAAATGTGGTACTACACTCTGTAACACAGTTGAGAGACAATGTTGACGAGCTGCCTCTTTTTAAAACAGTGTGTAGGAAGTTGTTTGATAAAGTGGGCAAAGCTTATACTTGGACCAGAAGGAAGAATATAGGAAACTACATGAAAATATGGATAATTCAGAGAAAATGACTGTAAACAGATGAGAACTCATTTAGAACAGCTCAAAGAGATTCTCCAAGTCAGTTCTTAGTGTAGAAAAGGTAGCTAAGATCCGGAAAATCCTTAATTCGAGTTAAGATCACATGAAACACTGTATGAATTCTGTATTGTTTACTTAAAAGAGACTAGAGTGGTAAATGTGTGTTATACAAGGCAGAATACCATTGAAATAGAGAAAGAAACACATTCGGCGCTTTGGAAAGCCTAACACTTCACTGAAATGTCGTACTACACTCTGTAACACAGTTGAGAGACAATGTTCCCGAGCTGCCTCTGTTTATAGCAGTGTGTAGGAAGGTGTTTGATAAAGTGGGCAAAGCTTATACTTGGACCAGAAGGAAGAATATAGGAAACTGCATGAAAACAAGGAAAAATCAAAGAAAATGACTGTAAACAAATGAGAACTCGTTTAGAACTGCGGAAAGAGATTGCCCAAGTCAGTTCTTAGTGTAGAAAAGGTAGCTAAGATCCGGGAAATCCTTAATTCGAGTTAAGATCACCTGAAACACTGTATGAATTCTGTAATGTTTACTTAAAAGAGACTAGAGTGGTAAATGTGTGTTATACAAGGCAGAATACCATAGAAATAGAGAAACACATTCGGCGCTTTGGAATGCCGAACACTTCACTGAAATGTCGTACTACACTCTGTAACACAGTTGAGAGACAATGTTCCCGAGCTGTCTCCGTTCATTACAGTGTGTAGGAAGTGGTTTGATAAAGTGGGCAAAGATTATACTTGTACCACAAGGCAGAATATAAGAAACTCAATGAAAACATGGATAATTCAGAGAAAGTGACTGTAAACAGATGAGAACTCGTTGAGAACAGCTCAAAGAGATTGCCCAAGTTAGTTCTTAGTGTAGAAAATGTAGCTAAGATCCGGGAAATCCATAATTCGAGTTAAGATCACATGAAACACTGTATGAATCCTGTATTGTTTACTTAAAAGAGACTAGAGTGGTAAATGTGTGTTATACAAGGCAGAATACCATTGAAATATCGAAAGAAAAACATTCGGCAGCTTTGGAAAGCCTTACACTTCACTGAAATGTCGTACTACACTCTGTAACACAGTTGAGAGACAATTTTCCCGAGCTGCCTCTGTTCATAACAGTGTGTAGGAAGTTGTTTGATAATGTGGGCAAAACTTATACTTGGACCAGAAGGAAGAATATAGGAAACTACATGAAAACATGGATAATTCAGAGAAAATGACGGTAAACAGATGAGAACTCGTTTAGAACAGCTCAAAAACATTCTCCAAATCAGTTCTTAGTGTAGAAAAGGTAGCTAAGATCCGGGAAATCCTTAATTCGAGTTAAGATCACATGAAACACTGTATGAATTCTGTAATGTTTACTTAAAAGAGACTAGAGTGGTAAATGTGTGTTATACAAGGCAGAATACCATTGAAATAGAGAAAGAAACACATTCGGCGCTTTGGAAAGCCTAACACTTCACTGAAATGTCCTACTACACTCTGTAACACAGTTGAGAGACAATGTTCCCGAGCTGTCTCCGTTCATTACAGTTTTTAGGAAGTGGTTTGATAAAGTGGGCAAAGATTATACTTGTACCACAAGGCAGAATATAAGAAACTCTATGAAAACATGGATAATTCAGAGAAAGTGACATTAAACAGATGAGAACTCGTTGAGAACAGCTCAAAGAGATTGCCCAAGTCAGTTCTTAGTGTAGAAAAGGTAGCTAAGATCCGGGAAATCCTTAATTCGAGTTAAGATCACATGAAACACTGTATGAATCCTGTATTGTTTACTTAAAAGAGACTAGAGTGGTAAATGTGTGTTATACAAGGCAGAATACCATTGAAATAGAGAAAGAAACACATTCGGCACCTTTGGAAAGCCTTACACTTCACTGAAATGTAGGAATACACTCTGTAACACAGTTGAGAGACAATTTTCCCGAGCTGCCTCTGTTCATAACAGTGTGTAGGAAGTTGTTTGATAAAGTGGCCAAAGCTTATACTTGGACCAGAAGGAAGAATATAGGAAACTACATGAAAACATGGATAATTCAGAGAAAATGACGGTAAACAGATGAGAACTCGTTTAGAACAGCTCAAAAACATTCTCCAAATCAGTTCTTAGTGTAGAAAAGGTAGCTAAGATCCGGGAAATCCTTAATTCGAGTTAAGATCACATGAAACACTGTATGAATTCTGTATTGTTTACTTAAAAGAGACTAGAGTGGTAAATGTGTGTTATACAAGGCAGAATACCATTGAAATAGAGAAAGAAACACATTCGGCGCTTTGGAAAGCCTAACACTTCACTGAAATGTCGTACTACACTCTGTAACACAGTTGAGAGACAATGTTCCCGAGCTGCCTCTGTTTATAGCAGTGTGTAGGAAGGTGTTTGATAAAGTGGGCAAAGCTTATACTTGGACCAGAAGGAAGAATATAGGAAACAGCATGAAAACAAGGAAAAATCAAAGAAAATGACTGTAAACAAATGAGAACTCCTTTAGAACTGCGGAAAGAGATTGCCCAAGTCAGTTCTTAGTATAGAAAAGGTAGCTAAGAACCTGGAAATCCTTAATTCGAGTTAAGATCACATGAAACACTGTATGAATTCTGTATTGTTTACTTAAAAGAGACTAGAGTGGTAAATGTGTGTTATAAAAGGCAGAATACCATTGAAATAGAGAAAGAAACACGTTAGGCAGCTTTGGAAGGCCTTGCACTTCATTGAAATGTAGTACTACACTCTATAACACAGTTGAGAGACAATGTTCCCGGGCTGTCTCCGTTAATTACAGTGTGTAGGAAGTGGTTTGATAAAGTGGGCAAAGATTATAATTGTACCACAAGGCAGAATAAAAGAAACTGTATGAAAACATGGATAATTCAGAATTAATGACTGTAAGCAGATGAGAACTCGTTTAGAACAGCTGAAAGAAATTGCCCAAATCAGTTCTTAGTGTAGAAAAGGTAGCTAAGTTTCGGGAAATCTTTAATTCGAGTTAAGATCACATGAAACACTGTATGAATCCTGTATTGTTCACTTAAAAGAGACTAGAATGCTAAATGTGTGTTATACAAGGCAGAATACCATTTAAATAGAGAAAGAAACACGTTAGGCAGCTTTGGAAGACCTTGCACTTCACTGAAATGTAGTACTACACTCTATAACACAGTTGAGAGACAATGTTCCCGAGCTGTCTCCGTTCATTACAGTGTGTAGGAAGTGGTTTGATAAAGTGGGCAAAGATTATACTTGTACAACAAGGCAGAATATAAGAAACTCTATGAATACATGGATAATTCAGAGAAAGTGACTGTAAACAGATGAGAACTCGTTTAGAACAGCTCAAGGAGATTGCCCAAGTCAGTTCTTAGTGTAGAAAATGTAGTTAAGATCCGGGAAATCCTTAATTCGAGTTAAGATCACATGAAACACTGTATGAATCCTGTATTGTTTACTTAAAAGAGACTAGAGTGGTAAATGTGTGTTATACAAGGCAGAATACCATTGAAATAGAGAAAGAAACACATTCGGCAGCTTTGGAAAGCCTTACACTTCACTGAAATGTAGGAATACACTCTGTAACACAGTTGAGAGACAATGTTCCCGGGCTGCCTCTGTTCATAACAGTGTGTAGGAAGTTGTTTAATAAAGTGGGCAAAGCTTATACTTGGACCCGAAGGAAGAATATAGGAAACTACATGAAAACATGGATAATTCAGAGAAAATGACTGTAAACAGATGAGAACTCATTTAGAACAGCTCAAAGAGATTCTCCAAGTCAGTTCTTAGTGTAGAAAAGGTAGGTAAGATCCGGAAAATCCTTAATTCGTGTTAAGATCACATGAAACACTGTATGAATTCTGTATTGTTTACTTAAAAGAGACTAGAGTGGTAAATGTGTGTTATACAAGGCAGAATACCATTGAAATAGAGAAAGAAACACATTCGGCGCTTTGGAAAGCCTAACACTTCACTGAAATGTCGTACTACACTCTGTAACACAGTTGAGAGACAATGTTCCCGAGCTGCCTCTGTTTATAGCAGTGTGTAGGAAGGTGTTTGATAAAGTGGGCAAAGCTTATACATGGACCAGAAGGAAGAATATAGGAAACTGCATGAAAACAAGGAAAAATCAAAGAAAATGACTGTAAACAAATGAGAACTCGTTTAGAACTGCGGAAAGAGATTGCCCAAGTCAGTTCTTAGTGTAGAAAAGGTAGCTAAGATCCGGAAAATCCTTAATTCGAGTTAAGATCACATGAAACACTGTATGAATTCTGTAATGTTTACTTAAAAGAGACTAGAGTGGTAAATGTGTGTTATACAAGGCAGAATACCATTGAAATAGAGAAAGAAACACATTCGGCGCTTTGGAATGCCTAACACTTCACTGAAATGTCGTACTACACTCTGTAACACAGTTGAGAGACAATGTTCCCGAGCTGTCTCCGTTCATTACAGTGTGTAGGAAGTGGTTTGATAAAGTGGGCAAAGATTATACTTGTACCACAAGGCAGAATATAAGAAACTCAATGAAAACATGGATAATTTAGAGAAAGTGACTGTAAACAGATGAGAACTCGTTGAGAACAGCTCAAAGAGATTGCCCAAGTTAGTTCTTAGTGTAGAAAATGTAGCTAAGATCCGGGAAATCCTTAATTCGAGTTAAGATCACATGAAACACTGTATGAATCCTGTATTGTTTACTTAAAAGAGACTAGAGTGGTAAATGTGTGTTATACAAGGCAGAATACCATTGAAATATCGAAAGAAACACATTCGGCAGCTTTGGAAAGCCTTACACTTCACTGAAATGTCGTACTACACTCTGTAACACAGTTGAGAGACAATTTTCCCGAGCTGCCTCTTTTTAAAACAGTGTGTAGGAAGTTGTTTGATAAAGTGGGCAAAGCTTATACTTGGACCAGAAGGAAGAATATAGGAAACTACATGAGAACATGGAAAATTCAGAGAAAATGAATGTAAACAGATGAGAACTCGTTTAGAACAGCTCAAAGAGATCCTCCAAGTCAGTTCTTAGTGTAGAAAAGGTAGCTAAGATCCGGGAAATCCTTAATTCGAGTTAAGATCACATGAAACATGTATGAATTCTGTAATGTTTACTTAAAAGAGACTAGAGTGGTAAATGTGTGTTATACAAGGCAGAATACCATTGAAATAGAGAAAGAAACACATTCGGCGCTTTGGAAAGCCTAACACTTCACTGAAATGTCGTACTACACTCTGTAACACAGTTGAGAGACAATGTTCCCGAGCTGTCTCCGTTCATTACAGTGTGTAGGAAGTGGTTTGATAAAGTGGGCAAAGATTATACTTGTACCACAAGGCTGAATATAAGAAACTCTATGAAAACATGGATAATTCAGAGAAAGTGACATTAAACAGATGAGAACTCGTTGAGAACAGCTCAAAGAGATTGCCCAAGTCAGTTCTTAGTGTAGAAAAGGTAGCTAAGATCCGGGAAATCCTTAATTCGAGTTAAGATCACATGAAACACTGTATGAATCCTGTATTGTTTACTTAAAAGAGACTAGAGTGGTAAATGTGTGTTATATAAGGCAGAATACCATTGAAATAGAGAAAGAAACACATTCGGCAGCTTTGGAAAGCCTTACACTTCACTGAAATGTAGGAATACACTCTGTAACACAGTTGAGAGACAATTTTCCCGAGCTGCCTCTGTTCATAACAGTGTGTAGGAAGTTGTTTGATAAAGTGGCCAAAGCTTATACTTGGACCAGAAGGAAGAATATAGGAAACTACATGAAAACATGGATAATTCAGAGAAAATGACTGTAAACAGATGAGAACTCGTTTAGAACAGCTCAAAGAGATTCTCCAAGTCAGTTCTTAGTGTAGAAAAGGTAGCTAAGATCCGGAAAATCCTTAATTCGAGTTAAGATCACATGAAACACTGTATGAATTCTGTATTGTTTACTTAAAAGAGACTAGAGTGGTAAATGTGTGTTATACAAGGCAGAATACCATTAAAAAAGAGAGAGAAACACATTCGGCGCTTTGGAAAGCCTTACACTTCACTGAAATGTCGTACTACACTCTGTAACACAGTTGAGAGACAATGTTGACGAGCTGCCTCTTTTTAAAACAGTGTGTAGGAAGTTGTTTGATAAAGTGGGCAAAGCTTATACTTGGACCAGAAGGAAGAATATAGGAAACTACATGAAAATATGGATAATTCAGAGAAAATGACTGTAAACAGATGAGAACTCATTTAGAACAGCTCAAAGAGATTCTCCAAGTCAGTTCTTGGTGTAGAAAAGGTAGCTAAGATCCGGAAAATCCTTAATTCGAGTTAAGATCACATGAAACACTGTATGAATTCTGTATTGTTTACTTAAAAGAGACTAGAGTGGTAAATGTGTGTTATACAAGGCAGAATACCATTGAAATAGAGAAAGAAACACATTCGGCGCTTTGGAAAGCCTAACACTTCACTGAAATGTCGTACTACACTCTGTAACACAGTTGAGAGAGAATGTTCCCGAGCTGCCTCTGTTTATAGCAGTGTGTAGGAAGGTGTTTGATAAAGTGGGCAAAGCTTATACTTGGACCAGAAGGAAGAATATAGGAAACTGCATGAAAACAAGGAAAAATCAAAGAAAATGACTGTAAACAAATGAGAACTCGTTTAGAACTGCGGAAAGAGATTGCCCAAGTCAGTTCTTAGTGTAGAAAAGGTAGCTAAGATCCGGGAAATCCTTAATTCGAGTTAAGATCACATGAAACACTGTATGAATTCTGTAATGTTTACTTAAAAGAGACTAGAGTGGTAAATGTGTGTTATACAAGGCAGAATACCATTGAAATAGAGAAAGAAACACATTCGGCGCTTTGGAAAGCCTAACACTTCACTGAAATGTCGTACTACACTCTGTAACACAGTTGAGAGACAATGTTCCCGAGCTGTCTCCGTTCATTACAGTGTGTAGGAAGTGGTTTGATAAAGTGGGCAAAGATTATACTTGTACCACAAGGCTGAATATAAGAAACTCTATGAAAACATGGATAATTCAGAGAAAGTGACATTAAACAGATGAGAACTCGTTGAGAACAGCTCAAAGAGATTGCCCAAGTCAGTTCTTAGTGTAGAAAAGGTAGCTAAGATCCGGGAAATCCTTAATTCGAGTTAAGATCACATGAAACACTGTATGAATCCTGTATTGTTTACTTAAAAGAGACTAGAGTGGTAAATGTGTGTTATACAAGGCAGAATACCATTGAAATAGAGAAAGAAACACATTCGGCAGCTTTGGAAAGCCTTACACTTCACTGAAATGTAGGAATACACTCTGTAACACAGTTGAGAGACAATTTTCCCGAGCTGCCTCTGTTCATAACAGTGTGTAGGAAGTTGTTTGATAAAGTGGCCAAAGCTTATACTTGGACCAGAAGGAAGAATATAGGAAACTACATGAAAACATGGATAATTCAGAGAAAATGACTGTAAACAGATGAGAACTCGTTTAGAACAGCTCAAAGAGATTCTCCAAGTCAGTTCTTAGTGTAGAAAAGGTAGCTAAGATCCGGAAAATCCTTAATTCGAGTTAAGATCACATGAAACACTGTATGAATTCTGTATTGTTTACTTAAAAGAGACTAGAGTGGTAAATGTGTGTTATACAAGGCAGAATACCATTAAAAAAGAGAGAGAAACACATTCGGCGCTTTGGAAAGCCTTACACTTCACTGAAATGTCGTACTACACTCTGTAACACAGTTGAGAGACAATGTTGACGAGCTGCCTCTTTTTAAAACAGTGTGTAGGAAGTTGTTTGATAAAGTGGGCAAAGCTTATACTTGGACCAGAAGGAAGAATATAGGAAACTACATGAAAATATGGATAATTCAGAGAAAATGACTGTAAACAGATGAGAACTCATTTAGAACAGCTCAAAGAGATTCTCCAAGTCAGTTATTAGTGTAGAAAAGGTAGCTAAGATCCGGAAAATCCTTAATTCGAGTTAAGATCACATGAAACACTGTATGAATTCTGTATTGTTTACTTAAAAGAGACTAGAGTGGTAAATGTGTGTTATACAAGGCAGAATACCATTGAAATAGAGAAAGAAACACATTCGGCGCTTTGGAAAGCCTAACACTTCACTGAAATGTCGTACTACACTCTGTAACACAGTTGAGAGACAATGTTCCCGAGCTGCCTCTGTTTATAGCAGTGTGTAGGAAGGTGTTTGATAAAGTGGGCAAAGCTTATACTTGGACCAGAAGGAAGAATATAGGAAACTGCATGAAAACAAGGAAAAATCAAAGAAAATGACTGTAAACAAATGAGAACTCGTTTAGAACTGCGGAAAGAGATTGCCCAAGTCAGTTCTTAGTGTAGAAAAGGTAGCTAAGATCCGGGAAATCCTTAATTCGAGTTAAGATCACATGAAACACTGTATGAATTCTGTAATGTTTACTTAAAAGAGACTAGAGTGGTAAATGTGTGTTATACAAGGCAGAATACCATTGAAATAGAGAAAGAAACACATTCGGCGCTTTGGAAAGCCTAACACTTCACTGAAATGTCGTACTACACTCTGTAACACAGTTGAGAGACAATGTTCCCGAGCTGTCTCCGTTCATTACAGTGTGTAGGAAGTGGTTTGATAAAGTGGGCAAAGATTATACTTGTACCACAAGGCTGAATATAAGAAACTCTATGAAAACATGGATAATTCAGAGAAAGTGACATTAAACAGATGAGAACTCGTTGAGAACAGCTCAAAGAGATTGCCCAAATCAGTTCTTAGTGTAGAAAAGGTAGCTAAGATCCGGGAAATCCTTAATTCGAGTTAAGATCACATGAAACACTGTATGAATCCTGTATTGTTTACTTAAAAGAGACTAGAGTGGTAAATGTGTGTTATACAAGGCAGAATACCATTGAAATAGAGAAAGAAACACATTCGGCAGCTTTGGAAAGCCTTACACTTCACTGAAATGTAGGAATACACTCTGTAACACAGTTGAGAGACAATTTTCCCGAGCTGCCTCTGTTCATAACAGTGTGTAGGAAGTTGTTTGATAAAGTGGCCAAAGCTTATACTTGGACCAGAAGGAAGAATATAGGAAACTACATGAAAACATGGATAATTCAGAGAAAATGACTGTAAACAGATGAGAACTCGTTTAGAACAGCTCAAAGAGATTCTCCAAGTCAGTTCTTAGTGTAGAAAAGGTAGCTAAGATCCGGAAAATCCTTAATTCGAGTTAAGATCACATGAAACACTGTATGAATTCTGTATTGTTTACTTAAAAGAGACTAGAGTGGTAAATGTGTGTTATACAAGGCAGAATACCATTGAAATAGAGAAAGAAACACATTCGGCGCTTTGGAAAGCCTAACACTTCACTGAAATGTCGTACTACACTCTGTAACACAGTTGAGAGAGAATGTTCCCGAGCTGCCTCTGTTTATAGCAGTGTGTAGGAAGGTGTTTGATAAAGTGGGCAAAGCTTATACTTGGACCAGAAGGAAGAATATAGGAAACTGCATGAAAACAAGGAAAAATCAAAGAAAATGACTGTAAACAAATGAGAACTCGTTTAGAACTGCGGAAAGAGATTGCCCAAGTCAGTTCTTAGTGTAGAAAAGGTAGCTAAGATCCGGGAAATCCTTAATTCGAGTTAAGATCACATGAAACACTGTATGAATTCTGTAATGTTTACTTAAAAGAGACTAGAGTGGTAAATGTGTGTTATACAAGGCAGAATACCATTGAAATAGAGAAAGAAACACATTCGGCGCTTTGGAAAGCCTAACACTTCACTGAAATGTCGTACTACACTCTGTAACACAGTTGAGAGACAATGTTCCCGAGCTGTCTCCGTTCATTACAGTGTGTAGGAAGTGGTTTGATAAAGTGGGCAAAGATTATACTTGTACCACAAGGCTGAATATAAGAAACTCTATGAAAACATGGATAATTCAGAGAAAGTGACATTAAACAGATGAGAACTCGTTGAGAACAGCTCAAAGAGATTGCCCAAGTCAGTTCTTAGTGTAGAAAAGGTAGCTAAGATCCGGGAAATCCTTAATTCGAGTTAAGATCACATGAAACACTGTATGAATCCTGTATTGTTTACTTAAAAGAGACTAGAGTGGTAAATGTGTGTTATACAAGGCAGAATACCATTGAAATAGAGAAAGAAACACATTCGGCAGCTTTGGAAAGCCTTACACTTCACTGAAATGTAGGAATACACTCTGTAACACAGTTGAGAGACAATTTTCCCGAGCTGCCTCTGTTCATAACAGTGTGTAGGAAGTTGTTTGATAAAGTGGCCAAAGCTTATACTTGGACCAGAAGGAAGAATATAGGAAACTACATGAAAACATGGATAATTCAGAGAAAATGACTGTAAACAGATGAGAACTCGTTTAGAACAGCTCAAAGAGATTCTCCAAGTCAGTTCTTAGTGTAGAAAAGGTAGCTAAGATCCGGAAAATCCTTAATTCGAGTTAAGATCACATGAAACACTGTATGAATTCTGTATTGTTTACTTAAAAGAGACTAGAGTGGTAAATGTGTGTTATACAAGGCAGAATACCATTAAAAAAGAGAGAGAAACACATTCGGCGCTTTGGAAAGCCTTACACTTCACTGAAATGTCGTACTACACTCTGTAACACAGTTGAGAGACAATGTTGACGAGCTGCCTCTTTTTAAAACAGTGTGTAGGAAGTTGTTTGATAAAGTGGGCAAAGCTTATACTTGGACCAGAAGGAAGAATATAGGAAACTACATGAAAATATGGATAATTCAGAGAAAATGACTGTAAACAGATGAGAACTCATTTAGAACAGCTCAAAGAGATTCTCCAAGTCAGTTCTTAGTGTAGAAAAGGTAGCTAAGATCCGGAAAATCCTTAATTCGAGTTAAGATCACATGAAACACTGTATGAATTCTGTATTGTTTACTTAAAAGAGACTAGAGTGGTAAATGTGTGTTATACAAGGCAGAATACCATTGAAATAGAGAAAGAAACACATTCGGCGCTTTGGAAAGCCTAACACTTCACTGAAATGTCGTACTACACTCTGTAACACAGTTGAGAGACAATGTTCCCGAGCTGCCTCTGTTTATAGCAGTGTGTAGGAAGGTGTTTGATAAAGTGGGCAAAGCTTATACTTGGACCAGAAGGAAGAATATAGGAAACTGCATGAAAACAAGGAAAAATCAAAGAAAATGACTGTAAACAAATGAGAACTCGTTTAGAACTGCGGAAAGAGATTGCCCAAGTCAGTTCTTAGTGTAGAAAAGGTAGCTAAGATCCGGGAAATCCTTAATTCGAGTTAAGATCACATGAAACACTGTATGAATTCTGTAATGTTTACTTAAAAGAGACTAGAGTGGTAAATGTGTGTTATACAAGGCAGAATACCATTGAAATAGAGAAAGAAACACATTCGGCGCTTTGGAAAGCCTAACACTTCACTGAAATGTCGTACTACACTCTGTAACACAGTTGAGAGACAATGTTCCCGAGCTGTCTCCGTTCATTACAGTGTGTAGGAAGTGGTTTGATAAAGTGGGCAAAGATTATACTTGTACCACAAGGCTGAATATAAGAAACTCTATGAAAACATGGATAATTCAGAGAAAGTGACATTAAACAGATGAGAACTCGTTGAGAACAGCTCAAAGAGATTGCCCAAGTCAGTTCTTAGTGTAGAAAAGGTAGCTAAGATCCGGGAAATCCTTAATTCGAGTTAAGATCACATGAAACACTGTATGAATCCTGTATTGTTTACTTAAAAGAGACTAGAGTGGTAAATGTGTGTTATACAAGGCAGAATACCATTGAAATAGAGAAAGAAACACATTCGGCAGCTTTGGAAAGCCTTACACTTCACTGAAATGTAGGAATACACTCTGTAACACAGTTGAGAGACAATTTTCCCGAGCTGCCTCTGTTCATAACAGTGTGTAGGAAGTTGTTTGATAAAGTGGCCAAAGCTTATACTTGGACCAGAAGGAAGAATATAGGAAACTACATGAAAACATGGATAATTCAGAGAAAATGACTGTAAACAGATGAGAACTCGTTTAGAACAGCTCAAAGAGATTCTCCAAGTCAGTTCTTAGTGTAGAAAAGGTAGCTAAGATCCGGAAAATCCTTAATTCGAGTTAAGATCACATGAAACACTGTATGAATTCTGTATTGTTTACTTAAAAGAGACTAGAGTGGTAAATGTGTGTTATACAAGGCAGAATACCATTAAAAAAGAGAGAGAAACACATTCGGCGCTTTGGAAAGCCTTACACTTCACTGAAATGTCGTACTACACTCTGTAACACAGTTGAGAGACAATGTTGACGAGCTGCCTCTTTTTAAAACAGTGTGTAGGAAGTTGTTTGATAAAGTGGGCAAAGCTTATACTTGGACCAGAAGGAAGAATATAGGAAACTACATGAAAATATGGATAATTCAGAGAAAATGACTGTAAACAGATGAGAACTCATTTAGAACAGCTCAAAGAGATTCTCCAAGACAGTTCTTAGTGTAGAAAAGGTAGCTAAGATCCGGAAAATCCTTAATTCGAGTTAAGATCACATGAAACACTGTATGAATTCTGTATTGTTTACTTAAAAGAGACTAGAGTGGTAAATGTGTGTTATACAAGGCAGAATACCATTGAAATAGAGAAAGAAACACATTTGGCGCTTTGGAAAGCCTAACACTTCACTGAAATGTCGTACTACACTCTGTAACACAGTTGAGAGACAATGTTCCCGAGCTGCCTCTGTTTATAGCAGTGTGTAGGAAGGTGTTTGATAAAGTGGGCAAAGCTTATACTTGGACCAGAAGGAAGAATATAGGAAACTGCATGAAAACAAGGAAAAATCAAAGAAAATGACTGTAAACAAATGAGAACTCGTTTAGAACTGCGGAAAGAGATTGCCCAAGTCAGTTCTTAGTGTAGAAAAGGTAGCTAAGATCCGGGAAATCCTTAATTCGAGTTAAGATCACATGAAACACTGTATGAATTCTGTAATGTTTACTTAAAAGAGACTAGAGTGGTAAATGTGTGTTATACAAGGCAGAATACCATTGAAATAGAGAAACACATTCGGCGCTTTGGAATGCCTAACACTTCACTGAAATGTCGTACTACACTCTGTAACACAGTTGAGAGACAATGTTCCCGAGCTGTCTCCGTTCATTACAGTGTGTAGGAAGTGGTTTGATAAAGTGGGCAAAGATTATACTTGTACCACAAGGCAGAATATAAGAAACTCAATGAAAACATGGATAATTCAGAGAAAGTGACTGTAAACAGATGAGAACTCGTTGAGAACAGCTCAAAGAGATTGCCCAAGTTAGTTCATAGTGTAGAAAATGTAGCTAAGATCCGGGAAATCCTTAATTCGAGTTAAGATCACATGAAACACTGTATGAATTCTGTAATGTTTACTTAAAAGAGACTAGAGTGGTAAATGTGTGTTATACAAGGCAGAATACCATTGAAATAGAGAAAGAAACACATTCGGCGCTTTGGAATGCCTAACACTTCACTGAAATGTCGTACTACACTCTGTAACACAGTTGAGAGACAATGTTCCCGAGCTGTCTCCGTTCATTACAGTGTGTAGGAAGTGGTTTGATAAAGTGGGCAAAGATTATACTTGTACCACAAGGCAGAATATAAGAAACTCAATGAAAACATGGATAATTCAGAGAAAGTGACTGTAAACAGATGAGAACTCGTTGAGAACAGCTCAAAGAGATTGCCCAAGTTAGTTCTTAGTGTAGAAAATGTAGCTAAGATCCGGGAAATCCTTAATTCGAGTTAAGATCACATGAAACACTGTATGAATCCTGTATTGTTTACTTAAAAGAGACTAGAGTGGTAAATGTGTGTTATACAAGGCAGAATACCATTGAAATATCGAAAGAAACACATTCGGCAGCTTTGGAAAGCCTTACACTTCACTGAAATGTCGTACTACACTCTGTAACACAGTTGAGAGACAATTTTCCCGAGCTGCCTCTTTTTAAAACAGTGTGTAGGAAGTTGTTTGATAAAGTGGGCAAAGCTTATACTTGGACCAGAAGGAAGAATATAGGAAACTACATGAGAACATGGAAAATTCAGAGAAAATGAATGTAAACAGATGAGAACTCGTTTAGAACAGCTCAAAGAGATCCTCCAAGTCAGTTCTTAGTGTAGAAAAGGTAGCTAAGATCCGGGAAATCCTTAATTCCAGTTAAGATCACATGAAACACTGTATGAATTCTGTAATGTTTACTTAAAAGAGACTAGAGTGGTAAATGTGTGTTATACAAGGCAGAATACCATTGAAATAGAGAAAGAAACACATTCGGCGCTTTGGAAAGCCTAACACTTCACTGAAATGTCGTACTACACTCTGTAACACAGTTGAGAGACAATGTTCCCGAGCTGTCTCCGTTCATTACAGTGTGTAGGAAGTGGTTTGATAAAGTGGGCAAAGATTATACTTGTACCACAAGGCAGAATATAAGAAACTCTATGAAAACATGGATAATTCAGAGAAAGTGACATTAAACAGATGAGAACTCGTTGAGAACAGCTCAAAGAGATTGCCCAAGTCAGTTCTTAGTGTAGAAAAGGTAGCTAAGATCCGGGAAATCCTTAATTCGAGTTAAGATCACATGAAACACTGTATGAATCCTGTATTGTTTACTTAAAAGAGACTAGAGTGGTAAATGTGTGTTATACAAGGCAGAATACCATTGAAATAGAGAAAGAAACACATTCGGCAGCTTTGGAAAGCCTTACACTTCACTGAAATGTAGGAATACACTCTGTAACACAGTTGAGAGACAATTTTCCCGAGCTGCCTCTGTTCATAACAGTGTGTAGGAAGTTGTTTGATAAAGTGGCCAAAGCTTATACTTGAACCAGAAGGAAGAATATAGGAAACTACATGAAAACATGGATAATTCAGAGAAAATGACTGTAAACAGATGAGAACTCGTTTAGAACAGCTCAAAGAGATTCTCCAAGTCAGTTCTTAGTGTAGAAAAGGTAGCTAAGATCCGGAAAATCCTTAATTCGAGTTAAGATCACATGAAACACTGTATGAATTCTGTATTGTTTACTTAAAAGAGACTAGAGTGGTAAATGTGTGTTATACAAGGCAGAATACCATTAAAAAAGAGAGAGAAACACATTCGGCGCTTTGGAAAGCCTTACACTTCACTGAAATGTCGTACTACACTCTGTAACACAGTTGAGAGACAATGTTGACGAGCTGCCTCTTTTTAAAACAGTGTGTAGGAAGTTGTTTGATAAAGTGGGCAAAGCTTATACTTGGACCAGAAGGAAGAATATAGGAAACTACATGAAAATATGGATAATTCAGAGAAAATGACTGTAAACAGATGAGAACTCATTTAGAACAGCTCAAAGAGATTCTCCAAGTCAGTTCTTAGTGTAGAAAAGGTAGCTAAGATCCGGAAAATCCTTAATTCGAGTTAAGATCACATGAAACACTGTATGAATTCTGTATTGTTTACTTAAAAGAGACTAGAGTGGTAAATGTGTGTTATACAAGGCAGAATACCATTGAAATAGAGAAAGAAACACATTCGGCGCTTTGGAAAGCCTAACACTTCACTGAAATGTCGTACTACACTCTGTAACACAGTTGAGAGACAATGTTCCCGAGCTGCCTCTGTTTATAGCAGTGTGTAGGAAGGTGTTTGATAAAGTGGGCAAAGCTTATACTTGGACCAGAAGGAAGAATATAGGAAACTGCATGAAAACAAGGAAAAATCAAAGAAAATGACTGTAAACAAATGAGAACTCGTTTAGAACTGCGGAAAGAGATTGCCCAAGTCAGTTCTTAGTGTAGAAAAGGTAGCTAAGATCCGGGAAATCCTTAATTCGAGTTAAGATCACATGAAACACTGTATGAATTCTGTAATGTTTACTTAAAAGAGACTAGAGTGGTAAATGTGTGTTATACAAGGCAGAATACCATTGAAATAGAGAAACACATTCGGCGCTTTGGAATGCCTAACACTTCACTGAAATGTCGTACTACACTCTGTAACACAGTTGAGAGACAATGTTCCCGAGCTGTCTCCGTTCATTACAGTGTGTAGGAAGTGGTTTGATAAAGTGGGCAAAGATTATACTTGTACCACAAGGCAGAATATAAGAAACTCAATGAAAACATGGATAATTCAGAGAAAGTGACTGTAAACAGATGAGAACTCGTTGAGAACAGCTCAAAGAGATTGCCCAAGTTAGTTCTTAGTGTAGAAAATGTAGCTAAGATCCGGGAAATCCTTAATTCGAGTTAAGATCACATGAAACACTGTATGAATCCTGTATTGTTTACTTAAAAGAGACTAGAGTGGTAAATGTGTGTTATACAAGGCAGAATACCATTGAAATATCGAAAGAAACACATTCGGCAGCTTTGGAAAGCCTTACACTTCACTGAAATGTCGTACTACACTCTGTAACACAGTTGAGAGACAATTTTCCCGAGCTGCCTCTGTTCATAACAGTGTGTAGGAAGTTGTTTGATAATGTGGGCAAAACTTATACTTGGACCAGAAGGAAGAATATAGGAAACTACATGAAAACATGGATAATTCAGAGAAAATGACGGTAAACAGATGAGAACTCGTTTAGAACAGCTCAAAAACATTCTCCAAATCAGTTCTTAGTGTAGAAAAGGTAGCTAAGATCCGGGAAATCCTTAATTCGAGTTAAGATCACATGAAACACTGTATGAATTCTGTAATGTTTACTTAAAAGAGACTAGAGTGGTAAATGTGTGTTATACAAGGCAGAATACCATTGAAATAGAGAAAGAAACACATTCGGCGCTTTGGAAAGCCTAACACTTCACTGAAATGTCGTACTACACTCTGTAACACAGTTGAGAGACAATGTTCCCGAGCTGTCTCCGTTCATTACAGTGTGTAGGAAGTGGTTTGATAAAGTGGGCAAAGATTATACTTGTACCACAAGGCAGAATATAAGAAACTCTATGAAAACATGGATAATTCAGAGAAAGTGACATTAAACAGATGAGAACTCGTTGAGAACAGCTCAAAGAGATTGCCCAAGTCAGTTCTTAGTGTAGAAAAGGTAGCTAAGATCCGGGAAATCCTTAATTCGAGTTAAGATCACATGAAACACTGTATGAATCCTGTATTGTTTACTTAAAAGAGACTAGAGTGGTAAATGTGTGTTATACAAGGCAGAATACCATTGAAATAGAGAAAGAAACACATTCGGGGCTTTGGAAAGCCTAACACTTCACTGAAATGTCGTACTACACTCTGTAACACAGTTGAGAGACAATGTTCCCGAGCTGCCACTGTTTATAGCAGTGTGTAGGAAGGTGTTTGATAAAGTGGACAAAGCTTATACTTGGACCAGAAGGAAGAATATAGGAAACTGCATGAAAACAAGGAAAAATCAAAGAAAATGACTGTAAACAAATGAGAACTCGTTTAGAACTGCGGAAAGAGATTGCCCAAGTCAGTTCTTAGTGTAGAAAAGGTAGCTAAGATCCGGGAAATCCTTAATTCCAGTTAAGATCACATGAAACACTGTATGAATCCTGTAT